>NW_026728674.1:1642588-1958696 GCF_030684315.1 Stegostoma tigrinum | reverse complement strand
AAGGCGTCCAACATCCCGGCCTCCACTGCACTCTGCGGCAATGAATTCCACAAGCCCACCATTTTCTGCCTGAAGAAATGTCGTCTGATTTCAGTTTTAAATTGACCCCCTCGAATTTTAAGTCTGTGCCCACGGGTCCTCGTCTCCCCTCCTAACGGAAACAACCTCCTAGCGTCCACCTCTTCTAAACCATACATTATCTTGGAAGTTTTTATTAGTTCTCCCCTCAACCTTCAAAACTGTAGTGAGTACAATCCCAGGATCCTTAGCCATTCATCACAGGTTAAGCCTCCCATTCCAGGGATCATCCGTGTGAATTGGACAAGCACTTCATTCCATTGTGTCTGTAACCACTGAAGCCACACTAAGTTCACATTCGGCTCATGTTTTAGCAATAGGCCCGTTGCCTTGAATGTTATTTCATTTTAAGTGCTGTACCAACCCTTTTTCTTTAATGGGAAAAGATTATCCACCACCTCAACTAAAGTCCCAGACAATGAATTCCAAACACCCAGCACCTTCTGGGTGTCTTTTCTTTCCTGAAATTCCTTCTGAGCCTTTTAGCTTAAATGTATGTATCTCTTCCCCCTGGCCCCCCGACCTCCCACCCCATGAATGGTCGTTCTGCTTCCCTCGCCTAGACCCATCAGAATGCAGACCATTTTTTCAGGACCTTCTTCAACCTTCTGTCTTCGGAAGAAAACAAGCCAACCTTATCCAGATAAAACAGTGATGCTGCCTGGCCTGCAGTGTTCCTCCAGCTCCACGCTGTGTTATCTCAGACTCCAGCATTGACAGTTCTTGTTATCTCAAACTTATCCAGACTCTCCATCGAGTTAAAATGCTTCACCCCCTCAGAACATCCTGATGAATGTCCTCCACACATGCTCAAATGCAATCACCTCTTTTCGATAATGAAGAGACCATTAGAACATAGAACATTACAGCGCAGTACAGGCCGTTCGCCCCTCGATGTTGTGCCGACCCGTCATACTGATCTGAAGCCCATCTGACCTACACTATTCCATGTACGTCCATATGCTTATCCAATGACGACTTAAATGTACCGAAAGTTGGCGAATCTACTACCGTTGCAGGCAAAGCGTTCCATTCCCTGAGTACTCTCTGAGTAAAGTAACCACCTCTGACATCTGTCCTATGTCTTTCACCCCTCAATTTAAAGCTATTCTTTCACCCTTCAATTTAAAGCGAGAGCAGAACTGCACTCAGTCCTTCAGCTGGGGCCTAACCAAACTCCTGCACAGCTCTTCAGCCATTTGCTTTCCTAACTGTCCCTTTAAGCTGCCATGCCATGTTCAGCAATCTGTGCACAAGCACCCCAAGATAACACCATTGCTCTGACCTTCCTGGTGTCCTGGCATCCACTGAAAGATTCCTTGCCATGTTAGTTCTTCCAAATTGCATTACCATACACTTATCAGTGTTAACACTCCATCTACCACTGACCTGCCCATTTGACCAATGTATAACTTTGGATTGAACTTGCTGTATTTTCCTGGACCCCACGAGCTTTTACCTTCTTTGCCAGGCTCCCATGTGAGACCCTGTCCAAGTCTTTGCTGAAATCTGTTTTCACTGCATCAATTCCCATCTACACACTCCGTCACCTCTTTGAAAGGATCATCTAGGTTTGTGAGGCATGACCTCCCTCTGACAAAGCTATGCTGACCGTTGCTGATCAAACCCCGCTTCTTTCCAAGGAAATTAAGCCTGCCGTTCAGAATATTCTCCAATATTTTCCTATCTACTGATGTGATACTCTCCAGACTGTAAGACTCTGCTTTATGTTTGTCATGCATTTTGATAAGCGGAACTATGTTACTTGTTCTCCAGGTAATTCTTCTGATTTTAAATTCACCGGATCACCTTACATGTCCCCAGTCTCTGTTAATTCTGCTCAGGAATTGTGTGCCGAAATGCTCCTTCTCACATGTAAAAGGTGATGTGAATTTCTTGTTTAACACCTGACAATTGCTGTCCAGTTCAAACCATACATTTGCCTCTTAATCCCTCATGAGACCTGGTTTTCCCTGGATTTTCTCTTTCGCTCTGAGACACTTGTAGAAGATTTTGAGATTCTCCCTGATCCTAATCCTGGTCACCAGCGTTCTGTTGCCCTCTATTTGTTCTCTTAATTGCTATGACAAGATCCCCCTGCACACCATACATCATCATCATGGTGGTTTCTCGCGGATGACAGTCTCCCACTCTCAGGCTGAATCTCCGGGTGGCTGTCCAGACCGATGCAGCTACCGTAGGCTCTGTTGCACTTGGGGCAGAAGGCGGTCTTGGGAAGGAGTGAGGGGGTTGTTGATGTAGCTGCATGGCTTCCGCTGCTTCCAAATCAAGCCTCGAGGTGTTGATGCCTTCCCAGGTGCTCCTCAGGCATCGGACCGTCTTCGGCCGGTGATTCTCGGTGTCTGCAGGAATGTTGCACTTCACCGTTGAGGCCTTGAGTTTATCACCGAGTGCTTCCTCTGCACATCTGGGACTCGCCTGCTGTTTTGAAGCTGGGATTAGAACATGCGGGGAGTCTCGTGTCAGTCATACAGATGAAGTGTCCAGCCCATTGTGGCTGATCGAGGATGGTCAGTGCCTCAGTGCTAGGGATGTTGGCCTGGTTGACATTAGTGTGTCTACAGGGACTCTGTTGATTTATTCCCTTGATAACTGTTATACACCTCCCTTTTCCTTCTTATCTGATCCAAGAACAAAGAAAATTACAGCCCAGGAACAGGCCCTTCGACCCTCGAATCCTACGCCAATTGAGATCCTCTGTCTAAACCTGTCGTCTATTTTGTCAGGGTCTTTGCTCCCTGCCCATCCATGTACCTGTCCAGGTACATCTCAAAAGACCCTATCGTGTCTGCGTCTTCAAGCTCTGCTGGCAACGCATTCCAGGCACCCACCACCCTCTTCCTCAGGAACTTCCCTTGCATATCTCCTTGAAACTTTCCTCCTCTCGGTTTGAACTCATGACCCCTTGTAATTGAGTCAATAACTCTGGGGGAAAAAGCTTCTTGCTATCTACCTTGTCTGTATCCCTCATGATTTTGTAGCCCTCAATCAGGTTCCCCCCTCAATCTCCGTCTTTCTCATGAAAATAATCCGAATCTACTCAACCTCTCTTCATAGCTAGCACCCTCCATACCAGGCAACATCCTGGTTAACCTCCTCTGCACCCTCTCCAAAGCATCCACATTCTTTTGGTAATGAGGTGGCCAGAACTGTACGGAGTACTCCAAGTGTGGCCGAACCAAAGTCTTATACAACTGCAAAATGACCTGCCAACACTTGTACTCGATACCCCGTCCGATGAAGGAAAGCACACCATATGCCTTCTTAACCACTCTGTTGACCTGCATTGCCAACTTCATGGAACAATGGACCTGAACACCCAGATCTCCCTGAACATAAATTTTCAGGGAGAGGGGGAAGGCAGATTGAAGATGGACAGAGGGGAAGATAGGTGCAGAGGAGACAGACGAGCAATAAGGAAGGAGAGGAGCAAATATGAAGGAAGGCTAGCTAGTCATATTAGAAATCACAGTGAAAGCTTCTTTCAATACATAAGAAACAAACATGAGGCAAAAGTAGACACTGGGCCGCTCCAAATTGATGCTGGAAGGCTAGTGATGGGAGATAAGGAAGTAGCTGAAGGACTTAATAAGTACTTTGTGTCAGTCTTCACAGTGGAAGACATGAGTAGTATGCCAACAATTAGGGAGAGTCAGGGGGCAAAGTTGAGCATGGTAGGCATTACAAAAGAGCAAGTGCTGGAAAAGCTAAAAAGTCTAAAAATTGCTAAATCTCCTGGCCCCGATGGGCTACATTGTAGAGTTCTGAGGAAGGTGGCTGAGGAAATAGCAGAGGCTTTGGATGTGATCTTTCAAAAGTCCCAGATGATTAGAAAATTGCTGTTGTAACC
The DNA here is from genome assembly GCF_030684315.1 of Stegostoma tigrinum. Taxonomy (NCBI): domain Eukaryota; kingdom Metazoa; phylum Chordata; class Chondrichthyes; order Orectolobiformes; family Stegostomatidae; genus Stegostoma; species Stegostoma tigrinum. Next base: position 1,954,747 of record NW_026728674.1, on the reverse strand, counting down.
CCCTTGTTTAAGAAAGGATCAAGGCAAAAGATGGAAAATTACAGGCCAATTAACCTGACCTCGGTAGTTGATAAAATTCTTGAATCATTGTCAAGGATGAGATTTTGAAATTCCTGGAAGTGCAGGGTCAGATTAGAACAAGTCAGCATGGATTTAGTAAGGGGAGGTCGTGCCTGCCAAACCTGTTAGAATTCTTTGAAGAGGTAACAAGTATGTTAGACCGGGGAAACCCAGTAAATGTTGTCTATCTAGACTTCCAAAAGGCCTTTCATAAGTGTCTCACAGGAGGCTGCTGAGCAAGGTGAGGGCCCATGGTGTTTGAGATGAGCTACTGGCTTGGATTGAGGATTGGCTGTCTGATAGAAGGCAGAGAGTTGGGATAAAAGGCTGTTTTTCGGAATGGCAACCAGTGACGATTGGTGTCGCAGGTTTCGGTGTCGGGGCCGCAGCTGTTCACCTTACGTATTGATGATCTGGATGAAGGGACTGGGGTCATTCTGGCGAAGTTTTCCGATGATACGAAGATAGGTGGACAGGCAGGTAGTACTGAGGAGGTGGAGGGGCGGCAGAAAGAGTTAGACAGTTTAGGAGAGTGGTCCAGGAAATGACTGATGAAATTCAATGTGAGTAAATGTGGGGTTTTGCACTTTGGTAAGAAGAATACAGGCATGGACTATTTTCTAAATGGTGAGAAAATTCGTAAAGCTCAAGTACAAAGGAATCTAGAAGTGTTGGTCCAGGATTCTCTAAAGGTTAACTTGCAGGTAAAGTCCGTAATTAAGAAAGTGAATGTAATGTTGTCCTTTATCGCAAGAGGGTTGGAATATAAAAGCAGCGATGTGCTTCTGAGGCTTTATAAAGCTCTAGTTAAGCTCCATTTAGAATACCGTGTCCAATTTTGAGCCCCACAGCTCAGAAAGGACATACTAGCCCTGGAGCGTGTCCAGCGGAGATTCACACGGAATATCCCTGAAGTGGTAGGTTTGACATACGATGAACGGCTAAGGATCCTGGGATTGTCCTCATCAGAGTTTCGAAGGGTGAGGGGAGATCTAATAGAAACTTACAACATAATGTCTGCCTTGGAAGGGGTGGACGCTAGGAAGTTGTTTCCGTGAGGCCGGGAGACCAGGACCCATGGGCACAGCCTTAAAATTAGAGGGGGTAAATTTCAAATGGAAATGAGATGACATTTGTAAAGCCAGAGAGTGGCGGGCTTGTGGAAATCATTGCCACGGAGTGCAGTCGGGGCCAGGACGTTGGATGCCTTCAAGGCAGAGATTGACAAATTCTTGATCTCACGAGGAATCAAGGGCAACGGGGAGAGTTCAGGGAAGTGGAGTTGAAATGCCCCTGAGCCATGATTTAAATGGTGGAGTGGACTTGATGGGCCGAATGGCCCTACTTCCACTCCGATGTCTTCTGGTCTTAAGTAAAGGGGCGGACATGAAGCCAGTAGAGGTGAGTGTGGGTGTGGAGGTAGGGAGGGGATAGGTCAGTCTGGGGAGGACGGACAGGTCAAGGGGGCGGGAAGAGGTCAGTCGGTAGGGAATGGGGGTTTGGCTTGAGCTGGGAGGAAGGGAATCGGTAAGAGGAAGAACAGATTAGGGGACGAGCTGGGCTGGTTTTGGGATACAGTGGTGGAAGGGGAGATTTTGGAGCCTGTGAAATCCACGTTGATACCATTGGTCTGCAGAGCTCCCAAGGCTCAGTTAAGGAAGGACAATAAACACTGGTCAGTCAGTCATACATCCAGCGAAAAAAGTTTATTTTTTTCAAAAAATAGGATGCATCTGTTAATCAAGTGGCAAAGCATTATCGAGTTTTGAGAAGATTTGTAGCTCAGGGTTGAGGTTCTGGATGTAAGATTGCTCACTGAGCTGGAAGGTTAGTTTGCAGACGTTTCGGCACCATTCCAGGTAAAATCATCAGTGAGCATCCGGAGTTAGGTCCCGCCTTCTCTTTAAGTGTTCCGGTTTCCTTGGGTTGGTGATGTCATTTCCGGTTCCTTTTCTCAGAGGATGGGAGATGGATTTGGCGCCAACGTGTTCTCCCGAGTGTAGTCTGTGTGTGGCATGAACTGCCAGAGGAGTGACAGAGGCTGTTATACTCACAGTATTTAGAAGTCACCTGCAGGGACACATGAATAGGAAGGGGCTGGAGGGATATGGGCTACAGGCTGGCAAACAGAACTAGTCAGTTACGGTATCTGGTCGGCCTGGAGGAGTTGGACTGAAGAGTCTGTTTCCCTGCTGTACAACTCGACGACTCTGTCTCTCTCTCTCCCATTTTCTCCAAACCCACCCCCCGCCACACACACACAATCTCTGTCTCTCCATCTCTCTGTGTGTGCCTCACTCTATGTCTCTGTCTCTCTCTGTCGTCTTGTCTCTGCCACCTCGCTGTGCACTTCTGTCTCTCTCCTCTCTCCGCTTTCACTCTGTCTCTTTGGTCTCTGTGTGCGCCCCTCCCTATCTCTCGTCTTGTATCTGGCTCCGTCTGTGTGTGCTCCTGCCGTTCTCTCTCCCCTGTCTCCTTGTCTCTCCGTCTCTCCCTGTGAACCTCTCTCTGTCCCCTCTCCCCCGCCCCTCTGTCTCTCTCTTCCTCTCTATCCGAGCCTCTCCACCCGCTCAGCAGGGAGCGTTGTGAGTTTTTTGAACGAAGTTTAAAAATCTCTATTTAAACCCAACCCATCCGCAATCAGACTGCATTTCTAATCCCCTCTCTCTCTCTCACTCACACACACACACACACACACACACAGAGAGTCTGTCTCTTTCTCCCTCTCAGTCAATCCCCTTCCTCTCCTGTTCTGACTCATGCCTTCCCCCCCCCCCTCCCTCGGCGACGAGTCCGCTGTCTGGATCCCTTTTCCCGGGAGGGTTCTGAGGACCCAGCTGTTCGGCAACGGGGATCATCGCACCACGCTCCCGTACCCCTACAACCTCCTGTTCTCCAGCGGCCTCCAGCATGACCACCGGGCTGGGAGCAGGCATCCGGGCTGCTGGAGCGCTCGCTGCTCAGTGGCTCGGCCCTGTGCCGGGAGCGGGGATCCGAGGGGGGAGAAGGCCTCTTCGCCCGGCGCCTGGGCACAGCTGCCTGGCACTGAGCCCGCGCTCCCCGAGCACCCGGCCGCAGGTCCGCGACGCCTTCCGTAGCTGAGCAGCCGACAACTATCTCCCACTGCAAGGTAAGCTGGGGGTGGTGGTTTGGGGTGAAGGGAGGATTGGGGACATGAGCACGGTCCCTGTTTCACATCCTGCGCCGCTCCTATCCCAAAGCGAGGGGTTGGGAATGGATGTTTTGGGGGTGAGAATTCCCCTCCCCGGGTGAGGGGAAGGCTGGGGACATTGGGAGGGTGTCTATTATCCAGCCTTGCGCGGGTTTCCGTAGCCGACCAGCCTGCAGCTCTCGTACTACATGGTAAAGGGAAGGAGGCGGATGGGATGGGGTCGGGGTTGGAGGATTGCCGTCCTGGAAGTGATTGGACATGGGGAGAGTCACTATTGTACAGCCCAGTGACTGAGTGGCCTACAGCTACTGCAAAAGTGTCGGATTAGGAGAGGGGTGTTGTAGGGAGGTTTGGGGTCACGGGCAGCGCCGCTTTCTGCAGCCGAACAGCCATCGCCACAAGATTGGATGGGAGGGGGTGTTTTTGGAGCGAAGGGATGCCACCTCCCCCTGCCGCTGTGGGAAGTAGGATCTTTATCGCACAGCCCTCCGTAGTCGAATAGCACCCCGGCGACAAGGTGAGAAGACAGGAGGGGCTCCCGGGGATGAGGGAAGGACACAACCACTGTCAGTATAAGGTTAGGGGGTGATCATACCCCTTCCTGGGGCTGAGGGGAGCTCCTGATGCCCTGCGCCAAGCGAACAGCCAAGATGGAGCCGCAGCTCTCCGACCTCAAGGGGACCCTGTCTCAGAGGCTGGAGCATTTCTAGCTGGAGCTCTGAGGGAAAGGGTCATCGCACCCAAAACGCTACCTCGGGACTTTTTCTTCACAGATGCTGAGCATTTCCAGCAACTTGTGTTTGCATTTCTACCCGGAGGTGGGTTTGTGGAGAGACACCATGGGACGGGAATGGGTGTGGGGTTTGATGGGGCAGTCACAGAGACTGTCGAGAGAGAGAGAGGCAACCCCTGCGTCAGGGTTTGGAAAATCTCCGGCATTTCTTCATTTCTCTCTCAGCCGAAGGCGCTGCGTGCTTTGGTTTCCTTTCCTCTTGTACTCTCTCCCCCTGTGAATAAAGCCAGAGTGAGTTTGTGGGCGGAGAGAGAGAGAGAAGGGACAGAAAGATGGAAATAAGGGAACATGACAAGGGAGTGAAATTAGAGCCAGCAGAGGTGAGAGAGGGGGAGAGAATCAGAGGGAGGGAGGAAGAGCAAGAAAACACAAACAAAGGAGAATGGGGGGTAACAAGGTGTTGATGTGGATGAACACAGCAGGACAAGCAGCATCAGAGGCTCAGGGAAGCTGATGTCAGAGATGATGGGAACTGCAGATGCTGGAGAATCCAAGATAATAAAATGTGAGGCTGGATGAACACAGCAGACCAAGCAGCATCTCAGGAGCACAAAAGCTGACGTTTCGGGCCTAGACCCTTCATCAGAGAGGGGGACGGGGTGAGGGTTCTGGAATAAATAGGGAGAGAGGGGGAGGCGGACCGAAGATGGAGAGAAAAGAAGATAGGTGGAGAGAGTATAGGTTGGGAGGTAGGGAGGGGATAGGTCAGTCCCGGGAAGACGGACAGGTCAAGGAGGTGGGATAAGGTTAGTAGATAGATGGGGGTGCGGCTTGGGGTGGGAGGAAGGGATGGGTGAGAGGAAGAACAGGTTAGGGAGGCAGAGACAGGTTGGACTGGTTTTGGGATGCAGTGGGTGGAGGGGAAGAGCTGGGCTGGTTGTGTGGTGCAGTGGGGGGAGGGGAAGAACTGGGCTGGTTTAGGGATGCGGTGGGGGAAGGGGAGATTTTGAAACTGGTGAAGTCCACATTGATACCATTAGGCTGCAGGGTTCCCAGGCGGAATATGAGTTGCTGTTCCTGCAACCTTCGGGTGGCTGGTATCATTGTGGCACTGCAGGAGGCCCATGATGGACATGTCATCTAAAGAATGGGAGGGGGAGTGGAAATGGTTTGCGACTGGGAGGTGCAGTTGTTTGTTGTGAACTGAGCGGAGGTGTTCTGCAAAGTGGTCCCCAAGCCTCCGCTTGGTTTCCCCAATGTAGAGGAAGCCACACCGGGTACAGTGGATGCAGTATACCACATTGGCAGATGTGCAGGTGGACCTCTGCTTAATGTGGAATGTCATCTTGGGGCCTGGGATAGGGGTGAGGGAGGTGGTGTGGGGGCAAGTGTAGCATTTCCTGCGGTTGCAGGGGAAGGTGCCGGGTGTGGTGGGGTTGGAGGGCAGTGTGGAGCGAACAAGGGAGTCATGGAGAGAGTGGTCTCTCCGGAAGGCAGACAGGGGTGGGGATGGAAAAATGTCTTGGGTGGCGGGGTCGGATTGTAGATGGCGGAAGTGTTGGAGGATGATGCGTTGTATCCGGAGGTTGGTGGGGTGGTGTGTGAGAACGAGGGGTATTCATCTTTGGGCGGTTGTGGCGGGGGCGGGGTGTGAGGGATGTGTTGCGGGAAATACGGGAGACGCGGTCACGGGCGTTCTCGATCACTGTGGGGGGAAAGTTGCGCTCCTTGAAGAACTTGGACATCTGGGATGTGCGGGAGTGGAATGTCTTATTGTGGGAGCAGATGCGGCGGAGGCGGAGGAATTGGGAATATGGGATGGAATTTTTGCAGGAGGGTGGGTGGGAGGAGGTGTATTCTAGGTAGCTGTGGGAGTCGGTGGGCTTGAAATGGACATCAGTTACAAGCTATCAGAGATAATGGGAACTGCAGATGCTGGAGATTCCAAGATAATAAAATGTGAGGCTGGATGAACACAGCAGGCCAAGCAGCATCTCAGGAGCACAAAAGGTTTCCAACCTGTCTCTGCCTCCCTAACCGGTTCTTCCTCTCACCCATCCCTTCCTCCCACCCCAAGCCGCACCCCCAGCTACCTACTAACCTCATCCCACCTCCTTGACCTGTCCGTCTTCCCTGGACTGACCTATCCCCTCCCTACCTCCCCACCTACACCCTCTCCACCTATCTTCTTTACTCTCCATCTTCGGTCCGCCTCCCCCTCTCTCCCTATTTATTCCAGTTCCCTCCCCCCATCCCCCTCTCTGATGAAGGGTCTAGGCCCGAAACGTCAGCTTTTGTGCTCCTGAGATGCTGCTTGGCCTGCTGTGTTCATCCAGCCTCACATTTTATTATCAGTTACAAGCTGGTTGCCTGAGATGGAGACTGAGAGGTCCAGGAAGGTGAGGGATGTGCTGGAGATGGCCCAGGTGAACTGAAGGTTGGGGTGGAAGGTGTTGGTGAAGTGGATGAACTGTTCGAGCTCCTCTGGGGAGCAAGAGGCGGCGCCGATACAGTCATCAGTGTACCGGAGGAAGAGGTGGGGTTTGGGTCCTGTGTAGGTGCGGAAGAGGGACTGTTCCACGTAACCTACAAAGAGGCAGGCATAGCTGGGGCCCATGCGGGTGCCCATGGCCACCCCCTTAGTCTGTAGGAAGTGGGAGGAGTCAAAAGAGAAGTTGTTGAGGGTGAGGACGAGTTCGGCTAGGCCGATGAGGGTGTCGGGGGAGGGGGACTGGTCGGGCCTGCGGGACAGGAAGAAGCGGAGGGCCTGGAGGCCATCTGCATGCAGAATGCAGGTGTATAGGGACTGGACGTCCATGGTGAAGATGAGGTGTTGGGGGCCAGGGAATTTGACATCCTGGAGGAGGTGGAGGGCGTGGGTGGTGTCACGGACGTAGGTAGGGAGTTCCTGGACTAAAGGGGAGAAAATGGAGTCCAGATAGGTGGAGATGAGTTCGGTGGGGCAGGAACAGGCTGAGACGATGGGTCGACCAGGGCAGGCAGGTTTGTGGATTTTGGGAAGGAGATAGAAACGGGCCATGCGGGGTTGGGGAACAATGAGGTTGGAGGCTGTGGGTGGGAGGTCCCCAGAGGTGATGAGGTCATGAATGGTGTTGGAGATGATGGTTTGGTGCTCGGGTGTGGGGTCATGAGCGAGGGGGCAGTAGGAGGTGGTGTCGGAGCGTTGGCGTCCGGCCTCGTCGATGTAGAGGTCAGTGCGCCATACTACCACTACGCCACCGTTGTCTGCGGGTTTGATGGTGAGGTTGGGGTTGGAGCGGAGGGCTGCCCGTTCTTCAGGGGAGATGTTGGAGTGGGTGAGAGGGGTGAAGAGATTGAGGCGGTTAATGTCTCGACGGCAGTTGGAGATGAAGAGGTCGAGGGAGGTTAGGAGGCCTGGGGGTGGTGTCCAGGAGGAGGACTTGTGTTGGAAGAGGGTGAAGGGGTCAGTGGAGGGAGTTTTAGGCTCCCGGTTGAAGAAGTAGGCGTGGATGCGAAGATGGCGGAAAAACTGCTCTATGTCCAATCGTGACTGGTATTGGTTGATTTGTGGTTGTAGGGGGACAAAGGTGAGCCCCCTACTGAGGACTGACCGTTCGTCCTCAGTCAGTGGGAGGTCTGGGGAGACGGTGAACATGTGGCAGGGCTCAGTGTGGCTGTCTCCTCTGGGGTTGCTGGCTGTGGAGGCTGTGGGCGGAGCGATGAGGTCGTCGGCCGTGGGCGGGGTTCCGTCGGCAGTTGGAGTATCGGGGGAGGCGGCAGCAGCTGCGGTGAGGGTGGTGTGTGAGGTGTTGTATCTGTGGAAGTGGAGGTGGTGAGTGCAGCAGCGGTTCCGGAAGTGGTGTGGCCGGCGGAGGCGGATGTGACGTCATCGGTGGGGTCTCCGGCCGTGTCTTCATGGTCAATGGCGGCGGGGCAGGTACAGACTCGGGATTTGGGAGGCGCAGGAATCCTCTTGTGGGTGGCAGGGGCCCGTGAGTTGGTTGTACTTACGATTTTTGGTGTCCAGTAAAGCTGAGTGGAACTGGGTGTTCAGTCTGTGGAACCTGCGGCGGATAAAAAACAGCAGGGGTCCTTTGCAGGTCTGGGAGAGGGAGGCTCTGAGCTGGGGCAGGCTGGATTGCAGTGTGTGGAGGTGCCGGCGCATGGCTGCGAGTGTCTGTTTCAGGAGTCGCAGGGAGAAACGCTTATCTCGGGTCTGAATATTCTGGGTGTCGAGGTGATGTCAGCCTGTCTGCTGTGTTCATTTCCCTTCCTCCTTACGCCCCCACCTCGTCCTGCTCCTTCCCCCCCGCCTCGTCCTGCTCCCTTCCCCCCCCCCGTCCTGCTCCCTTCCCCCCCCCCCTCGTCCTGCTCCCTTCCCCCCCCCTCGTCCTGCTCCCTTCCCCCCCCCTCGTCCTGCTCCCTTCTCCCCCCCTCGTCCTGCTCCCTTCTCCCCCCCTCGTCCTGCTCCCTTCTCCCCCCCTCGTGCGGCTCCCTTCTCCCCCCCTCGTCCGGCTCCCTTCTCCCCCCCTCGTCCGGCTCCCTTCTCCCCCCCTCGTGCGGCTCCCTTCTCCCCCCCTCGTGCGGCGCCCTTCTCCCCCCCTCGTGCGGCGCCCTTCTCCCCCCCTCGTGCGGCGCCCTTCTCCCCGCCTTGTGCGGCGCCCTTCTCCCCCCCTGTATTGATCTCATCTTTGACTCAATACAAAAAACCAAAAAAATGAAACCCAATGAGATGAATTTTGGATCAGTAATTATACATGGCATAATTGGACAAAAAATGCACTGTTGTTAAAATAATTAGCAATTCAACCAGAAAGGCCACTAATGTGAATCATTTGAAATTACTTAATTGTATAGTTTTAGTATTTGACCACAAGATGGAGAATTCTGTTCAGGTGATGTTGTAGCTAGAAGATAGAAAGATGATAGAAATGTTTGGAGAGATATCGGCCAAGCACAGGCAGGTGGAACTAGTTGAGTTTGGGATTGTGATCAGCATAGACTGGTTGGACCAAAGGATCTTTTTTCATGCTGTATGACTCTATGAAACTCAAGCTTAATTGTTCGAAACTCACATTCAGACATATCTAACCTTTATCATAATCTTACAGAAAGATAGCGACTTTATCCCTCAGAATTGCAGACTCTTTAATTTTACATCCTCAAAGACATTTAGCAGCGATAGCATGGATTATAGAGTGAGTTGAGTAGATTGGTTCATTATTAATTCTTAACTAAATTTGATTTATTTTACATTTTTAGACAACATCAGGTGAAGATGTGCGTGATTTTAGCAAGGTGCTGAAAAATAAGTTCAGATCAAAGAAATACTTTGCCAAACATCCTCGCTTGGGTTATTTACCAGTACAAACAGTTCTAGAAGGCGAGAACCTTGAGACGTAAGTTTATTGATGTGCGATTTACTAATGTATCAATGCCCATTTGGGAGTTGACAAATATTGCAGCATTATTCATTCTGCAGCTTAGCAGGAGAGTGAGGTTGTCCATTTGCGCATATGTCAGAAGTACACAATACAAAAACAAGGGGGGCTTAACTGATATCATTGGTCCTCTCGCCTTCAAAACAGTGTAGTTCCTCAGAGAGTACATTTGCTGAGGACTTGTTGATACTGTCACTAACGTGCAACCTTCCTTGATATCTTTCTCTGTCCTCCAGTTCTGTCTTTAAAAACTACAATCAATTACTCTCTCCTGAAAAGAACCTTTGGCTGAACATAGAACAAAGAACAGTACAGGCCCTTCGGCCCACGATGTTGTGCCGTCCTATTATCCCATTAAGATCAAACTACCCTGCATACCCTTCATTTTACTGTCCTTCATGTGCCTATCCAAGAGTCGCTTAAAAGCCTCGAAATGTATCTGACTCCATTACCACTGCCAGCAGCGCATTCCACACACCCGCCACTCTCTGTGTAAAGAACTTAGGTCTGACATCTCCCCTGTTCCTTCCTCCAGTCACCTTAAAATTTCTCCCCCTCGTGATAGTCATTTCTGCTCTGGGAAAAAATCTCTGACTATCCACTCCAGCTATGCCTCTCATCATCTTGTATACCTCTATCAAGTCACCTCTCATTCTTCTTTGCTCCAATGAAAAAAGTCCTCGCCCCCTCAACCCTTCCTCATAAGACCTGCCGTCCATTCCATGCAGCATCCTGCTAAATCTCCTCTGCACCCTCTCTAAAGCTTCCACATCCTCCCTGTAATGAAGCGACCAGAACTGAAGGCAATATTCCAAGCGCTGCTCCATCCCCATGAACGAATGCTGGATTCCAAATCTCTTTCCTCTTGATGCTTTAAATTCATTGCTGTCTTTCGTGTAATTTCATACTTGAATTCACCGGATCAACTTGCCCCTGCATTTCTGAGACGCTCACAGGGACCGGCCCCCGCAGCCCTCTCCCACTCACGGCGATTTGCCTCCGCAGCCCTCTCCCGCTGGCGGCGACCGGCCCCCGCAGCCCTGTCCCGCTCACTGCGATTTGCCCCCTGCAGCCCTGTCCTGCTCACGGGGACGGGCCCCCTGCAGCCCTATCCCGCTCAGGGGGACCGGCCCCCGCAGTACAGTCCTGCTCACGGGGACCTGCCCCCGCAGCACTGGCCCGCTCACGGCGATTTGCCCCCGCAGTCCTGACCCGCTCACGGCGATTTGCCCCCGCAGTCCTGACCCGCCCCCGCAGCCCTGTCCCCCTCAGAGGGACGGCCCCCCGCGGCCCTGTCCCGCCCACGGGCCCCGGCCCCCCGCAGCCCTGTCCCGCCCACGGGCCCCGGCCCCCCGCAGCCCTGTCCCGCCCACGGGCCCCGGCCCCCCGGTCGGCATGGAGGAGTTGGACTGAAGGGTCTGTTTCACTGCTGTACAACTCTACGACTCTGCCTCTTTCTCTCTCTCTCCCATTTTCTCCAAACCCACCCCCTGCCCCACACACACAATCTCTGTCTCTCCATCTCTCTGTGTGTGCCTCACTCTATGTCTCTGTATCTCTCTCTCTGTCGTCTTGTCTCTGCCACTTCGCTGTGCACTTCTCTGTCTCTTTGGTCTGTGTGTGTGTGCGCCCCTCTGTCTCTCCTCTTGTCTCTGCCTCCCTCTGTGTGTGCTTCTGCCGTTCTCTCTCCCCTGTCTCTCCGTCTCTCCCTGTGACCTCTCTCTGCCCCCTCTCCCCCGCCCCCCTATCTTTCCCTGTGTCTCTCTTCCTCTCTGTCCGAGCCTCTCCACTCGCTCAGCAGGCAGCGTTCTGGGTTTCGTTCGAACAAAGTTTAAAAATCTCTGTTTAAACCCAACCCATCCACAATCAGACTGCATTTCTAATCCCCTCTCTCTCTCACACACACTCTGTCTCTTTCTCCCTCGCAGTCAATCCCCTTCCTCTCCTGTTCCTACTCACGCCTTTTTCCCCCTCTCCCTCGGCGACGAGTCCGCTGTCTGGATCCCTTTTCGCGGGAGGGGCTGAGGACCCAGGGTTTCGGCAGCGGGGATCATCGCACCACGCTCCTGGACCCCTACAACCCCCTGTTCTCCAGCGGCCTCCAGCATGACCACCGGGCTAGGAGCAGGCATCCGGGCTGCTGGAGCGCTCGCTGCTCATTGGCTCGGCCCTGCGCCGCCTTTGCCAGGAGCGGGGATCTGAGGTGGGAGAAGGCCTCTTTGCCCGGCTCCTGGGCACAGCTACCTGCCTGAACAGCTGCCTGGCACCGAGCCTGCGCTCCCCGAGTACCTGGCCGCGTTACGCGACGCCTTCCGTGGCTGAGCAGCCGACAACAATCTCCGACTGCAAGGTCACAGCGGGGTTTGGGGTGAAGGGAGGACTGGGGACATGAGCACGATCCCTGTTTCACACCCTGCGCCGCTCCTATCACAAAGCGAGGGGTTGGGAATGTATGTTTTGGGGGTGAGAATACCCCTCCCCGGGTGAGGGGAAGGCTGGGGACATTGGGAGGGTGTCTATTATACAGCCCTGCGCGGGTTTCCGTAGCAGAACTGCCTACAGCTCTCCGACTACAAGGTAAAGGGAAGGAGCGGGATGGGATGGGGTAGGCGTTGGAGGAGAGCCGTCCTGGAAGCGAGGGGACATGGGGAGAGTCACTATCGTACAGCCCTGTGACTGAGTGGCCTACAGCTACTGCAAAAGGGTCGTGGTGGGGGTTGGGTTCGGAGAGGGGTGTTGTCGGGAGGTTTGGGGTCATGGGCAGCGCTGCTTTCTGCAGCCGAACAGCCACTGCCACAAGATGAGATGGGAGGAGGTTGAGGAGTGAAGGGATGCCCCCTTCCCCCGCGGCTGTGGGAAGTGGGCTCTTTATCGCACCGCCCTCCGTAGCCGAATAGCACTCCGACGACCAGGTGAGAAGGCAAGAGGGGCTCCCGGGGATGAGGGAAGAACACAACCACTGTCAGTATAAGGTTAGGGGGTGAACATATCCCTTCCTGGGGCTGAGGGGAGCTCTTGATGCCCTGCGCCAAGCGAACAGCCGAGATCGACCCGCAGCTCTCCGACTACAAGGGGACCCTGTCCCAGAGGCTGGAGCATTTCTAGCCGGAGCTCGGAGAGAAAGGGTCATCGCACCCAAAATGCTACCTCGGTACTTTTTCTTCACAGATGCTGAGCATTTCCAGTAACTTGTGTTTGCATTTCTACCCGGAGGTGGGTTTGTGGAGAGTCACCATGGGACGCGAATGGGTGTGGGGTTGGGTGAGGCAGTGACAGAGACTGTCGAGAGAGAGGGAGAGAGGCAACTCCTGTGTCACGGTTTGGAAAATCTCTGGCAGTTCTTAATTTCCCTCTCAGCCGAAGGCGCTGTGTGCTTTGGTTTCTTTTCCTCTTGTACTCTCTCCCCCTGTTCATAAAGCCAGAGTGAGAGAGAGTGAATTTGTGGTGGGAGAGAGAAAAGGGACAGAAAGATGGAAATAAAGGAGCATGACAAGGGAGTGAAATTAGGGCCAGCAGAGGTGAGAGAGGGGGTGAGAATCAGAGGGAGGGAGGAAGAGCAAGAAAACACAAACGAAGGAGAATGGGAGGTAACGAGGTGTTCGTGAGCATGAACACAGCAGGACATGCAGCATCAGAGGCCAGGGAAGCTGATGTCAGGATGTCTGCTGTGTTCACCTCCTCCCCCCCCACTCCCCGCTCCTCCTCCTCCTTCCCCACCGTCCTCCTTCTCCTTCCCCTTCCCCACCGTCCTCCTTCTCCTTCCCCTTCCCGACCGTCGTCCTTCTCCTTCCCCTTCCCCACCGTCCTACTTCTCCTTCTTCCCCCGTCGTCCTCCTCCTTCCCCCCCGCCACCGTCGTCCTCCTCCTTCCCCCCCCCCCCACCGTCGTCCTCCTCCTTCCCCCCCCCACCGTCGTCCTCCTCCTTCCCCCCCCCACCGTCGTCCTCCTCCTTCCCCCCCCACCACCGTCGTCCTCCTCCTTCCCCCCCCCCCACCGTCGTCCTCCTCCTTCCTCCCCCCCCCCCCCCCGGTCCTCCTCCTCCTCCTCCCCCCCCCTCCCCGGTCCTCCTCCTCCTCCTTCCCCCCCGACCCCGGCCCTCCTCCTCCTCCTCCCCCCCCCCCCGCCCGGCCGCCGCCCTCCTTCTCTCTCCTCCCCCGTCCTCCTCCTCCTTCCCCACCCCCGTCCTCCTTCTCCTTCCCCCACCCCCCCCCACCCCGTCCTCCTGCTCCTTGCCCCGTCCATTCATCCATCCATTCCTCCCTCCCTCCCTCCAGCGATCCATTCCTCCTTCCCTCCAGTCAGTCAAAACAACAAAGCAAATTACAGCACACGAACAGGCCCTTTTGCCCTCCAAGCCTGCGCCGATCAAGATCCTCTGTCTAACCTCTCACCTGTTTGCTCACGTTCTGTGTCCATTTGCTCCCTGCCCGTCCGTGTACCTGTCCAAATATATCTTAAAAGATGCTAATGTGTCTGCGTCGCTCACCTCCACTGGCAATGCGTTCCAGGTGCCCACCAACCTCTCTGTAAAGAACTTTCCATGCATATCTCCCCTAAATTTTCCTCCTCTCACTTTAAACTCATGACCCCTAGTAATTGAGTCCTCCGCTCTGGGTGGCAAAAGCTTTTTGCTCTTCACCCTGTCTATACCCTCATGATTTTGTCGACCTCAATCAGGTCCCCCCCAATCTCCATCTTTCTCATGAAAATAATCCTAATCTACTCAACCTCTCTTTGTAGCTAGCACCCTCCTTACCAGGCAACATCCTGGTGAACCTCCTCTGTACCCTGTCCAAAGCGTTCACGTCCTTTTGGTAATGGACACAGTACTGTAAATGTGGCCGAACCAAAGTCCGATACAACTGCAACATGACCTGCCAACTCTTGTACTCAATACCCCGTCCAATGCCATATGCCGCCTTGACCACCCTATTGACCTGTATTGTCACCTTCAGGGAACAATGGACCTGAACGCCCAGATCTCTCTGTTCATCAATTTTCCCCATTTACTGTATAGTTTGTCCTTGAATGTGATCTTCCAAAATGCATCACCTCGCGTTTGCCTGGATTGAACTCCATCTGCCATTTATCTTCCCAACTCTCCAGTCTATCTATGTTCTGCTGTAACCTCTGATCGTCCTCTTCACTATCGGCTTCTCCATTCCTCCCTTATAAGGTGATGAGTCAAGACTTAGGAGGCATAGAATGGGTTAGCAAAATGCAGGGGATGGGGACAATTGAATTGTGGAGCTGGTTTAAGGAACAGATATTGCGTGTTCTTGATAGGCACGTCCCTGTCAGGCAGGGAGGAAGCGATAAGCTAAGGGAACTGTGGTTAACTAAAAAAAACTTGTATCTCTAGTTAAGCAGAAGAGGGAGGCTGATGTGATGATGAGACCAGATGGTTCAGATGAGGTGATGGAGAGCTACAGATTAGCTGGGAAGGATTTAAAGAGAAAGTTAAGAAGAGCAAGGAGGGTGCATGAGCAGACATTGGCAGGTAAATAAAGGAGAACCCGAAAGCTTTCGATAGGTATGTGAGGAATAAGAGGATGTCTGGGGTAGGCATAGGGCCAGTCCAAGACAGAAGTGGGAAGTTGTGTGTGGACGCTGTGGAGATTGGAGAGGTGCTAAATGAATATTTCTCATCTGTTTTCACTGAGGGACAGGAGAATATTGTAGAGGAGGTGACTGAGTTAGAGGCACTAGAATTGAAAGGGTTAAGGTTAGTAAGGAGGAAGTGTTATCAATTCGACAAGGTGTGAAGGTAGATAAAACGCCTGGGCCTGATGGGATTTTTCCGAGGATTGCCTGGGAAGCGAGGGAGGAGGTGGTGGAGCCTTTGGCCTTGATCTTGGAGTCCTCATTGTCTACAGGTTTAGTACCAGAGGAGTGGAGGATTGCAAATGTTGTGCCCTTGTTCAAGAGGGGTAGTAGGAATGACCCAGGCAATTATAGACCTGTGAGCCTTGGGTGTGTTGGAGGAAAAATTTTGGCAAGGATTATAAGAGATAGGATTTATAATCATCTAGCAAGTAACAATGTGATTGGAGATAGTCAACATGGATACGTCAAGGGCAGGTCGTGTCTCAGAAACTTCATTGAATTTTTTGAGAAGGTGACCAAACATGTGGATGACGGTCGGGCAGTTGGCGTGGTATACATGGACTTCAGTAAAGCCTTTGATAAGTTTCCCCGTGGTAGGCTATTGGAGAAAATACAGAGGCACAGGATTGAGGGAGATTTAGCCATTTGGATTAGAAACTGGCTTTCGGTAAGAAGGCAACGAGTGCTGGTTGATGGAGAATATTCAGCCTGGAGTCTGATTACTAGTGGTGTGTCTCAAGGATTTGTTAGAACATAGAACATGGAACATAGAACAGTACAGCACAGAACAGGCCCTTCAGCCCACAATGTTGTGCCGACCATTGATCCTCATGGATGCACCCTCAAATTTCTGTGACCATATGCATGTCCAGCAGTCTCTTAAATGACCCCAATGACCTTGCTTCCACAACTGCTGCTGGCAACGCATTCCATGCTCTCACAACTCTCTGCGTAAAGAACCTGCCTCTGACATCCCCTCTATACTTTCCACCAACCAGCTTAAAACTATGACCCCTCGTGCTAGCCATTTCTGCCCTGGGAAATAGTCTCTGGCTATCGACTCTATCTATGCCTCTCATTATCTTGTATACCTCAATTAGGTCACCTCTCCTCCTCCTTTTCTCCAATGAAAAGAGACCGAGCTCAGTCAACCTCTCTTCATAAGATAAGCCCTCCAGTCCAGGCAGCATCCTGGTAAACCTCCTCTGAACCCTCTCCAAAGCATCCACATCTTTCCTATAATAGGGCGCCCAGAACTGGACGCAGTATTCCAAGTGCGGTCTAACCAAAGTTTTATAGAGCTGCAACAAGATCTCACGACTCTTAAACTCAATCCCCCTGTTAATGAAAGCCAAAACACCATATGCTTTCTTAACAACCCTGTCCACTTGGGTGGCCATTTTAAGGGATCTATGTATCTGCACACCAAGATCCCTCTGTTCCTCCACGCTGCCAAGAATCCTATCCTTAATCCTGTACTCAGCTTTCAAATTCGACCTTCCAAAATGCATCACCTCGCATTTATCCAGGTTGAACTCCATCTGCCACCTCTCAGCCCATCTCTGCATCCTGTCAATGTCCCGCTGCAGCCTACAACAGCCCTCTACACTGTCAACGACACCTCCGACCTTTGTGTCGTCTGCAAACTTGCTGACCCATCCTTCAATTCCCTCGTCCAAGTCATTCATAAAAATTACAAACAGTGTTGTGAGACCACTGCTGTTTGTCATTTGTGTAAATGACTTGGACGCAGGCATTGGTGGATGGGTTAGTAAGTTTGCATATGACACTAAAGTTGGTGGAGTGGTGGACATTGTGGAAGAATGTTGCATGTTGTAGGGAGAATTGGATAAACTGCAGAATTGTCCCTAAAGTTGGCAAATGGAGATTAATACGGATAAATGTGAGGTGATTCACTTTGGGAGGACTAATAGGAAGGCAGAACACCGAGTCAAGGGAAAGATTCTTGACAGTGTAGGTGAGCAGAGGGATCTTGGTGTCCATGTGCATAGATTCCTGAAAATTGCTACCCAGGTAGATGGTGCTGTTCAGGAGTCTGATGGTGTGTTAGGTTGCAATGGTAGAAGGATTGAGTTCCGGAGACGTGATGTCATGCTGCAACTTACAAACACTAGTGCGGCCTCGGAATCGTTGGAACAGGTGCAGAGGAGGTTTACCAGGATGTTGCCTGGTCTGGAGCGAAGGTCTTGTGAAGAAAGGCTGAGGATCTTGGGTCTGTTCTCATTGGAGAGAAGGAGGCGAAGAGGGAGTTTAATAGAGATAATATAAGATGATCAGTGGTTTAGATAGGGTGGACAGTGAGAGTCTTCTTCCGAGGATGATGACTTCAGCTTGTACAAGGGGGTGCAGCTACACATTGAGGGGTGATGGTTTTAAGACAGATGTCAGAGGCAGGTTCTTTACTAAGAGAGTGTTAAGGGCGTGGAATGCTCTGCCTGCCAATGTTGTTAACTCAGCCACATGAGGGGCATTTAAACAGCCCTTGGATAAGCATATGGTTGACGATGGGGTAGTGCAGGGGAATGGGCTTAGATTAGTTCACAGCTCGGCGCAACGTGGAGGGCCGAAGGGCCTGTTCTGCGCTGTGTTGTTATATGTTCTATTACAGTTCACAGATTACTCTACCACACATTTTAGTGTTAAGTGTGAAGAGGATAATGAACGTCTGCAGAAGGACACAGAAAGTGTAAGTGAATGGACAAGGGTCTAGCAGATGGAGTGCAATGATGGAAAATGTGAGGCTATCCATTTTGGTGGCAATTCGGGCAAAATGGAGTATTACTTAAATGGTGAAAAATTGTAGCATGCTGCTATGCAGAGGGAGCTGGGCAGCCTTGTGTATGAAGCACAAAACGTTTGCAGACGCAGCTGGTAATTGAGGCAACAAATGGAATAGTGTCCTTTATTGCTCGAGTGATGCAGTTTAAAAATCGGGAGGGGATGCTCCAGTTGTATAGGGTGCTGGTGAGGCTTGATGTAGAGGAGTTTGTACCGTTTTAGTCTCCTCACTGGAGAAAGGATGTACTGGCACTGGAGGGGGTGCAAAGGAGCTTCACAAGATTGATTCTAGAATTGAAAATGTTGCTGTATGGGGAGAGTTTGAGGAGACTACGATTGCACTCACTGAAACTTCGAAGAATGAGGGATGTTCTAAGAGCAACTTTTAAAATTACGAAAGAAATACACAGGAAAGGAGCACTGAAGTTGGTTCCACTGATGGGTGAAAGTACAACTCCGGGGCACAGCCTCAAAATAAGGGTGAACAGATTGAAGACTGAGTTGAGGATGAGCTTCTTCATCCAAAGGGTTGTGAATCTGTGGAATTCTCTGCCCAGTGAAACAGTTGAGGTTCCCTGGTTGAATGTTTTAAAGGCCAAGACAGATAGATCTTTGAACAGGAAAGGAATTGAGGATTTTGGTGAATGGGAGGGTAAGTGGAGCTGAGTCCGCAAAAAGATCAGTGATGACCTTATTGAATGGCGGAGCGAGCTGGAAGAGACAGATGACCTACTCCTGCTTTATTTCTTATGTCCATATGTCCTTAGATTGCCATCCTTGTCATTCCTCCTTCCCTGGAATAGGCCAGATCTGAACGCTGATCACTAGGTCTTTAAATAACTCCCACGTATCAAATGTCGACATGTAAAATAAAAGCTCCTCCCAATTAATACTGCTCTGCTCCTACCTGATACTCCTTCCCCCAATTTAGTAGCTTCCCCCAAGGTCCTGATAATTCATAGCTATCTTAAAATGTAAGAAGAGGCGATCACCTCGTTTGAAGAAGCTCCTGGTACAGTGTTTTTCCCCATGTGGGAGTCAGCTACAGGTTTTCTTGTTCCAAGATTGGGGAGGAAATGGCCGAGTGGTATTATTACTGGACTGTTAATTCAGAGACTTAGATCACATTCTGGGGACCTGTGTTCAAATCCCAGCACAGCAGGTGGTGGAATTTGAATTGAATATAAAAGAAAATCATGAATGTAGAATCTCATGATGACCATGAATCCATTGCCAAATGTCAGAAAAACCCACCTGGTTCACTGATGTCCTTTAGAAAAGGAAACTGCCATCCTTACATGGTCTGGCCTACATGTGACTGCAGACCCACAGCCATATGATTGACTCTGAACTGACCCCTGGGCAATTGGGGATGGACAACAAACACTGCGTAGCTAGTGATGTCCTCCTCCCGTTAACAAATAAATACAATTGGATTCTACGTCTTCCGATCGAAGATCGTTTCTTGTTCTCACAGTAATTTCATCGCTGACAGTCAGTTTCCCTCCTGCCTGTCTTTTTGGAATGTCACGTCGCCCTGCACATTTACCTCCAGTGTTGATCTCCTTATAACCATGTCTTTGTAATAGCTCTCAAATCATGCCCGCCAACCTGTATGTGTGCTATTAATTTGTTGATTTTGTTCTGAATACAATGAGCATGTAAGCAAAGAGCCACTAATTTAGCTCTATAACTTTATTTCACCTCTTGACAGTATTTACAGCTGTTTTCTGTTTGTACATGCTGTCTTTTCCAATCCCACACTGAGTATTGTTATCTCAATAGTTCTTGAATGTCAGATCGTGTGTATTCCTGGGCGACTCTGCTCGTGTGGTCTATGGAGTTGTGGAGGTCACAGTTCTAGGACAGCCATTTCATAGGCCTATGCTGCAGGTTAGAAGAAAAGACAATCTCTTGCTCTGAGCTCTGCAAACCAGGGCAATGTCAAAAAGGAAACAAGGTCAAAAGAATTTCAACAAGAATCTCAAAATTAACTGCTGAATTCACATAAGCATTCCGGGGATCGCCCAACTTAGTGGCCACAACATCCCACTTTGTATTCTTCACAAACAATCCAAAGGCTGAACTATCCGTATCCCTCTTAACGGTTATGTTTTTTGAGCTAATTTCTTGTTTCAAACTTGTGTGTATTTGTGGTGCCTTCTGACTTCTTGCATTTAGCAATTGATAAACTCACTCTCTCACTAATTTAGTAAAACCTGGTTTTATAGAATCCCTGATGTGGAAACAGGCCATTCAGTTCAACAAGTCCGCAGCAACCTTGCAAAGAGCATCCCACCCAGACCCATCCCCATTCCCTACTCTATCCCTGTCAGCCTGCATTTCCCATGGCTAATATACCTAACCTACACGTATGTGGGCACTGTGGGTAATTCAGCATTCCCAATCCACCTAACCTGCACATCTCTGGACTGGTCAAAACAATGATTCAATATGAATTAGTTATAATGCAGCTGTTAACAGCAATCCTCCGTCCCTGTGTTGGAGCGAGATTTAACATTCAAGATCCAAAATGATACACTTGAACAAGGTAGTTCAAAACAGCCAGCTCTCTGATTGAGGTTGTTGACTTGCTCGCCGAGCTGGCTTGTTTTCATTGAGACGTTTCGTCACCATGATGTGTGACATCATCAGTAAAGCCTCCAGCGAAACAATGTTACTCTACTCTGTCTGGAATTTATACTGTCCGGTCTGTTACCATGAGTACTGTCATTTCGGGTTTTGATCTGTATGCTTTTGTATGTGGGGGTCCAATTGTATCTGTTTGTTGGCTGCATTATGGGTGGAGGATCACGCCTCTCATACGAAACTGGGACAAGGTAACCATAGTAGCCCAAGCCAAGCATAGACCCGCAGAGGGATTCTCGAGGCATGGTTCTCCACCCATTCTCCAATCTCACATTCTTGGTCTCTTCAGTTTGAATATGATCACTCAACCATAGCCTTTATGACAAACAACGTAGTCTTAGTTCCCATAATCTTCAAACAGGACTGTCCCGACAGATCCACTTGTTCTCATGATTTCGTCTTCTGTTGGAGGGATTCTGAAATGTCTGCCTTCTTCCTCAACTGAGTATTCCTTGCGTTTGTGGTTTACAGAGCTCTCAGCTGTGTCCAACCCATCTCCTACACTTTGGCCTCACCCCTGATGATGTGCACTGGTCCTCAAAGCCCAACCCATCAATATCCACATCTAGAAGAACATCAGCCACGATTTCCAACAAGATTCCACCACCAGGCAAATATTCCCCTCCCCTCTCTTGTCAGCCTTCCGCAGAGACCATTCCGTCAGGACACCTCAGTCCACTCTTTATCCATTCGCAACACCTCCCCATTACCTGACAGCACTTTCCATGCCACCACAGAAGGCATAATATCTGTCCATTTACTTCCTCCCGCTTCACTATCCAAGGCTTCCAGGAGAAGCAGCGATTTACCCACACTTCACTCAATCTAGTCTACTGTATTCACTGCTCACAATATGGTCTCCCTCTGCATCGGGGAGACGAAACACAGACTGACCAACCACTTGGCAGAACACCTATATTCTGTCCATAAAAATGGCCCCAGGTTTCCAATTGCCTGTCACTTGAGCACTCCATCATGATCCCTGGCCAAAATCTCTGTCTCAGGCTTGCTGCAGTGCTCCAGTGAGTGCAAGCTAGAAGGAAAAAATCTCATGTTTGCGTTGCAGAACACCTCCGCTCGGTTTGCAATAAAGAACAGCACCTCCCAGTCGCGAACCATTTTAACTCCCCCTCCCATTCCTCAGACGACCTGTCCATCGTGGGCCTCCTGCAGTGCCACAATGGTGCCACCCAAAGAGTGCAGGAACAGCAACTCATATTCCGCTTGGGAACCCTGCAGCCCAATCGTATCGATGTGAAGTTCCCAAGCTTCAAAATCTCCCCTCCCCGACTGCATCCCAAAACGAGCCCAACTCATCCCCTCCCCCCACTGCATCCCAAAACCAGCCCAGCTTGTCCCGCCTCCCTAACCTGTTCTTCCTCTCACCTATCTCCTTCTCCCACCTCAAGCCGCACTTCCATTTCCTCCTGACTAACCTCATCCCGTTTGCTTGACCTGTCCGTCCTCCCTGGACTGACCTATCCTCTCCCGACCTTCCCACCGATACTCTCCTCTCCACCTATCTTCTTTTGTCTCCATCTTCGGTCCGCTTCCCCATCTCTCTCCCTATTTATTTCGGAGCCCTCTCCCCAACACCCTCTCTGATGAACGGTCTAGGCCCGAAACGTCAGCTTTTGTGCTCCTGAGATGCTGCTTGGCCTGCTGTGTTCATCCAGCTTCACACTTTGTTATCTTGGATTCTCCAGCATCTGCAGTTCCCATTATCTCTGGATAAAGGAGAAGATAGGTGGAGAGGAGACAGACAGGTTAAAGAGGCGGTGGATGGAGCCAGTCAAGATGAGTGTACGTGGGGAGTTAGGGAGGGGATCGGTCAGTCCAGGGAGGACAAACAGGCTAAGGGGGTGGGATGAGGCTGGTAGGTTGGAGATGGGGGTAGGGCTTGAGGTGGGAGAGTGGATAGGTGGGAGGAAGTACAGGTTAGGGAGGTGAGGATGAGCTGGGCTGGTTTTGGGATGTAGGTGGGGAGGGGAAATTTTGAAGCTTGTGAAATCCACACTGATACCATTAGGCTGCAGGGTTCCCAAGCAAAATAAGTGGTACTGTTCCTGCAACCTTTGGGTGCCATCGTTGTGGCACTGCAGGAGGCCCAGGATGGACAGTCCATCTGAGGATTGGGAGGGGTAGTTAAAATGGTTGGCGACTGGGACGTGCAGTTGTTTAGTGTGAACCAAGCCTCCGCTTGGTTTCCCTGACGTAGAGGAGGACCACACAGGTAGTGGGAACTGCCGATGCTGGGGAGTCTGAGATAACAAAGTGTAGAGCTGGATGAATCAAGGGCTATGGGGAGAGTACAGGGAAGTGGAGTTGAAATGCCCATTAGCCATGATTCAGATGCCAGAGTGGACTTGATGGGCCAAATGGCCTTACTTCCACTCCTCTGTCTTATGGTCTTATGAACACAACAAGCCAAGCAGCATCATCCAGCTCTAAGATAATAAAATGTGAGGCTGGATGAACACAGCAGGCCAAGCAGCATCTCAGGCTCCTGAGATGCTGCTTGGCCTGCTGTGTTCATCCAGCCTCACATTTTATTATCTTGGAATTCTCCAGCATCTGCAGTTCCCATTATCTCTCATCATCCAGCTCTACACCTGTTATCTCAGATTCTTTTGTGTCCAATTCCTGACAAAAGATCTGGACCAAAAACGTCAGCTTTCCTACTCCTCTGATGCTGCTCAGCCTGCTGTGCTCATTCAGCTCGACACCTTGTTATCATAGAGACAGCACATGTTAGGTGTCTTTGCTACATCAAGTTTTCTGAGTGTCATAACCTATATGACAATGTGTATCAGCTCTGAACTTATTTGTATGTTGAAGCCATTCATGTAATTTGCATGTGAATATATTTACATTTGGACTCTGGTGAAATACAAAGAAACCTAGACTTGTTTGAAAATTAAATCGACTTAATTAATTCAGTCATATAATTGGCATAAAAATATAAGAAATTAATCCTACTCAAAATCTTGGAGATGTGTTTGTTTGGCATTAGGGTATTGAAAGTGGAGATGTGGTCAATAAGTAGGAGCTTGATGTAGATGCCCTTGTTATCTGGACGTTCCAGAGATGTGTGTAAAGCCAAAGAGAGGACATCGACGATGGATCTGCTGCATCAGTAGGTGAATTGCAGTGGATCAAGGTAATGTGGGAGGGTGGAGTTGATGTGACCCGTGACCAACCTCTCAAAGCACTTCATAGTGATGAAAATGGATGTAAGAGCCACTGGGCAGCAGTCATTTGAGGCTTCTGGAAAAATTTGCTGACGTTCAGTGCGGGGATCTTAAAGCTTTAGCATGAACATCAGAAAATTGGAGAAGCCTCGAGCATATGAGCACAGGTAGCTGAGGGTAGGGAGGGCGGGAATTCCAGAAATCAAAGAGGGCAAGACACAGAGAGAGAGAGAGAGAGAGACGGAGATCATAGTGAAGAAATGATTAGCCTGGTAGGCAGTGGAAAATACATGATTTTCCATGGAACATGCAGACATCTTCGAAAAACAGGACATTGAGTTTTCAAAGTTTTGAAAATTAGTGTTATAGTTGATTTAGAGTGAATCAAATTGCTGTTCACACCATTGCCATCACCTTGCCCTTGTCAAGACAGACATGGATAAAGTTCTCAAAGCTGATAGAAAATTGAAAGCACTGGCATCCTGTGACGATGGTACGTTTCCTTCCTTTAAAAATAATGCTTGCAGCTTAATTGGCATAATAAAGAGCACAGGGGCTCTGTTTGACGCTGCCGCCTCACGGCACCAGCAACTTGGGTTCAATTCCACCCTTTGACTATCTGTGTGGAGTTTGCACATTCTTCATGTGTCCGCATGGGTTTTCTCTGGGTGCTCCAGTTTCCTCCCACAGTCAAAAGACGTGCAAGGTCGGTGGATTGGCCATGCTAAATTTCCCAAGGAGTTCAGTGATGTGTAGGTTAGGTGAGTTATGGGTGGATGGGTCTTGGTGGGATGCTTTGAGGGGCAGTGTGGTTGTGTTGGACTGACGGACCTGTTTCCACACTGTAAGGATTCTCTGATTCATGATTCTATGATTTTACTGAGCACAAAGGTACAATATTAGCCCGTCATATTTGTCTCACCTCTTGACACATTGACAAGAAAGCTTTAATTTCAGTTTCTGTGCATTTTCAATGTGTCTGCTGTCTCTAACAAGGCTTGACTGTATCTCCTTCTCGAATGCACATCTCCTGTCCCCTGACAAGTAGAGGTGTCACTTGCTTTTCATTCAGTACCATCAGTAAAACAATAGCCTCCATATTATAAGATAATAAAATGTGAGGCTGGATGAACACAGCAGGCCAAGCAGCATCTCAGGAGCACAAAAGCTGACGTTTCGGGCCTAGACCCTTCATGAAGGGTCTAGGCCCGAAACGTCAGCTTTTGTGCTCCTGAGATGCTGCTTGGCCTGCTGTGTTCATCCAGCTGACGTTTCGGGCCTAGACCCTTCATGAAGGGTCTAGGCCCGAAACGTCAGCTTTTGTGCTCCTGAGATGCTGCTTGGCCTGCTGTGTTCATCCAGCCTCACATTTTATTATCTTGGAATTCTCCAGCATCTGCAGTTCCCATTATCTCTGATACTATTTTAGCCTCCATATTCTATCCAGCGGCTTCTATTAACACTCTCACACTGTTCTTTTTTACCTCCAGGTATTGACCACTCATCATGTTGATAATTGGGATGCCTTCTGGGGAAGGTGGGACCTGTACAAGAAGGACGGGTTGCATCTGAACTGGAAGGGGACCAATGTCCTGGGTGGAAGGTTTGCTCGAGTAGTTCGAGACGGTTTAAACTAGTATGGCAGGGGGGTGGGAACCTGAGCCGTATACCAGAGGTGAGCGTTGATGCAGGTGAGGCAGTAGCAAGAGGTAGACCAGCTAGTGGGAAGGATTTTCCTGGGAAGGAACCAAGGGATCGGTTAAAGTGTGTTTGCTTTAATGCAAGGAGTATCAGGAATAAAAGTGATGAACTTAGAGCATGGATCAGTACCTGGTGCTATGATGTTGTGGCCATAACAGAGACATGGGTTTCTCATGGGCAGGAATGGTTGCTGGATGTTCCAGGGTTTAGAACATTTAAAAAGAATAGGGAGGGGGGAAAAAGAGGAGGGGGTGTAGCACTACTAATCAGAGAGGGTATCACAGCTACAGAAGCTTCCTTTGTCGAGGAAGATCCGCCTACTGAGTCAGTATGGGTGGAAATTAGGAACAGCAAGGGAGTAGTCACCTCGTTAGGGGTTTACTACAGGCCCCCCAATAGCAGCAGGGAGATTGAAGAAAGCATAGGTCGACAGATTTTGGAAAAGTGTGGACGCAGTAGGGTTGTTGTAATGGGTGACTTTAACTTTCCTAATATTGATTGGAACCTCCTTCGAGCAGAAGATTTGAATGGAGCTGTTTTTGTAAGGTGTGTTCAGGAGGGTTTCCAAACGCAGTACGTTGACAGGCCGACGAGGGGAGAGGCCATTCTAGACTTGGTGCTCGGAAACGAGCCGGGGCAGGTATCAGATCTTGTGGTGGGGGAGCATTTTGGTGATAGTGACCATAACTGCCTCACATTTTACATAGCTATGGAGAAGGAGAGGATTAGGCAGAATGGGAGGATATTTAATTGGGGAAGAGGAAACTATGATGCGATTAGACATGAGTTAGGAAGCATGGACTGGGAGCAGTTGTTCCATGGTAAGGGAACTATAGACATGTGGAGATGGTTTAAGGAACAGTTGTTGGGAGTGATGAGTAAATATGTCCCTCTGAGACAGGCAAGAAGGGGTAAGATTAAGGAACCTTGGATGACGAGAGCGGTGGAGCTTCTAGTGAAAAGGAAGAAGGTAGCTTACATAAGGTGGAGGAAGCTAGGGTCAAGTTCAGCTAGAGAGGATTACATGCAGGCAAGGAAGGAGCTCAAAAATGGTCTGAGGAGAGCCAGGAGGGGGCACGAGAAAGGCTTGGCAGAAGGAATCCGGGAAAACACAAAGGCATTTTACACTTACGTGAGGAATAAGAGAATGGTCAAAGAAAGAGTAGGGCCGATCAGGGATTGCATAGGGAACTTGTGTGTGGAGCCTGAGGAGGTAGGGGAAGCCCTAAATGAGTTTTTTGCTTCTGTCTTTACGAAAGAAACCAACTTTGTAGTGAATGAAACCTTTGAAGAGCAGGTGTGCATGCTGGAATGGATAGAGATAGAGGAAGCTGATGTGCTGAAAATTTTGTCAAACATTAGGATTGACAAGTCGCCAGGCCCGGATCAGATTTGTCCTCGGCTGCTTTGGGAAGCGAGAAATGCAATTGCTTCGCCACTTGCGAAGATCTTTGCATCCTCGCTCTCCACTGGAGTCGTACCTGAGGACTGGAGAGAGGCAAATGTAATTCCTCTCTTCAAGAAAGGAAATAGGGAAATCCCCGGCAATTATAGACCGGTAAGTCTCATGTCTGTCGTCTGCGAGGTGTTAGAAAGGATTCTGAGGGATAAGATTTATGACCATCTGGAAGAGCATGGCTTGATCAAATACAGTCAACACGGCTTTGTGAGGGGTAGGTCATGCCTTACAAACCTTATCGAGTTTTTTGAGGATGTGACTAGAAAGGTTGATGAGGGTCGAGCTGTGGATGTGGTGTATATGGACTTCAGTAAGGCATTTGATAAGGTTCCCCATGGAAGGCTCATTCAGAAGGTCAGGAGGAATGGGATACAGGGCAACTTAGCTGCTTGGATACAGAATTGGCTGGCCAACAGAAGACAGCGAGTGGTAGTAGAAGGAAAATATTCTGCCTGGAAGTCAGTGGTGAGTGGGGTTCCACAGGGCTCTGTCCTTGGGCCTCTACTGTTTGTAATTTTTATTAATGACTTGGACGAGGGAATTGAAGGATGGGTCAGCAAGTTTGCAGACGACACAAACGTCGGAGGTGTCGTTGACAGTGCAGAGGGCTGTTGTAGGCTGCAGCGGGACATTGACAGGATGCAGAGATGGGCTGAGAGGTGGCAGATGGAGTTCAACCTGGATAAATGCGAGGTGATGCATTTTGGAAGGTCGAATTTGAAAGCTGAGTACAGGATTAAGGATAGGATTCTTGGCAGCGTGGAGGAACAGAGGGATCTTGGTGTGCAGATACATAGATCCCTTAAAATGGCCACCCAAGTGGACAGGGTTGTTAAGAAAGCATATGGTGTTTTGGCTTTCATTAACAGGGGGATTGAGTTTAAGAGTCGTGAGATCTTGTTGCAGCTCTATAAAACTTTGGTTAGACCGCACTTGGAATACTGCGTCCAGTTCTGGGCACCCTATTATAGGAAAGATGTGGATGCTTTGGAGAGGGTTCAGAGGAGGTTTACCAGGATGCTGCCTGGACTGGAGGGCTTATCTTATGAAGAGAGGTTGACTGAGCTCGGTCTCTTTTCATTGGAGAAAAGGAGGAGGAGAGGTGACCTAATTGAGGTATACAAGATAATGAGAGGCATGGATAGAGTTGATAGCCAGAGACTATTTCCCAGGGCAGAAATGGCTAGCACGAGGGGTCATAGTTTTAAGCTGGTTGGTGGAAAGTATAGAGGGGATGTCAGAGGCGGGTTCTTTACGCAGAGAGTTGTGAGAGCATGGAATGCGTTGCCAGCAGCAGTTGTGGAAGCAAGGTCATTGGGGACATTTAAGAGACTGCTGGACATGCATATGGTCACAGAAATTTGAGGGTGCATACATGAGGATCAATGGTCGGCACAACATTGTGGGCTGAAGGGCCTGTTCTGTGCTGTACTGTTCTATGTTCTATGTTCTATCATTTCTTATTCCTCTCCTCATCTCATCTCTCTCACATACGCTCTCTCGATCTCTCCTCTCCCTATTCTCCCCCAACACTTCACTCAGGCACAAACAGAAGTTCACAGTCACACTATGTTGCACATGCATATCCTATCCCTCATGCACAAACATACTATCCACACACACTGACCACGGACAGACACACGCGGGCAGACACACACGGACAGACACACACACACAGAGTCACGTTCTCACTCATTCATACTCCATACTGTCATACAATCATGCATGGTCTTGCACACATTCCGTGGCACACTTGCATGCCCTGTTCGCACGATCTTTTGCCAATGTTCATACACTCAACTAGACACAGACACACACACACAAAACTCTCCCTCACACACTTGGGGTTACAAATTCACTTGCTCTCAAGCTCACTCGCTCTCACAGACACTCTCACTGCCTCATGCATGCTGTTACACTCGCTTTTGTGCTGACTCTCGTTTACACGCTCTTGAGCACAGTCACTGGCGCACACATTCTGTCCTGCGCACACTCACACTTTCGTGCACTGTCTTTGCACTCTTGAACACAACCATATGTTCACCTCTCTCTTGCACACAGTCAATTTGATTAGAGTATTCATTGTTACATATGCCTAGGTACAGTGAAAAGTTCTGTGATGCATGCAGTATAGACAGATCATACCATACAAGGTGCATTAGTGAAATGGAACATAATGACAGCAACAGAGAAGATGCACAGAGAGCAAGATCAAAATTAGATTTAAAATTTTAAGAGTTCTATTCAGATGTCCAATAACAGTGGTGAAGAAGTTTTTCTGGGATCTGTTCACACATGAATACAAAGTTTTTGACACCTTCCCTTCAGAAAAGGGTAGAAGAGAGTGTAATTGGCAGGTGAGAAAGACCTTTGATTATTTCATTTGCTTTCCCGAGGCAGCAGGAAGTATAGGTGGAATGAATGAGTGGAAGGCTGATTTGCATGATGCACTGTGCTGTGTTCATGACTGTGGAGTCTGTTGTTTTCTTAGGAAGAACAGTTGCCAAACCATGCTATGATATGCATCCAGATAGGATGCTTTCTCTGGTACATCAATGAAAGTTGCCCTTTATATTTGAATTGCCTTAGCCTCCTGGGAAGTAGAGACATTGGTGTGCTTTTTTGCCCATTGCGACGATCTGGGTAGACCAGATTTTTCACAGTCATTTTGATGTGACTCCATTATGGCGTGTTAACCAGATCAACAATGTCATTAAAAATATCCTGAAGGAGGAGGACTGTAAGACGCAGCTCGATGTACACTTTGGTAAGATGAGTGATGAGGTCTTGCATCAAGTGTTCCGAGAGCTAGGCAGTGGATTAAATAGCAGAACCTCTAAAGTTGCAATCTCTGGATTATTCCTGGTGCCACATGCTGAGAAGGCAAGAAAAAGGGGAAGAAAACAGATGAATGCTTGGCTCAAGTGTTTGTGTTTGGGGAGGGATTTAGACACATGGATCTGAAGGACAATTTGTGGGGATGGTATATCCTCTGCAAGTTGGCTGGTCTGCAGCTGAAGCAGAAAGGAACCAAAATCCTTGCACAAGGGTTTGCTAATGTGGTGAGGAATTTAAGCTGTCGGCCTCCAAGCAGTGGGCAATTGAAGAGCAGGTAATTCACTGAGGGGTGAGAAAATAATAATATAAAGATTATATTAGGGGATTTCAACTGCACAACATTAATTGAGATAACATAAAAGTTTGACTTGGGAAATAATTCTTTAAATACATTTGAGAGATTATTTAACATCACCATGTAGACGAGCTTGTAAGGGACGGTGCAATGCTGGACCTACTTCTGGGACACAAAGGCAGTGTTCAAGGTGACAGTGGCTAAGTGCTTTAGTGATAGTGACCATGACAACAGACTTTTCAACGTGGGAGAGGAGATCTGTTTAAAAAAAAATGTTTTTGGTTTGGGGTAAGGCATATTTGACTGAAACAAGGCAGGATCTGGGTGTAATATTTTGGGAAGTTAGTTGAGGGCGAATCTACAGCAGAAAAGGAACTGGGAGAGTCAAGGCCAGCTATGTTCCGTTTTGGGTGAAATTTATGATCAACAAGCCTGGAGAACCCTGGATCTTGAGGAATGTTCAGGACATGTTTATGACAAGTGCAAAGGGAGCAAATGAATGGATGACTAGTGACGTATAAAAATGAAGTGTGAAGAAACGTTGGTGGCCAAGATTGGAAAGAATATCAAGATATTCTGCAGGCATATCAAGCAGGAGAATAACCAGGGAAAGAGTAGGGCCAATTAGAAACCGGGGTGTACGAAGGGTGATGGGGCAATCTGTGTTCAGAACTGAAGAGCATCGATACAGTCGACAAGTACCTCCCATCTGTCCTCCCTTCAAGGAGGAGCATTGATGTCTATAAAGCAGGAAGATGCAGTGTGAAATTGAAATTATTGGCTGGTTTAAAAGTGAACAAATCCCCACGCCCATATGAGTTGTTTCCAAGACTGCTGTGGGAGAAGAGAAAGAAAATCTCTTCAGAGATAGTAGGAACTGCAGATGCTGGATAATCTGAAGAAACAAGGTGTAGAGCTGGATGAGTGCAGCAGGCCAAGCAGCATTAGAGGAACAGGACGGCTGATGTTTGGAATCTGGACCCTTCTTCAGAAATGGGGCAGGGGAAGGGATTCTGAAATAAATATGGAGAGAGGGGGAGGCGGATTGAAGATGGATAGCTGAGAAGATAGTTCGAGAGGAGACAGACAGTTCGAAGCGGCGAGGATGAAACCAGTGAAGATGAGTGCTGGTGGGGGGTTAGAACATAGAACGATACAGCGCAGAACAGGCCCTTCGGGCTTTGTTGTTGCACAGACCAGTGAACTAATATAAGCCCACCCCGCTACACCAGCCCATCAGCACTCATCTGCTTACCCAAGGACTGTTTAAATGCCCCGAATGTGGCTGAGTGAACCACATTGGCCGGCAGGGCGATCCACGGCCTTACCACTCTGAGTAAAGAACCTGCCTCTGACATCTGTCTCAAATCTATTATCCCTGAATGTGAAGCTGTGCCCCTTTGTACAAGCTGAAGTCATCATCCTCGGAAAAAGACTCCCACTGCCCACCCGATCTAATCCACTGATCATCTTGTATGTCTCTATTAAATCCCCTCTTAACCTTCTTCTCTCCAATGAGAACAGACCCAAGTCCCTCAGCCTTTCTTCATAAGACCTTCACTCCAGACCAGGCAACATCCTGGTAAATCTCCTCTGAACCTTTTCCAATGCTTCCACATCCTTCCTGTAATGGGGCGACCTGAACTGCACGCAGTATTTCAAGTAAGGCCGCACTAGCTACATCTTTTAATATACTAGCACAGAGTACATCAGGTCCCAGATACCTATCGACCTTTAACCCCATTAGTTTCCCGAGCACCTTTTCTCTGGTGATATTTCTTGTCTGCTTTTTGCTCTTTGTTCACTAAATATTTTTGAGATGGTATTTGTGCCTTTTGCTGTGAAGACTGACATAAAGTATTTATTTGTCTCATTTGCCATTTCCTGATTCCCCATTATTATTTTTGCAGCCTCCATTCTTTAAGGGATCTGCGTTCACTTTGACCTCTTCCTTCCTTTTCATTTGTTTAAATAAGCTCTTATTGTCGGTTTCTTTTCTATTTCTCGGCTTTGAAATCTTTCCTTATTTCTGGTTTCCCACTAACCTTGGGCACTGACTGTTGAATTGGCAGAACATTGGAGAGAATGCTGAGGATATGGAAGTTTTGGTCTGGTGAATAGTACTCGACATGGTGCTGTTGCCCCCACTCCTGCTCAGGTGTCTCCCAGTTGAAATGCCAAATGGGACCCTGCCCATGCTCTTCACAGCTGCCCTGCAGCATTAAATGGCTGGAGGCAGGACATGGGGCGCCCTCTTGGATGGAAGTTCTACCTTGTAGAACTCCTGGCCACTTAGAGCCCAGAAGAGTCTGAAGTTGCTGATGGCTGGATGGCAGGTCCCGGACTAGAGGTGCGGAGTGGTCGAGGGTTGTTCGGGGTTGTTGAAACGTTGGATGAGAGTTTAAGGGCGTGAAGTGCCTTGGATCAGGCCAAGGGGCCTGTGGATGAGGATCCCCTACCAACTCAGTTTTTCGAGGCTGGATTGTGCATGTAAAGCTCACTGCCTTCCTGATTGACATCTATCTCCTTACGCAATAGAGGAGATCCCTGAAATTGCCATCAATTAGTCTCAGGAGGTCAAAGGATAGGCAGGCTGCTTGACAGTTCCCCAGAACTTCCACACATGTACACACAGTGCCCTCCAGATTTTATGTGTTTCTTCCCACCTTCGTATCTGTGGGATGGGGCTTTATAATGTAGCTCATGCAGTGCTAAAACAAAGAAGTTATCCTGAACCTTGAAATAGGACTGGAATGATACACCCAAATCTGGGACTAAACTTCAAGAGTAATAATTTTGGTAATATTGAGTAATAATGATGAAATTTACCCAACCTGTTTTAGGATTGTGACATTTTATCAACAAATTTAGCTAACGCTATTTTCATTGGAGTACAGGGGATTAATAAGTAGTTAATGGAGACATAAAGGATTATGATTGGTTGGGATAAGATAAACGTGGAGAGGCTGTGTTCCCATGGCTGGTGGATGATGTTACAAGGAGAAGGGAATGCATTCATGTTTTGGGGAAAAGATGTAGGGCGATGTCGAGGGGAATTTTTTTCAAGCAGTGAAGGTTCATGGGCCAGGATCTCTCTGCCTGTGAAAGGGTTAGAAGCCGAGAAAATCAACGATTTCACTCAGATGAATGCATATCTCTGGGAGCTTCATTCCTCATATTGCCATTAGATTTTATTTATGGAGGTTCTGTTGTATTTGGAGTGGTTCGATTGGCATTCCATGTTTTGACCATGTTTGCCAGATTTTGTTGGCATCATGTGAACTAAAATTGAATTGATACTTGTTTAACTACTAATTGTTTTTGGTAGACGCTGTAGAACATACCATGTGTATGACAAAAGAGCAAAATTATAAGAGAAATCTAGTTCAAAACCGAGGTAACAGAGCGCCTTTTTAAAATGAACAAGAATGTGTGATTAACACACTTCATAGCTGCAACCTAGTGTGATTTAAATGAATGCTGATTACCAGCAGTGAAATAGGGGTTGTAAGATCCACTATTTGAAACGAGTAAAGAGCCAATTAGTTTGTACTTTGGATTTGGATGT
Source organism: Stegostoma tigrinum (assembly GCF_030684315.1). Lineage (NCBI taxonomy): Eukaryota > Metazoa > Chordata > Chondrichthyes > Orectolobiformes > Stegostomatidae > Stegostoma > Stegostoma tigrinum. Next base: position 1,921,252 of record NW_026728674.1, on the reverse strand, counting down.
AGTGAGAATGCACGTCGGTTGAAAGAGATGGATGTTTTAGTTTAAATTGTACTGAGTCCTGCTTCATAAATATAAAGGAGGGCTTCATAACATACAAAGCTACTGTTCCTCCACCATTGTTCTGCAGAAATTACTGAACCAAACGACAGAATATGACCAGCATCATAAGACCATAAGACATAGGAGTGGAAGTGAGGCCATTCGGCCCATCAAGTCCACTCTGCCATTTAAATCATGGCTGATGGGCATTTCAACACCACTTCCCTGCACTCTCCCCCTCGCCCTTGATTCCTTATGGGATCAAGAATTTGTCGATCTCTGCCTGGAAGGCATCCAACATCCTGGCCTCCACTGCAATCTGCGGCAATGAATTCACAAGCCCACCACTCTGGCTGAAGACGTGTCGTCTCATTTCAGTTTTAAATTTACCCCCTCTAATTTTAAGGCTGTGCCCACGGGTCCTAGTCTCCCCGCCTAACGGAAACAACTTCCTAGTGTCCACCCCTTCTAAACCATACATTATCACTGACGGTTCCCTAGTTAGATTTGACATCGTGCATTTGAGAAGGAAATGGCCTGTTTCCTTCATTCCAGAGTACTTTTGTGAATCATTGTATTTATTTCTAGGCCAAATACAGGAATTAATTTTATTTGATAGCTCAATAAGTTAAAACTGTAATCAAAGTTAGTTTTCTTCCTCCTTTGTAGTGGATCTGTTGGAGTTGCACACAGCGCAACGCGTCTTTGATCAACACAAATTGACACAAACCGAGCAACTTCTGAATGTGACTGAAGTAATCAACTGTTTAACGTCCATTTATGATGTTTTGGAACAAAACCACAAGGACTTGGTCAATGTGCCACTCTGTGTCGACATGTGTCTGAACTGGCTGCTGAACGTATTTGATACGTATGTATGATTTACACTTTAATGTAGTATGTTTAGATTCTCCTAAGGTGCATTTAAACTGCATCCGACGGATTGGATTTTGATATGTATATGATCCGTTCAGTGAATATGAAGATTGTCGACTGATTAAAATCAATCCTGGTATTGTTGACATAAGGTTTCAGTATGTTCTAATTTCATTTCACTTAAACAGATAAAGTAGTTGAAAGTTTTAGCGATTTTTGTTTTAAATCGTAAAATTGAAACTGATATACTTTGGAATCCATTTGGTCAGATCTGTACAGGATCATGTAGACATCTCGACACTCTGATTGTAATGCTCTTCACGGTGACAAATGTTAGTGCTGGAGAAAGACGTGTATAAAGTACACAATATGAACATCATCCAGTTAATGTCAAGGAATAAACGGCCAGATGTAGAATAAATTTTTATGTGACACTCAATCTCGTAGAGTCATACAGCATAGAAACACCGTGTCTATGCCTCCCAACATACACCAAGCTGCACTAATCTCGTTTATCTGCACTTGTTCCACAGCCTCCTTGACCGAGCATTTTAAATGCTCATCCCAGATGCTTTTTAAATGTTGAGAATACCTGCCTCAACTACCCTCTCAGGCAGCGTGCTCCATACGTCTACCACTTTTTAGATGAAAAAGCTTTTCCTCAGACTTCCTCCAAAGCATTTAATCCTCACCGTAAACTTGTGCCATCTGGTCTTAGACACATGTGCCATGGAGAAAGGATTCTCACAATGTATTCTGCCCGTGCCTGTCATAATTTTCTTTGCCTCAATCAGATCCCAACCCCAACCTCAGCCTCCTCTGCTCCAAGGAAAACAAACCCAGCATACCAGTCTATCTCATAACTGAGACTTTTTAACCTAGCCAGTATCTTGAAGAGCATTAACTGTGCCATTGTGGTATTTTCCAGACTAATTGTCGTTCAGCTTATCTCAGTCAGATTGTTTAGTAAACTCCATTTAGGAATAATGTTATGCACTTCACTTGGAAATGTATTAGGACTGTGACAGTATATTGGGGAATCCTTGCAAGCGGAGAGAATTTTATTTTCTTTCAGTCCAGGCTGGATACAATTCTAGGACTTGGCAATGGACGTCCAGGGTTAAACTTTCGGTGTCCTCCTATCCACCCCAATCACCTTGAATTTACCATTAATATAAAATTGAGCTTTGTCTGCATGAGATGTGTTCCAATATTAAATTGTTATTGCGACTGTCAATTTTGACGTTCTTCATTAGGTGCGTACCCTTCATATTGATAGCAGCTCAAGCTGCTTCAGGATGTCAAAACCAAAATGTTGCCTTTTCCAGGGAAATTGTAGATATTGAGCTGAAATTCTCGCTAGGGAGCACTGAACGACATGCACTATTTCCCAGTACCACCTCATTCGTACTTATTCCCTTTTTCTACCTGCCAGACAGAAACTGGATGCTCCGAATTAACGACATGAAATTCTGAGTGGGTGTGTGGTGCTTCCACATTGCTCAATGCTCCTCTGCACCTCCAACTTGGGCACTAGTCCGCAGCATCTGCAGCCACACCCATCAGGATCACCCCATGTCCACAGTTTTGACATGTGACATGTTCCAGCCTCAGCACATCATGGCACATCACAGATCTGCTTTCAGTACTCTTCTGTACTTCATTGCTGCATTCTGGATTGCAGCAGCCCCCCTCATTGCAGTGCTACTGCCAGGGCACTTTTGGATGCAGGGACAGGCACCCATTCGTGTATTGGGCCACGTTACACATCAGGACACCTTGCTTGAGCTCTCAACTCTCATTGTGTCCCTGCATGAATGCTAACAGCTCCTCTGCCTTGTCTTCATTTGCCTTGTCTTCTTAAGGTTTGCCCCTCCGCCACATCTAACAGACTCATAACGCGACTATGTTTATTAACTTTTTAGCATCGAGACCAAGCCAGACAGCTTGTCATGCTTGTTAGCAGTCATCAATCAAAGGAGTGGATGTGTTGCCGTTCAGCACCGTGATATGTTGATCTCACACCTGCAGTCTGTGCCAGCTGCAGAAGCACAGAAGGCATTGCATTGTCTCCAACCACATGGTCATGCTTCAGGTTCCGAGGGGAATGGTCTCCAGTCAAGCGAGGCACTTTCAGGCAGCAGATCTAGGTAACTCCAGGGCATTGTCTGATATCACTCGAGGGGCTTGGATGCAATCAGTTGGCTGCTCAGAATGACCATGGTCAGGACACTGTCGTCATAGGTTGTGAGAAGTCAAACATTAGACACCTCACTACCTGTGTTAGCTCTTTCTGCCCTACTGTGGGCTGTTTTTCTTGGAATGAAACAAAGGGAGGAATTGAGTGAGATGAAATGAGCTGGTGCATTTGTTAGTGCTCATGTATGTTTGGGAAGGGAGGTGAGGTCTCCTGGGTGAGAGCAAGAGGCACAGAGAACATACAGGAATAATAGCCTTGGGGCCTCAAGTAGACGAGAGCAAGCGAAGACAGACATTGAATGCTTTGGTGAGAATGGTATTACATGAGCTGTGCTGAAGGGTGGTGCAGAATTAGAGAGAGTGTGAATGTGAGGTAGCACAGACCAGGATCCTCTTCCATTGGAGCAGAGGTCACTGATCCTGCAGCACTGCTGTATGGTTCTTTTGGTGGTTGAGACTGCATTGACACTGGACAGCCTCAGATGAGTCTGGCGGAATATTGTGTTGTGGCCTCCTGTGCTTGTGCTTGGGAAAGAGGACAGTCCTCCACTGCACCAATCCATCCACCAGGACCTCCAGGTCCCTAACTGTAAATAAGGTGCTAATTTCCCCTTTCCTGCCCTGTCTGGGACAATTGCTATGAACTGTACAAGGCAGTTCTGGATTCTGGGTATTTTACTGGTTCACAATAGCCTTTAAACATGGCACTAGTGCCAGTAATACCGGGATGTTTCAGTGGTGGCAAACACGTGCAGTTACGATGAGTGTAGAACTAACTAGCGTCGGCTGAGGGAGGCACTACAGGAGCATTGTTGCTAGTTATTGAATATGTTTGCAACAACAGAGTGGGAAAATTTGTTAGGTCTTTTGGAGAGATACTGTCCTTGCAGTGCAATAAAAATAACACTGAACTAACATTCCAGTGTTTTCGACCTTCAGATTTCAGAACAGATTTAGACCATTCAGCCCATTGAGTGGGATCTGTCATTCTCAACCTCCTGTGTCCTCACTAAGCAAGAACATATCTATCTATGCCTGAAATCAACTCTGACTTGGCCTCCACAGCTTTCTGCATCAATGAGTTCCACAGATTCACAACTTTCTGACTGAAGAAATTCCTCCTCACCTCCATCCTGAAAGGTGGTCCCTTTGACTCTGAGGCTGTGCCCTCAGGTCCTGGTCTCTCCTACTCGTGGAAACATCATCTCCATGTCCACTCTATCCAGTCCTGACTGACCTTCAGTGTGACCCCCTTCGTCCTTCTCAACTCCATCGAGTACAGACCCAGAGTTCTCAGCCACTCCTCACGTGACAGTGCCTTCATCCCCAGGATTATGTTTGAGAACCTCCTCTAGACCCTGACAAAGGCCAGCACATCCATCTTTAGATAGATGGCCAAAAACTGCTCTTAATATTCCAAATGCAAGATAACCAGAGCCTTACACAGCCTCAGCAATACATCTCTGCTCTTATATTTTTGCCGTCTTGAAATGAATGCTGATATTGCATTTGCCTTCCCAACTGCCAACTGAACCTGCATGTTAAAAGAATCCTGAACTGGGGCATCTTTGTGGTTCAGATTTCTGAAGCCTTTCCCCATTTAGAAAATAGTCTATGCCTGTACTTGCCCATCTCTACAGACTCTCTGTGACCTCCCCACTTCCTCAACACTACTTGCCTCTCCACCTATCGAAATGTCATCTGCAGACTTAGCAACAACGCCCTGTGGACAACAATACCATCAGTTCCTTTGTCGAGATTGCTAATGTATAACGTGAATGGCTGTAGTCTGATCTCTGATGAGTGCGGAACTCCTGTAGTTGCTGGCTGCCATCCTGAAAAAGACCCTTTTATTGCCACTCTCTGCATTCTGCCAGTTAACCGATCCTCTGTCCATGCCAGTACCTACTCCCGAACACCATAAGCTCATTTTTTATTTTGAAGACTCCTGTGTGTCACCTTGTCAAAGGCTTTCTGGAATTCCAAATAGATAAAGTTCAATGGCTCTCTTTGGTTTTGACTCACTGGTTACATTCCCAAAGAATCTAACAGAGACCTTCCCTTGACAAAGTTGTGTTTTCTCAGCCCAATTTACCATGTATTTCCAAGTATTGCCATGTACTTCCAAGCATTGTCCGGTCTCATCCTTAATAATAGACTCTGAAATCTGACCCAATGACCAGCACCAGGCTAACAGGTCTGTAATTTCTCATCTTTTGCCTCCCTCCATTTTAAACAGGGGTGTTATATTTGCCATTTTGCACTCCTTTGGGACCCACCCTGACTCCAGTAATTCCTGAAAGATCACCAATGGTCTTCTCACTTATCTCCTTCAGAACTCTGGGGGACAGTCCATCTGGTCCATGTAATTTACCATCTTCTCTGAATTATAGAATTCCTACAGAGCGGAAAGAGGCCATTGGGTCTGCACCACCTCCGCAAAGAACATCCCACCAAGACCCAGCCCTGTACTGTTTCCCGGCAAGCTCACATTTGCCACGGCTGATCCACCTTGCCTGCACATCTTTGGACTGTGGATGGAAATCAGAGCACCTGGCGGAGACACATGCAGACATGGAGAGAATGTGCAAATTCCACACAGACCCTTCAGCTTCCCCTGTACCTTCTCCTTAGTGATGGCCACTGCACTCACTTCTGCTTCAGACTCCCTTAAAGCTCTACTACTGGTGCCTTCCAACCTCAAGACTGATGCAAAATACTTGTTCAGTTCCTCTGCCATTTCTTTGTTCCCCAACACTACTTATTTGGCCCCTCTTGAAATTTTCTTTGCATTTTCAGGGGTGTTTACAATAACAATATCTACTTTATAGTGTTGACAAATGGATTGTTTAGATCATCACAGAAACAATAAGCAAAATTCGTCAGTATTCTCATTTAACAATTATATATATTAATATCACAGTCAATGCATTTCCATCAGGTAAGCGCGTAGCTGGAACTTTCTAACCCGGCAGTTTTCACTTTTCTGTTCTTAACAAGAATACCTATTTATTACAACAGCATAGATTCTAGCTACAGACACATGTTTACAAACATTGGACATATATCTGTATGAATTAAAACTGTAAACCCCCTGTCAACTCATCTTCCTGCAGACAAACATAGAGTGGAGATGGATAAACCATGGATATTATAGGTGGAATAAAATGCGAATTAAGTCCTAACTAAGTGGTCCCGGTTCACAGGATTTGCCAAGATGATCTTGAGAATGAAAAACAAATGAATAAATATCGCAGAGTGACTTATTATCTATTAAAGCATGTGTTGATGATATGGCATTGCTGTGATCATAAAATAGAACATTGTCCAATTTCCTGTGAGCATTACCGTAGTTTTCATTTGTATTCTCCATGTCGGGAACATATTTATTTGGTACTTTACTGACTAAGTGACGCTCGCTCATCTACAGTGTTCGGTTGCAAACAGCCAATATTTTATTATTCTGACTGAGTAACCATGGTTTGGAATTTTGTCATGGAAATGTATTTCACTTATGTTACTCTGCGTAATTGTAGCCAATCCTCCATTGGCAAAGAAACACACAACTACAGCAGTTAATAAAAGAAAGAACTGCATTTATGTAGCACATTTTATGGTCTCAGGCATAAAAAGTACTTTATAGGCAGCTAAACTACCTTTGAAATGTCGTCACTGATGTAGCATAAGAAAACCTGTTGTATTTAAAATAGTCAGAAGTAAAGAAATATGAAATGAAGTAATAATAAAAATAGTGAAAAAATATGAAATTATGAATGTGAAGAAATATAAAATCTCCAGTCCCTTGCGAGTGGAGTCATAGAATCAGGAGATGTAGAGTCAGTATGGAGCGTACCAGGGAGGAGGCCATTCTGGATCTGGTGTTGTGCAACCAACCGGATTTGATCAGGGACCTCGAAGTAAAGGAGCCATGAGGAGGTAGTGACCATAATACAATAATTTTTGATCTGCAATTTGAGAGGGAGAAGGGAGAATTGGAAGTGTCAGTATTGTAGGAACTAGGGAGCTATGAGGGAGGAGCTGGCTAAAGTTCAATGGTTCAATACCCTCGCCGGGATGGCAGTGAAACAACAATGGCAGGTATTTCTGGATATAATGCAAAAGATGCAGGATCAGTTCATTCCAAGGAGGAAAAAAGATCCTAAGGGGAGGCAGGGATGGCCGTGGCTGACGAGAGAAGTTAAGGACTCTATAAAGATAAAAGAGAAGTAGTATAACCGAGCAAAGATTAGCGGGAAGCCGGAGGACTGGGAAGCTTTTCAAGAGCAACAGAAGATAACTAAAAAGGCAATACGCAGAGAATAAAATGAGGTACGAAGGAAAACTGGCGAAAAATATAAAGAAGGATAGTCAAAGTTTTTTTTAGGTGTGTGGAAAAAAAATGGTTAAGACTAAAATTGAGCCCTTGAAGACAGAAACGAGTGAATTTATTTAATGGGAACAAGGAAATGGCAGGAGAGTTGAATAGGTACTTTGGATCTGTCTTCACTAGGCAAGACACAAGCAATCTCCCAGATGTAATCGTGGCTGAAGGACCTAGGGTAATGGATGAACTGAAGGATATTTATATTAGGCAAGAAATGGTGTTGGATAGACTGTTGGGTCTGAAGGCTGATACGTCCTGATGGTCTGCATCCCAGGGTACTTAAGGAGGTGGCTCCAGAAATTGTGAACACATTGGTAATCATTTTCCAATGTTCTCTAGATTCAGGATCAGTTCCTGCGGATTGGAGGGTGGCTAATGTTGTCTCACTTTTCAAGAAAGGAGGGAGAGAGAAAATGGAAATTATCGACCGGTTAGCCAGACGTCAGTGGTGGGAAAGAATTATAAAATTAAATTGCGATTCATTTGGACAGCAGCAACAGGATAGGTCAGAGTCAGCATGGATTTACGAAGGGGAAATTGTGCTTGACTTATCTTCTGGAATTTTTTGGGAACGTAACTATGAAAATGGACGAGGGAAAACTCGTGGATGTAGTCTACCTGGACTTTCAGAAAGCCTTTGATAAAGTCCCACTTAGGAGATTAGTGAGCAAAATTCGGGCACATGGTATTGTGGGCAAAATACTGACTTTGGTTGTAAACTGGCTGTCTGACAGGAAGCAAAGACTAGTGATAAACGGGTCCCTTTCAGAATGGCAGGTGGTGACCAGTGGGGTACCACAAGGTTCGGTGCTGGGACAGCAGCTGTTTACAATCTACATTAATGATATAGATGAAGGCATGAAAAGTAATGTTAGCAAATTTGCCAATGACACAAAGCTGGGTGGCAGTGTGAAATATGAGGAGGATGTTATGAGAATACAGGGTGACTTCGACAGGCTAGGTGAGTGGACGGATGCATGACAGATGCTGTTTAATGTGGATAAATGTGTGGTTATCCACTTTGGTGACAAGAACAAGAAGGCAGATTACTATCGAAATGGAGTCAAGTTAGGTCAAGGGGAAGTACAACGAGATGCAGGTGTTCTTGTACATCAGTCAATGAACGCAAGCATGCAGGTACAGCAGGCAGTGAAGAAAGCCAATGGCATGCTGGCCTTCAAGAGGAATTGAGTATCGGAGCAAAGAGGTCCATCTGCAGCTGTACCGGGACATGGCTTAGAAGGATGAGAAGGGGTCTGATTGAGACGTATAAGATTATGAAAGGATTAGACACGCTGGAGGCAGGAACCATGTTTCTGCTGATGATTGAGTCCAGAACCAGAGGACACAGTATAAAAATAAGGGATAGGGCATTTAGAACAGAGTTGAGGAAAAACTTCTTCACCCAGAGAGTGGTGGATATATGGAATGCTCTGCCCCAGAAGGCAGTGGAGGGCAAGTCTCTGGACACTTTCAAGAAGAGATAGGTACAGCTTTTAAAGATAGTGGAATCAAGTATTATGGAGATAAGGCAGGGACAGGATACTGATTGTGGATGATCAGCCATGATTATAATGAATGGTGGTGCTGGCTCGAAGGGCCGAATGGCCTTATCCTGCCCCTGTTGTCTATTGTAAAAGTTAATTGTATAAGAATGATTAAGACGGTCCCTTTATGTATGGTGTTGGCAGCTTGTTCAGATAGGGAAAACAACATGGCTGATCTTGATTCCGCTCCTATTTGTTACACAGAAGCCTCTTCGAGCAATAATTCTTGAATGTTAGAGATAATGGGAACTGCAGATGCTGGAGATTCCAAGATAATAAAATGTGAGGCTGGATGAACACAGCAGGCCAAGCAGCATCTCAGGAGCACAAAAGCTGACGTTTCGGGCCTAGACCCTTCATCAGAGGGTCTGACCCTCTGATGAAGGGTCTAGGCCCGAAACGTCAGCTTTTGTGCTCCTGAGATGCTGCTTGGCCTGCTGTGTTCATCCAGCCTCACATTTTATTATCTTAAATTCTTGAATGTTGATGGGACGTTGAAACACAGGTAGATTATCGTGATCACTTGTTGAAAATGGATAGCAGCTAGTAGTTCTCTTTCCACTCAACTAGTGACCAGTCGGCAATGGTCAAACAGTGCATAACCCAGAGATCACAAGCTCCCCTGAGACATGATGTCAGTTGAGTCTCATGAATAACTACCTGCAGATGGACTATCTATAGATTTAACATGGTATTAAATCTCACATATACTGCTCTCAACCATTTTAATCAAAGTGTTTATCACTCGTTGCATCGAAACAGATCACACAAACTGAAATGGCATATGCACAAATACCAACATACAAGTTCTATATAGTGGCATTTTGTTTAAAGTTGTATTTATTAAATGAAAGGGTGGAGTATAATCTTCACAAATCATATTAAGATGCTGTAGAAATCTATGGAAGTGAGAAATTTGTTTTTTGATTCAATACATGTCTGACAAATGACAATTCAAAGAGATCTTTGTTTCAGCTCGAGTGGGTCGCGGAGTCGTCCTCATTAGGGGCATTTAAGTGACTATTAGACAGGCATATGGATGGTAGTTTAAGATAGGGGTGGAGGTTAGATAGACCTGAGGTTTAGGGTAAAAGTTGGGCAGAACATTGTGGGCTGAAGGGCCTGTACTGTTCGATGTTCTATGTATGTTATGCTGTATTCAAATAAGTAAAGTCAGTCATGACATTCTGCAACTTCCTTTTCCAGGGGTATGAGTGTAAGAATCAGAGTGCTTTCTTTGAAAATTGGCTTGACGTGACTCTTCAAGGATCATCTAGAGGAAAAATACAAGTGTCAGTACTAAATCTATCATTGCTGATACACATGTAAACTGTAGATTTAACTGTATGTAAACTTTGTTTAACAAACTAGCACACTCAATAAACTGACAAAAATTATACACCAGATGTTTACTGTATTCTCATAATCTCTGTGATGTCTGGTGAGGGTGCAAGTGAGAAGGCTCCCTGCCAGTAAGTTTTAGTTAAGGCAAAGTTGCTTCATTACTGAAGTTATTTATACTGTAAATGAAGGAGAACAGTGATGCATATATCCTGTGCATTATGTTCCGATTATTGAGTGTGTTTTTTTGTGCGTGTGCACCTATTGATCAACTGGAATTTTTGATTACTCAGCACATTCCTGGTACCACGGGTGCTGTTTAACAAAAGGTTTGCTGTATTAGTATATTTCTGTAATTAGTCATTACCACTATGAATGTTAAGTCATAACTTGGTCTGTGCAGAATCTGCACAGTGCATTCCTGCAAGATAAATGATGCGCTACATATGTATGATGCTATTGTTTCTCAAAGACACTAACCTTAGCAGCTGTTTTTGTTCCCAATCATGTTTTCATCATTAGAATACTGGGAAAAATATTCAGAAGTGTGGTATGACTCAAGTGCTCAGTTGCAGCAGTGGTAACACTTAGTGTGAGGTTATGTTTTTGCCCATTTGTTGTGCTGTTTGTCAACAATGTATCTCACAAACTAATGGGCATATTTCATTGAAAGCTGGTACGTATGGGTATGGTCAAAGGAAGAACTGATTAGTTTTTGACAGATCCAGATTTATTTCTCTATTTTTTTAAAGCATCAGTTAAAATCGGTCGGATAGGCAAATGATCATCTTTCTGGAATATTGTTGATTGATTTAGAATGTTGTGGATTGTGTCAGCCCTGACAGTAGAATTTGTCCCAACTATCAAAATATGAGCAGATCTTTGAGAGCAGATTATCAAATTGGCCTGAAGCTTTCTCAGTGAGATGGAAGCTTTTAATAAAAAGGATTTATTTTGTTAGCCTTGCTTTTACAAAGAATCAGTCAAGTGGAGAAATGCCTCCAAGAAAAGCTGTGTAATTATAGACTCATGGATGTTTGTTGCACAGGAGGAGGCCGTGTGGTCTGTAGTTCCTGCACTACTCAACAAAGATCTGTCTACATTGAACTCACATGGCATTGATTTCCTTTTTGACTGTTTGGCCCATAGCCTTGGAGCCTACGGCAACACAAGTGAACATCTAAATACTGCTTAAATATTCAGACACTTTCTGAATCAGTCACACTTTCAGTCAGTGAGCTCAGGACTCCCACCACACTGGGGTAAATAGGTTCTCCTCAACTCCCCTCCCCTGTCTACGAATGGAAAAAGCAACTTCCAGTTATCCTTTCTCTGCCCGTCAAAATCTTAAACACCTTTACCAGGTCCCCTTGTCTGCTCCACTCTTGGCATCGGTCAGTTGGGCAGGTCAGTGGCAAATTGATATAGCCTGAAGAAGGAATAAGATAAGAGAGTACTTCATGTGGCAAAGCCTGTCATGCCCGATGGAGGACAGCAACGGCCGTCAGCAGTGAAGTCCACTGGCAAGGATGGGCGGGCCTGAGCCCAGCACAGGGGAATACGAGCCGTCACTGTGGAGCCCTCGTTCAGTGTGTCTGCAAACTCGTGGCTTCAGAAAGGACTGTAATGTTTGACTTTTTAAACTTTTGTTTTTATTTTTCTACTGTTATATTAAGAAGACTGTCGTGCTGAACTTGTTAACTTATTCATTTATTTTTCTAACATAGAACATGGAACGGTACAGCACAGTACAGGCCCTTCGGCCCACGATGTTGTACCGAACTTTTACCGTCATCCTAAGGTCTATCTAACCTCCACTCCTACCTTATACTGTCATTCATGTGCTTGACTAATAGCCGATTAAATGCCCCTAATGAGGCTGACTCCACTACCCTCTCCAGCATTGCATTCCACTCCCCTACGACTCTGAGTAAAGAAGGATGGATAAATTTTCTACATCTGCATCTAAAATTTCGTACCGAGGTACTTTGTACCTGAGATGGCACCGTCTGAGGTGACATTGTACTCTTGTACCCTGTATTGAATACATGTGATAATAAAACCTAAATCTAAATCTAATGCATAGCAGGACACTGGGAAGCTTAGAGGAGAAAAGGGATCCTGGGGTACTTGTTCATAAATTCCTGAAGGGGTCAGGTCAGGCTAATAAGGGTTGTTACAAAGACATATAGGACATCTCCCTTTATCAGTCGTGGCATAGATTGTAAGAGTGGGGAGGTCACTTTGGAGCTGTTTAAAAGTTTGGTTAGGCCACAGCTGGAGTCACGTGTGGAGTTTTGGTCACCACCCATTAGGAAGGATGTGATTGTACTGGAGGGAATGAAAAGGATGTTGCATGTGTTGGAGCATTTTAGCTGTGAAGAAAGGCTGGAAAAATTCAGATTATTTTCTGTGAAGCAGAGAACGTTTGGCGGGGTGAGTGGAGGTCCTGATAGAGGCATAGAAGATTATGAGAGGTATAGATAGGTTGAGTAGAAACCATTGTTCCCCTTAGTTAAAGCATCAATAACAACAGGGCACAATTTTAAAGAGAAAGACGGGAAATTTAGAGGAGCTTTGCGGAAAATCATTTTCATCCAGAGTGTGGTAAAGGTCTGGAATGCATTGCCTGGGAGGGAAGTTGAAACAGGAAACCGTACAACCTTTGAAAAGTACTTGGATGAGCACTTGTAATGTCATAATATTTTTGAGAATGGTCTAGTGTGTAAAAATGGGACTAGTATATGTCGCAGTGTATTTTTAGAGGTACAGCCTTAGTGGGCTGTAGGACCTCCTCTGTACTCTATGATTCCATGAGAACCCCCAGCCCAGGCAGCATCTTGGTTTTTTCAGTAATCTCCAGGATCACACCCTTCATAGTGTGATCCCTTGCCTTGTTAGCCCTCCCGAGTTCGTTAGCTCACACTTTTCCTGGTTGAGTTCCAATTGCTGTGTCCCGCTGACCAGTCTGTTGATCTCCTCCTGAAGTTTATTCTTCCTGTCTGTCAACCAATTTGCCAATTTGCCAATTTGCCTTTGATTCCATGGCTGTTATTTACATGACCATTCCACCGATATCCTCCTCACTGAATTAGTGATTTGCTAGTGACACGGTCATACAAATTGTGTTTAAGCCCAAATGAAGAATATACATGACAAACTTCAAGGGTCCTTGTGGCAAGCCCTGCACAGCCCCACTGAAAGCAAACATCCTGTCAAATAGACATCCCTCTACCATCAATCACCCTGTGCTCTCTGCCTCAGCCAGTTTTGGCTCCAGTGTGCCTCTTTGCCTTTGATCCCGTTGACTGTTGCTTTCTTGATCAGTCTGCCAAGGGGGACTTTACTAAGTCAACATCAAATGCAGAAGTTCATCAATCTTCCAATATCTCCTCAAATTTGGATCAAATTTCTGAAATGTGACCTCATCTTAACAAATCCATACTGACTATCCCTGATTAATTCATGCAAGTACATTCTACCCCTAAGAATGCCTCTTTGTAGCTTCTCCAGTGCTGAGATTATTCTGACTGGCCTTTAATTTCCTGGTCTGTTTCTTTGTCCGTTTGATAATAGTGGGACAATGTTAATAGTCCTTCATGACTTCACGTGTGATTGACAAGGGTTTGAAAATTGCTGCCAGGGGCCCAGATATCTCCTCCCTCACTTCCCTCGCTAACTGGTATACGTTTCAGTTCGCCCTGTAGATGTATCCACTTTTAAAGTTGCTCAACCAGCTGCATCTCCCTGTCTCTTAACCTCTGATGCTCCGAGGTCCTCTGCCCTGATATCTTACTTGCAGTGTCCTTTTCCATTGTAAAGATTGACACAAAATATTCATTGAGGACGGTGCCGATGTTTTCCAGGTCCACACAAAAATTACCTCTGTGAAATGAACGAGGAGCTATTAGAGAGGTTTGAGATTTACAATCAAGAAAGAAATTGACAAAATGACTTCCTTGGAGAATCATACAACATACATTGTCCATTGTTGTAAACAAACAGAAGTTTTTGTTTCCACAGTTGTTTGCAAATAGCCAATCAAGATCATAAAATAATGTTTTAAGATGATTTACAAAGCAAGGCAATTGAGGAAGATGTATTGGATGTATTGAACTCTCAACTACCTCCCTTAAGTTTAGGAATGTCAGTATTTTTCTTCTGGATAACTTTTGCAGATATCTTCAAACAAGTAGCTGAACCCACAGATTTATGTGACCAACGAAGCCTGAGCCTTTTGCTTCACGATGCAGTCCAGATCCCTCGGCAGCTGGGTGAGGTAGCTTCATTTCGAGGCAGCACCATTGAACCAAGTGTCCGCAGTTGCTTCCAACATGTAAGTGTGCTCTGCACCAATTCATAATGTCAAGCGGGTCTACTTGCCAGTATGAATTTTGAGCTCATTTTCGTTTTGTTCACCTGCACATCTGCCAATGTGGTATATCGTATCCATTGCACCCGGTGTGGCCTCCGCTACATTGGGGAAACCAAGCAGAGGCTTAGGAACCACTTTGCAGAACACCTCCGCTTGGTTCGCAACAAACAACTGCACCTCCCAGTCGCGAACCATTTCAACTACCCCTCTCATTCCTCAGACGACATGTCCATCATGGGCCTCCTGCAGTGCCACAATGATGCCACCCGAAGGTTGCTGGAACAGCAACTCATATTCCGCTTGGAAACCCTGCAGCCCAATGGTATCCATGTGGACTTCACAAGCTTCAAAATCTCCCCTTCCCCCACTGCATCCCAAAACCAGCCCAGTTCTTCCCCTCCCCCCACTGCATCTCAAAACCAGCCCAGCCTGTTTCTGCTTCCCTAACTTGTTCTTCCTCCCACCCATCCCTTCCTCCCATCTCAAGCTGCACCTCCTTTTCCTACCTACTAACCTCATCCCACCTCCTTGACCTGTCTGTCTTCCCTGGACTGACCTATCCCCTCCCTACCTCCCCACCTGTACACTCCTGTCTACCTATCTTCTTTTTTATCCATCTTCGGTCCGCCTCCCCCTCTCTCCTTATTTATTCCAGTTCCCTCTCCCCATGCCCCTCTCTGATGAAGGGTCTAGGCCCGAAACGTCAGCTTTTGTGCTCCTGAGATGCTGCTTGGCCTGCTGTGTTCATCCAGCTCCACACTTTGTTATCTTGCACTATTGATATGGACTGGTTTGTCACTAGAATTTATTACCCAGGCAAAGTGTGTCACGACTTCAGTTGATCTGAGCTCTTAACAGCAGGTGGAGCCTCAAGTTAATGCCTCTTCTGAATGCTGGCATCTCCGACAATCCAAATTCCTCAGTACTTCATTGAAGTATTACCCTAAAAATTATGCTTAAATATAAATTACAGCTTGAAGCCATAACCTTCTAATTTATTGTTGAGAGCTCTACTAGTTTATAACAGAACTAGAACAGACCTGGAATGGATACGGGATGGTTTTCTTGTGCAATATGTTGAGGAACCAACTGGAAAGCAGTGCATCTAAGACTGGGTGCTGTGTAATGAGAAAGGGAATCATTGCCAATCTAGCTGTGCAAGATTTCTTCGAGATGAGTGGCCGCAACATGATAGAATTTTTTCAATCAAGATGGAGAGTGTGAGAGTTGATTTGGAGACCAGGGTGCTGCATCTTAATAATGAAAGCTGAAGATATGAGGCATGAAATTAGCCTTGATAGATCACAAAGAGTTGCTTAAAGGGATGACAGTGGACAGGCAATGGCAAACATTTAAGGAGCACGTGGGCGGACTGCAACAACTGTTTATAGGCCCGAAACGTCAGCTTTTGTGCTCCTGAGATGCTGCTTGGCCTGCTGTGTTCATCCAGCCTCACATTTTATTATCTTGGAATCTCCAGCATCTGCAGTTCCCATTATCTCTGTTTATTCCTGTCTGGCATGAAAGCAAAATGGGTAAGAGGACCAATCCATGACTTAACAAAGGCAATTAGCGATAGTATCTGATCCATGGAAACAACATTTGAGGATTGGCAGCATAGTAGAATTTAGCAAAGAAGGACCAAGGGATTGATTAAGAAGGGGTAAATGCAGTAAAGTAAGCATACAGGGAACATAAAGACTGACACAGAGTTTCTATAGATACGTGAAGAGAAAGAGACTGGTAAAGACAAATGTTAGGAAGGGGGTTGACCAGTCAAGGGAAGACAGACAGGTCAAGGAGGCAGGGCTGACGCTGGTAGGTAGGAGGTGGGGTGGGGTTAGGGTGTAACCCTAACCCGAACTCTCACCCTAATCTCCACCCCACCTCCTACCTACCAGCATCATCCCCTCCTCCTTGACCTGTCTGTCTTCCCTTGACTGATGAACCTCCATCATAACTCCCCAACAACACTCACCTTTACTGGCTCCAGCACCGCCTCTTTGATCTGTCTCCACCTATCTTCTCCTCTATCCATCTTCTATCCACCTCCCCTTCTCTCTTTATTTATTTCAGAATCCCGTTCCCCTCCCACATTTCTGAAAAAGGGCCCAAACCCGAAACGTCATCTTTCCTGCTCCTCTGATACCGCTTGGCCAGCTGTGTTCATCCGGCTTCACACCTTGTTATCTCAGATTCTCGAGCATTGGCAGTTCCTCCCATCTCTGAAATGGTCTGTTGGCCTTCGTTCCGAGAGGTTTCGAGTACAGAAGCCGGAATGTGGTGTTGCAGTTACGCAGCACCTTGGTGAAGCCGCACCTAAAATAGTGTGTGCAGTTTTGTGCTCCTTTTCTGCGGAAGGATGCTGTTGCTCTCATAGTTTATCAGTGCAGCGCATGTTTATCAGCCTGTTTCCCGGAATGGCAGGTCCGATGTATGATCAGAGATTGACTCGGTTAGGATTGTTCTCGCTGGAATTCAAATGAATGAGGTGACTTATAAAATTCGAACAGGACTGGACAGGATAGATGCAGTTCCCAGTGGTGGGTGTGTCCAGAACCAGGGCTCACAGTATGAGGATTCAGGATAGACGATTTCGGAGGTATTTCTTCACCCAAAGAATGGTGAGTCCGTGGAAATCATTACCAAAGCAAGCAGTTCATGTCAAAACATTGAACGTATTCAAGATATGGCTAGATACAACACTTGGGGTGAATGGGATCAAGTGTTATGGAGAGAAAGCAGGATTAGGCTGTTGAGTTGGATGATCAGTCATGATCATGAAGAATGGTGGAGCAGGCTCAAAGAGCCATTTGGCCTCCTCCCTCCTCCTAGCTTCCATGTTCACAATAGTCACTCTCTGAAATGCAAAGCTTGAGCAATTGTGCAACTTTGAACTGGGTGCTGGTAGTTTGGTCAGTAACAAAGTTAGGTAAGGCTCGGCAGGACAGTGCTCATTGTTGTTTCTAACATTTTCACCGTGCAGGACTTAGTCCTTGCTCTGCTTCAAGCGAAGAAGTGAGCTAATTGGAGATATCTACAACTTGTTAAGGTTCCAAAGGTTTAAAGTGATGTGGGGATGTGTGGTATTGTTCATAAAGTACATCATGAAGATAAATAAGATAAAAGATAAAAGAATGACGAGAGTAAGATGAGGGCCAATCAAGGACAGTAGTGGGAAGTTGTGTGTGGAGTCAGAGGAGATAGGGGAAGCACTAATTGAATATTTTTTGACAGTATTCACTCTGGAAAACAACAATGTTGTCGAGGAGAATACTGAGATACAGGCTACTCGACTAGCGTTTTGTACAGTCACGGGATTTATAGGGATTGACTTCCGGAGCCATGATGTCATGCTCCAACTGTACAAAATGCTAGTGCAGCCTTATTTGGAATATTGCGTGCAGTTCTGGTCGCCCCATGACAGGAAGGATGTTGAAGCATTGGAAAAGGTGCAGAGGAGATTTACCAGGATGCAGCCTGGTCTGGAGCACAGGCCCTATGAAGAAAGGCTGAGAGACTTGGGTCTGTTCTCATTGGAGAAAAGGAGGCTAAGGGGGGATTTAATAGAGACATATAAGATGATCAGAAAATTAGATATTGTGGACAGTGAGAGTCTTTTTCAGAGGATGATGATTTCAGCTTGTACAAGGGGGCATAGCTACAAATTGAGGGGTGATAGATTTAAGACAGATGTCAGAGGCAGGTTCTTTACTCAGAGAGTGCTATGGGCGTGGAATGCCCCGCATGCCAAAGTAGTTAACTCAGCCACATTAGGGGCATTTCAACAGTCCTTGGATAAGCATATGGATAATGATGGGATTGTGTCAGGGGAGGGGCTTAGATTAGTTCACAGGTCGGCGCAACGTCAAGGGCCGAAGGGCCTGTTCTGTGCCGTATTGTTCTATGTTCTATGTTCTATAATGGATATCACAAGTAGATGACTGATGTGTATACTGTGCATTGTCAAATGGTTCAAATTTTAGAACTGAAAAGTGCCTGGTCTACCTCAAATTGCCATGGAAAACCAAAGCTTCTCAAAAGTTTGAGCTTAAGCAAGTAATTCATGCTGCTGCTGTATAGTGGTTATGTGAATGGTATTTTCCCCTAGCAGGATGCTGTTGTCAGTCCAAAAATAATCCTCATTGCATTGACCAACATTGTCTATGAAATTTGCAGCCAGTATTATGCCAGACATATAGGTCATATATGATAATGATTGGCCGACTGAAAACTGCTTGTTTGTAATGAGCAGAGCACACCGCACCGGCACGTGTGAGATGCTTTCTCTTTTCCACAACCAAGGACCCCAACATGGTTCGCAGAACTTTCACTTTGATCCATTTCACAAAATTCGGCCCTCATCCATTCCACCTATCCCAGAATCATAAATTCTCCTTATTCTCAGCTTGTCCCTCCATCAACCTCTGCGTTCAGCAGATTATCTTCCAGCATCTTCACCAGTATCCCCTTTCAGCATTCCAAAGTGACCATTCCCTCTGTAGTCCACTCCTCAGTCACCAAGCAAGGTCCCAAATACACTTGTAAAGTGAAACAGCGATTTACCCGTACTTCATCTGTTCAAACATACAGGTATATTCAATTTTTCCAGTGTTTTCTCTGCAAAGGGGAAATGATACATTGATTAGGTGATTATCCTGCGGTACACCCTCATTCAGTCCACAAGAGTGGACTTGTCAACCACACGACATGTTTTTCTTCTCGTATAAATTATTCCAATTGTTTGAAATATCATGTTCTTGCGTTTGTTCCATTGGGTGTAAGACAAAACTGCTTTGGTAATAAAAGTCTCTCTGAAATGAAATACACAAATGTAAGGTATTTCCGGCTGGTAGACAGGAGGTCGGAAAACTCCCAAAAATTCTCAAGGGAATGCTTGTGATGAGGTGGAGGGTAGAAGAAATTATGTTACGAAACATTATTTTTTGCAAAAGCTTGGTAACACAATGGTAATTTTTTAAAAAAAAATCAAAGGTTGTGTCCAGAAGAGGTGTGAATAGCTACATAGGCATCTGAATGCAAAAAGGGATACAGGAGCAAGATGGAAGCGTAGGTTCTGATCTAAATTGTTTGAACTTAATATTGGACCAGAAGGCTAGAAAGTGACAAGACAGATGATGAAGTCTTGTTCCTCAAACTTGTATTAAGGTTGTTGACTAATTGATTGATTTATTGTCACGTGTACCAAAGTAGAGTGAAAATCTTTATTTATGAGTGGTACAGGCAGATCATAGTAAGCGAAGGATATACAGATGAAAATGACAGAGGCATGCAGGTTACATTGAACAGAGCATGCGCTCAGTGAGATCAATGTTAGCAAGATCAGCGTTATTTCAGGCTAGAGAGTCTATTTATCAGTCTGATAACAACTGGGAAGAAGCTGTTCCTAAAACTGTTGGTGTGCATGTGTTCAGGCTTCTGTACCTGGTGCCTGATGGAAGAGGATGTAGGAGATCATTACGTAGGTGCGATGGGTCTTTGGTGATGCTGGCTACCTTTCCGCAGCAGTGAGCCATATAAATGGAGTCCTTGGATGAGAGGTTGGCTTCCGTGATGATCTGGGCTGTGCACACCCGCTTCTGTAGTTTCTCACAGTCCTGGGCAGAATAGTTGCCATACCAGGCCATTATACACTTGGACAATGTGCTTTTAATGGCGCATCTGTAGAAATTGGTCAGGCCAAATTTCCTGAGCCGCCCGAGGAAGGAGAGGCATTGTTGTGCCGCCTTGACCAACGTATTTTCGTGGAAAGTCCAGGACGGGTTGTTGATTATCGTCATACCGGGGAAAATGACACGCTCCACCCTCTCAACCTCAGTTCCATTGATATACATCAGGGCGTGTTCTCCTCCTGTCTTTTGAAATCAGTGATCAGTTCTTTAGTTTTGCCGACATCGAGAGAGAGGTTGTTCTCTGCACCACGTCACCAAACCCTTTGCCTCCCTTCTGTATTTTGATTCATTGTTAGATATCCATCCCACTGCAGTGGTGTCGTCAGTTAACTTGCAGATGGCGTTAATTTGGAATTTGGCAACACAGTCATGGGTGCACAAGGAGTGCAGTAGGGGGCTGAGGAAACATCCTTAGAGGGCACTCGTGTTATTGTGGAGGAGGGGCAGTTACCTATCTTCACTGTGGTTTTGGGTCAGAAAGTTAAGGATCCAGTAGCAGAGGGCAGAGCAGAAACCTAGGTCATAGAGTTTTGAGATCAGTCTGGAGGGGATAATAGTGTTGAATGTGGAGCTGCAGTCAATGAGCAGGATTCCTACATAGCTCATTGTGCACATTGCTGCCAACGACATCGGTAGAAAGAGGGTTCACTGAATCCCTACAGTGTAGAAACATTCAGCCCAACAGGTCCACACCTACCCCTGCAAGGCTAACAAACCTGGTAGCTATGGACAATTTAGTGTGGTCAATCCACCTAATTTGCACATCTTTGGACTGTGGTAGGAAACTGGAGCACCTAGCGAAAACCCTCACAGACATGGGGAGAATGTGTAAACGAAGAGTCACCCAAGGGTGGAATTGAGCCCAGGTCCCTGGTACTGTGAGGCAGTAGTGCCAACCACTGCACCACCTTGTTGCCCTTGAGACTTTCTCCAAGGCTACCCTTGTGTCTTAAGGGACTCTTTTCCCCCCATTCTCACTAACACATTTATTATGTCGTACAATCCCGTAGCAGCAATATCTTTTAGAGTGTGGGAAGAAATGGGAGTAACTGGAGGAAACTCAAACAGTCATGGGGAGAATGCGCAAACTCCACACAGACAGTTGTCCACAACTGGAATCGATCCTGGGGCCCTGTCACTGTAAGGCAGTGGTGCTAACCACTCAGCCACTGTGCTGTGGCATTTAGGTCCTGCAAAATGAGTACAAGAACTAGAATGATGAATATTCAACCTTTCGCACAAAAAGTTGGTCAGAGCTAGGACTCATACTAATCACTGTAACACTGTTTCTGAGACAACAAGGTGGAGAGCTGGATGGACACAGCAGGACAAGCAGCATCAGAGGAGTAGGAAAGCTGATGTTTCTGAAGAAGGGTCTAGGCCCGAAACGTCAGCTTTCCTACTCCTCTGATGCTGCTTGGCCTGCTGTGTTCATCCAGTTGTACACCTCGTTAACTCCGATTCTCCAGCATGTGCAGTTCCTGCTATCTCTCCAGAACACTTTTTGTTTTGTTCACAGCAATGACAGAACACAGTTTGAGAGAAAATAATGCAGCCATATACACAACATTGATGAAAGATACTTTCTCATTTCCAAATGTTAAGGAAAGCGTTGTATGAAAATTATATTCTGTCACAGAATTTGGACACACTCTGGTTTCTTCCTGTGTTGCCTAAAACGTATGCCATGTTTTTCGACCTTTGATTTCTCAGCATTTCTTCTTCTTTTGTAATGTAGTGCTGGAGGGAAACCATAATCCCAGATTGTAAGTGCTTTGAGGTTCAACCTTGTCTGAGAACCCCCTCACTGTCTCTGAATACCCAAACTGATCAATAATAATCATCCTAATTGTCTGTCTTGACCTTACTGCAGCATTGCTTATTGTGTCACTGGCGGGTGACAGATCACATTGACATTTCACATCATGAAAGTAGCTGCATGAATATTTGTATTCTTGGTTCTACATTAGTGAGTTTTTGTTGCAACGTTTTGGTCTGGAAGTAAGAGGCATCTCAAAGAATGTGCTATCTGTGCTTTTGTGGAATCTGCTTTTGTACTTTGACTTTGGGTTAA
The DNA here is from genome assembly GCF_030684315.1 of Stegostoma tigrinum. Taxonomy (NCBI): domain Eukaryota; kingdom Metazoa; phylum Chordata; class Chondrichthyes; order Orectolobiformes; family Stegostomatidae; genus Stegostoma; species Stegostoma tigrinum. Next base: position 1,898,724 of record NW_026728674.1, on the reverse strand, counting down.
GCAATGTAACATGTCCTTGCTGATTTTCCATATTTAATTCAATTAGAATTTCATTGACTCTAGGTTTTACTCTTGAAATATGATGAATGAGCAGAAGGCTATTCAGTCCATTGAGTCTGCCACTCAATGAGATCATAAAATACTGATATTCCTCGATACCACTTTCCTGCCGTTTCCCTATAGCGTTTCATTCCCATACTGTTAAAAATACTCCAGTCTGAGCATCTTAACTTTTGTACATCCCTCTGCAGGCAGTCTGGCAGTCTCATCACTTGTCTTCCATACCTATTTTTGTGTTTTCTGTAAGCTCGGTAATAGTACATTCACTTTCATCACTATGTCATTAATATTTATTCGCAACAAGAATGGCCGTGGCATTGATCCGTATGGCAGTTCACTTTTTACAGCTTGCCAACCTGGAAATGACTCCCCCTGTACCAAATGTCTGTTCTCTATTATTTGGTCAATCCCCTATCCATGTTAATATATTTCCCCAAAACTATGTGGTCTTATTAAAAGTCTTATCTGCTTGAAGTGTGATTATTTTTACAAATACCTTTTTGAATGTCACACCCTTTTATTTGTACTACTTGTAATCTCCTCATGGAATTCTTATAAATCTGTCATGCACAATTTCCTGTTTATCAAGCCGTAGTGACTGTGATTGTATTACGTATTTTAAGTGCTCTGCAATTACATCTTTTCTGATAGGCTCTTGCATTTTCCAATAACAGACATTAAGCTAACTGGCCAGTAGTTATCTTTTTTGTCTCCTTTCCTTTCTAAAATAAAGGTACTAGTCATAGCATCCCTGCAGCATGAGAGCAGGCCACTTGGCCCATTGTGTCCAAACTGACTCTCGGAAGAGCATGGCACCCAGATTCAACCAGCTGCCCAGCCCCTGCAACCTTGCATTTCCCATGGCTAATCCACCTAATCTGTGCATGTTTGGATTGTGGGAAGAGACCGGAGCAGCTCGAAGAAACCCACACAGACACGGGGATAAGGTGCAGATTCCTCACAGAAAATCACCTGTGGATGGGATTGAATCCAGGTCCCTGCCACTGTGAAACAGCATGCTACTCACTGAGCCACCATACTGCCCTGTGGGGCACTGGGACTTTTTGAAAAGCCAAGGATACTGGAGAGATTGTGATCAGTGCATCAACTATCACTATAGCTATTACTTTTAATATCCTAGGATGCAGCACTTCGGGCCCAGGGGACCTAATGGTCTTTAACCCAGTTAGTTTCCCTCATATCTTTTCTTTAGGGATAGTTGCTGTTTTATATCCTGTCCTATCATTTGCCCTTTGATTATGCAGGAATTTTGGAACACTGTCAGTGTCTTTTACTGTGACTGTATTCATTTGTGGGACATGTGTGTCACTGCCTGGCCAGTATTTCTTGCCCATCCTGAGTTGCCTCTTGAGAAGGTGATGGTGAGCTGCCTTCTTGAACCACTGCATTCTTCCTGCTGTGGGTTGACCCACAGCGCTATTAGGGAGGGAATTCTGGGATTTTGAGGGGAAGGAATGGCAATGTATTTCCAAGTCAAGATGGTGAGGGACTTGGAGGCGGTGGTGTTCCCATATGTCTGCTGCCCTTGTCCTTCTGGATGGAAGTGGTCTTGGGTTTAGAAGGTGCTGTCTGAGGAGCATTGGTGAATTTTTGCAGTGCATCTTGTAGTTAGTACCCACCGCTGCTACTGAGCATTGCAGATGGAGGGAGTGGATACTTGTAGATGTTGTACTGGCTGCTTTGTCCTGGATGGTGTCAAGCTTCTTGAGTGTTGATGGAGCTGCACTCATCCAGGCAAGTGGGGAGTGTTCCATCGCACTCCTGACTTGTGCCTTTTAGATGGCGGACAGGCTTTGAGGAGTCAGGGGGTGAGTTATTTGATGTGATATTCCCAGCATCTGGCCTCCTCATGTGGCCACTATCTTAATGTGATGACCAGTTGAGTTTCTGGTCAATGGTAACGCCCAGCTGACAGTGAGGGATTCATTGATGGTAACACTCTTGAATGTCAAGAGATGGTCAGAGCCTGGCATTTGTGTGGCGCAAATGTCACTTGGCACTTGTCAGCCCAAGCCTGGATATTGTCCGGATCTTGTTGCACGTGAACTTGGACTGCTTCAGTGTCTGAGAAGTCAAATGGTGCTGAACATTGTGCAAACATCAGCGAACATCCCCACTTCTGACCTTATGATGGCGGGAAGGTCATTGATGAAGTAGCCGAAGATGGTTGGGCCGAGGACACTACCCTGAGGAACTCCTGCAGAGATCTTCTGGAGCTGAAATGATTGACTGCCAGCAACCACAACCACCTTCCCATGTGTCAGGTATAACTCCAACCACCGGTGAGTTTGCCTGTGAAACTCATTGATTCCCATTTTTCTGGGGCACCTTGATGCCACACTCGGTCAGATGCAGCCTTGATGTGAAGGGTTGTCGCTCTCACTTCAGCTCTGGAATTCAGCTCTTTTGTCCACGTTTGAACCAAGGCTGTGATGGGGTCAGGAGCTGAGTGGCCACGGCAGAACCCAAACTGGGCGTAACTGAGTAGGTTATTTCTGAGCAGGTGCTGCCTGATAGCACTGTTGATGACACCTTCCATCACTTTACTGATGATTGAGAGTAGACTAATGGAGCAGTAATTGGCTGGCCTGGTTTTGTCCTGCTTTTTCTGTACAGGGCATACTTGGGCAATTTTCTACATTGTCGGGTAGATACCAGTGTTGAAACAAACTAGAACAGCTTGGCTCGGGCAGCAGCAAGTTCTGGAGCACAAATCTTCAGTACTGTTGCTGGAATGTTGCCAGGACCCATAGCCTTTGCAGTATCCAGTGTCCCTAACCGTTTCTTGATATCACATGGAGTGAATTGAATTGACAGAAGACTGGTATCTGCAATAGTGGGGATCACTGGAGGAGGCCGAGTTTGATCACCCATTCAGCGCTTGTGGCTAAAGATTTCTGCAAATGCTTCAGCCTCATGTTTTGCACTGATGTGCTTGGTTCTTCCATCGTTGAGGATGGGGACATTTGTGGTGCCTCCTCCTCCTCCAGTGAGTTGTTTAATTGTCCATTGCCATTCATGACTGGATGTGGCAGGGCTGCAGAACTTAGATCAGATCCATGGTGAGATTGATTAGCTCTGCCTATCACTTGCTGCTTTCGCTATTTGGCATGCAAGTAGTCCTGTTTGGTGGCTTCACCAAGTTGATTCCTCATCTTCAGGTAAGCCTGGTGCTGCTCCTGGCATGCCCTCCTGCACTCTCCATTAAACCAGGATTGATGGTAACGGTTGAGTGAGGGACATACTGAGCCACGAAGGTTGTAGATTGTGCTAGAGTTCAATTCTGCTGCTGTTGATGGCCCACAGCACCTCATGGATGCCCAGCCTTGAGTTGCTAGATCTATGTGAAGTCTGTCCCATTTACTGCAGTGATAGTGCCACACACATGATGGAGGTTGTTCTCAATGTGATGGCGGGACGTTGTTCCACAAGGACTGTGCGATAGTCACTCTTACTGATACTGACATGGACAGATGCAACTGCAGCTGGCAGATTAGTAAGGATGAGGTCAAGTATGTTTTTCCCTCTTGTTGGCTCCCTCACCACGTGCCGCAAACCCAGTCTGGCAGCTGTGTCCTTTAGGATCTGACCAGCTCGATCAGTAGCACTGGTGCTGAGCTACTCTTAGCAGTGGATATTGAAATCCCCCACCCAGAATACATTTTGTGCCCTTGCCATCCTCAGTGCTTCCTCTAAGTGTTGTTCAACATTGCAGAGTACTGATTCAGCAGCTGAGGGAGGACGCTACGTGGTAATCGGCAAGAGCTTTCCTTGGCCATGTTTAACTTGAAGCCATGAGGCTTCATGGGGTCCAGAGTCAATGCTGAGGCCTCCTAGAGCAACACTGTCCTGACTGTACACCACTGTGCCACCACCTCTGCTGGGTCTGTCCTGCCGGTGAGAGAGGACATATCCAGGGATGGTGATGGTGGAGTCTGGGACATTGTGTGAAAGATATTATGACTGTGTCAGACTGTTGATTAACTAATCTGTGAGACAGTTCTCCCAATTTTGGCACTAACCCCCAGATGTTAGTGAGGAGGACTTTGCATGGTCGACAGGGCAGTTTCTGCCATTGTCTTTTCTGGTGCCTAGGTCAATGCTGTGTGATTTATCCAGTTTCATTTCTTTGAGTCTAAGTAGTGGTTGGTCCAACTGAGTGGCTTGCGAGGCCATTTTAGAGGGCAGTTGAGAGTCAAGCTCATTGCTGTGGTCTGGAGTCATATGTGGGCCAGACCAGGTGAGGTTGGCAGATTTACTCCCTTGAAGGACATTAGTGACAATGGATTCATGGTGATCGGTAGATTCTTAAGTCCAGACTTCTTTTTAAAATTAAACTTCCACCATCGAACCCAGGTCCCCAGAACATTTTCTGGGTTTCTGGATTAATAGGTTAATGATAATACCAGTAGGCCTTGAGGACTCATGCAAAGAATTTATTTAACTCTTCAGCCATTTCCTGGTTCCCCAATATTATTTCTCCAACCTCATTCTCTTAGGGGCTTGTATTAACTTTGGTCTGTCCTCCTTTCTATATATTTAACAAAGTTCCAGTTGCCTGTCCTGATATTATTTGCAAGTCCATCCTCAAAGTTTACCTAATCCCCTTCTTTTTTTGGTTGTTTTCTGCCTTTTAAGAATTTCTCGATCCTCTGGCTTGTGATTAATCTTTGCAACATTATATCTATTCTTTCTTTCCATTTGATAAAAGGATCCCTTTGCCTTGTCATGTAGGATAATACGATACAATGTTTTATTTGTCTCTTCTTGCAATACAGAGTTTTTATAGAACATTACAGCATAGTACAGGCCCTTCGGACCTTGATGTTGTGCCGACCTGTCATACCGATCTTAAGCCCATCTAACCTACACTATTCCATGTGCGTCCATATGCTTGTCCAATGACGACTTAAATGCTCCTAAAGTTGGCGAATCTACCACCGTTGCAGGCAAAGCGTTCCATTCCCTGACTACTCTCTGAGTAAAGAAACTACCTCTGACATCTGTCCTATATCTTTCACCCCTCAATTTAAAGCTGTGCCCCCTCGTGCTCGCTGTCACCATCCTAGGAAAAAGGCTCTCCCTATCCACCCTATCTAACCCTCTGATTATTTGATATGTTTCAATTAAGTCACCTCTCAACCTTCTTCTCTCTAATGAAAACAGCCTCAAGTCCCTCAGCCTTTCCTCGTAAGACCTTCCCTCCATACCACGCAACCTCCTCGTAAATCTCCTCTGCACCCTTTCCAAAGCTTCCACATCCTTCTTATAATGCGGTGACCAGAAATGTACGCAATACTCCAAGTGCGGCCACACCAGAGTTTTGTACAGCTCCACCATAACCTCTTGGTTCCGGAACTCGATCCCTCTATTAATAAAAGCTAAAACACTGTATGCCTTCTTAACAGCCCTGTCAACCTGGGTGGCAACTTTCAAGGATCTGTGTATATGGACACCGAGATCTCTCTGCTCATCGACACTGCTAAGAATCTTACCATTAGCCCTGTACTTTGCCTTCCGGTTACTCCTACCAAAGTGCATCACCTCACACTTGTCTGCATTAAACTCCATTTGCCACCTCTCAGCCCAGCTCTGCAGCTTATCTATGTCTCTCTGCAACCTACAGCATCCTTCATCACTATCCACAACTCCACCGACCATTGTGTCGTCTGCAAATTTACTAACCCATCCTTCTGCGCCCTCATCCAGGTCATTTATAAAAATGACAAACAGCAGTGGACCCAACACCGACCCTTGCGGTACACCACTAGTAACTGGTCTCCAGGATGAACATTTCCCATCAACTACCACCTTCTGTCTTCTTTCAGCAAGCCAATTTCCAATCCAAACTGCTATATCTCCCACAATTCCCTTCCTCCACATTTTGTACAATAGCCTATTGTGGGGAACCTTATCGAACCTTGCCGAAATCCATATACACCACATCAAACGGTTTACTCTCATCTACCTGTTTGGTCACCTTCTCAAAGAACTCAATAAGGTTTCTGAGGCATGACCTTCCCTTCATAAAATCACATGATGCACCAACTTTGGATGCTTGTATGCTTGCTTGTTTGCTGATCAAAATTAAATAAGTGAAACAATTGCACTGAGGTCACCAATCAGCCAGCACATGACCCTTCCTGTGCATTGGCTGCATGGTTACAAGGAGGAAGAATGAAGTGTCTGGTTCAGCTCAGTGAGACAGAAGCTGTATATTTTGGAAGTTTTGGATTTGACCTTTGAACAGGACAGTTCCATTTATGTATCTAAGTTATATTTATTCACTGTTTCACAGTGGAAGGACACAGTGGAAGGATGGCAAAATGGTCAACTCAAGGATGAATCTTGGGGATGTTTACTAATAATTGCACAGTGTTTAGCATCAACAGCAAGATGTCGATAATACTCGGGCTTGAACTGATGAGTGCCAAATAATGTTTGCACCACAGAGGTGCCAGGCAATGATCATCTCTAACAAGAGAGAATCTCACCATCTTCCTTTGTTGAGTTTCAACACTGAAATTCTGTTATCAACTTCATGGGCGTTACTACTGACTTGAACCTGCATGAGATAAGCCATAGAAATACTGTGGCTACAAGAGCACGTCTGGGAATCATGTGGTTAGTATCTCCTCTCGTTTCTCCCCAAAGCTTGTCCATCTCTGACAAGGCAAAGTTGGGAGTGTGATGGAATATGATTGCCTGGATGCCGCAGCTCCAGTAACACTCAAGAAGCTTGATGCCATCCATGCTTGATTGGCACCATTTCCATCACCTCAACATTGATGTTTGTCTACTGCTGATAGACAATGGGGGCATTGTGTACCATCTACAAAATGCACTGCAATAACTCATCTGACAGCAGTTCCCACTAGAAAAACAAGGGTAGTTCACCTGTATTGGGTACGTGTGACTGCAATAAATCAAATAAATCAGATCAAATGCTGGGCCAGAATCCTGGCCATCCCTATCTATCAGAGATAATGGGAACTGCAGATGCTGGAGATTCCAAGATAATAAAATGTGAGGCTGGATGAACACAGCAGGCCAAGCAGCATCTCAGGAGCACAAAAGCTGACGTTTCGGGCCTAGACCCTTCATCAGAGGGTCTGATGAAGACTCTGATGAAGGGTCTAGGCCCGAAACGTCAGCTTTTGTGCTCCTGAGATGCTGCTTGGCCTGCTGTGTTCATCCAGCCTCACATTTTATCATCCCTATCTATCAGCCTTGTGCAGGGTATCTATCCCAGATGAACACTTGCGGTCCATGAAGTTAGTTCAGTGCCTTTGCAACAGTGATAATGTGTGACCAATGTATGCTGGCCTTGCGCAGGACCAACATAGAGCCATACAAATGATATAAACCAGAAGGGAGCCATTCAGCCATCTTTGTCCATACTGACCCATAGACATCTGATGCCTTTTTTAATCCCAAATTGTTACAAACGTACATGGACCTGCAGCACTTAAAGTGCAGATCCAGGTACTTCTTAAAAGAGTTTAGAATCTCTTAGTCCAACACCAATTCAGGCAGCAAATTCCTGACACCCATCACCCTCTGCATAAAACGGATTTTCCCACATCCCCTCTAACCCTTCTGCCACTTAGCTTGACTCTGTAACTGCTGATTTTTGAATTCTCTGCCAAGGGAAGCAGCTTCCTCCTGTCTACACTAACTCTACCCTATCTCTGCCCTTCACTGTTTTGTATACCTCAATCATGTCATCCCTCAGACTTTTCTGTTCCAAGGAAAACAGCCTCATATTTACAATTCTCCAGCTTTGGCAATATTTGAGTAAATCTTTTCTGCACTGTCTCCAGAGTTATTATATACTTCCTGGATTGTGATGAACACAACTGCGCACACTACTCCAGTTGTGGCATCATCAGTATCCTGTACAGTTTTATCATGATGTCCTTACTTTGGTAATCTACACTTTTCCCAATGAGGCAAAGCATTCCCTGTGCCTTCATCAGAACATTACTGACCTGTAGTGCTACCTTTAGGAACCTGTTCACTTCCATGCTTAGATCCCCCACTTCATCTACCCCTCTCAGTATGTTCCTATTTATTGTGTATTCCCTTTATGTCCTCATGAAAAGCAATGCATCACACTTGTCAGAGTTGTGCTCCATCTGTCGCTTTCCTGCCTTCTCCGCCAACCCATCTAATATCATTTTGGAACTTGGAGCTATCCTCTGTCCTATCCACCTTACATCCAATTTTTCAGTTGTCTGCCAATTTACCAATTGTGCCCCCCATGTTCAAGTCTGAATCGTTCATCTATAAAATAAATTAAAGGGGCCCCAAAATCAAGCCCTGTGAAACACCAATGGAAATTGCTTTCTGTTCATAAGCACAGCCATGAACAATTACCCTTGTTCCCTGCCACTAAGCCGATTAGTCAACACATTACTCCGTATCCCATGACCCATGAGCTTTCACTTTTTTGCACTTCTCAGGTGGGACGTTATCAATTGCTTTGCTAAAATCCATGTCGACAAATTCATTGCGCAACCCTCATCGATCCTCCTTGCCACTTTCTTAAAGAATTCAACTAAATTTGTAAGTAATGACCTTACCTTGACAAAGCCGTGCTGACTATCCATGACTAGTCCATGCCTTTCTCAGTTAGTTTATTTGATCTCTCAGATCGATTTTAAAATTTTCCCACCACTAACGTAAGACAAGCAGGCTTTTAATTGTTTGGCATTTCCTTCGTACCCTTTATAAACAATGGAACCACATTTATATTCCTTCTCTAATTGATTTAAAACAAAATTTGCCCTGAGGATGATTAGTTTAGTCTTGCATGTGCTGGTGCTACCCTCCTAATGGAGGAAGGGGGACTTTTCATCCAAATTCCCTACTTGTTTCCTTTGTTTTAATTTTCTTTTCTTGTAAATATTTCACCCAGTTCCCTTTTAAGTGAAGCACTAGATTTTGCTTGAATAGTCACTTGCAGTAAAAGCATTCCCTATTCCATTATATGGAAACTTTTCCTCTAACTTTCCCATCATTGTTGTGTGAACAAATCCTGGCCTGAATCACAAGAAACAAACTGTGTCTCTTCAGAATTTTTTTTTGTTTGTTAGGGGTCTTATCTCATGAAAAAACAAAAATCAAGCTCTGTTTTTCTGAAACTGGAACAGCAACATTAGAAGCTGCAAGTTCTTCAGTATGTTTGGGAGATCTAGAGTGAATTGTCCCGGAAACCAGATGTTCCACAACATGGTTCTGTGCTCGTGACCATTGGCCTTGAGATTGGTCTCATCTGTCCAGTATTGGAGAATCAGCCTTTGCCTGCTAGAATAGACCAATCATAAAGTCACCAATTGTAAGAGATGCAGTGTTTACCTTCCCTGCATTTGACGTTACTATTGAAATTTTTTTTACAATTATGTGGCTTCTGTCAGATTCTAGTAACTATTTGGAGCCACAGGTGAGAGCTGGTGAAGGTGAGGATGAACCCAGCATGAGCTGCTCAAAAAAAAAGTGAATCAAACAATTTTTTTTGCCCTCTCTCTTAGTCACTCCAAATCCTCTTGAAGCATCTTTGTATCTTCCTCTCAATTCTCATTTCCAACCGGTGATGTGATTTGTCAGTCACGGTGTTTTTCTGTAAATATGCCCATCTTCATCCTTTGTCCCCATCCACAGATTAGCACGTTTAATATGAAGAACATAATATGAAAAACATATAGACCACATCAGATGAATTTCCCTCTTCAATACTTCTGATATCTGATAAATAGAGGCCTTCTAATGGGCATTAACATGTTGTGTCAGCATTGCTTGACTGTTGCTTAAGGTTGCGGTGGTAATTAGTCTTTCTGCATTAAATGTACTTTCAATATTAGAAACTTAAGTGATTGACTACTTCATTGGAACCTAATACAATTATCAGTGTTTTTTTTTGACAGTGCTGATTGATTGGATTTACTAAATGGAAATGTACAGTGTTGCTTTCAAATGGTGATAATTTCTCAATGGAATTTCACGTGCAGGCACTCAGACATGAACTAATGGATAAGGAGGAGACAATCATAACTGCTTTGGATTCAGCCCATAGAAGGGCCAGAGGAGCCGCGCTGACACCTTCATGTTTAAACAGGTCAGCCACTTAATCTATTGCAGGAACAACCACTTTTCTGCAGAACACTTGGCTTTATAGAGGAGTAAGATTTTAGAAATAAAGTAATGCTAAGCTGGAGAGTGAGAAATAATGCAGGGACTCGTATGTTATTTAAAGAAACATGTTACAGCGCATGACAGAAGATTCTGTGACAGTTACTTAGAATTGTTTGTTGTGGGAACAATTGAAAATGTTTCCACTCACCTAGTGATCGTGGTAACTTCAAATTATTAGAAAATTTATAGATCAGCATCCTGAAATATGTTTTTGTTCATTTTCACAAAACGTTACATGACTTTACGTTCTGCAATGTGTTCTTAATTACCATATTCAAAAGCAAAAAGCATGTGTTTACTGTCCTACCATATTTTGGTGATGTATTGATGTGTCTCATTTTCAGAGGACACTTTTCTGCGTGCCACGAGATGTATATCAGCCATACCAAAATGCTGCCTTTGCCTGAGACAGGGAAGATCAACTGACTTTGGGGAAATGGAGAATCATTCATGAATCCAGTTACTTTCTGATCTGACAGCTTTGTGGCATCTGAATGGATAACAATTTGATCTGGTAATCTCAATTGATAGAGTGCAAATGTGTAGTGATGCATTTTGGGAGCTCTGGTAAGTGAAAGATGTTCACAATGACTAGTAGATCCCTCGAGAGCACTGAGAAACAAAGGGACCTTGATGTCCAAAAGCAAGAGTTCATGCCCTCTGCTTCTGGCCTTTCAGGCAAAGTTGGATCCAACACTCCACTGAGTCTTAGATCCCATGAGCTCTTGTTTTGTTGACCAGTCTGCTATCACTGACCTTATCAAAAACATATAGACCACATCAGATGAATTTCCCTCTTCAACACTTCTGATATCTCCTCAATAAAAATTAGATAAAATTTGCAAACCATGGCATTACCTCAACAAAGCCATGCTGACTATCCCCGAACATTCCATGTTTCTCCAAGTGCAGCGACATTTTGTCCCTTAAAATTCTTTCTGATAACTTCCCTACCACCAAGGTTAGACTGGCTTGTAACTTCTGGATCTGTCCTTTCTTCTTTTATATAAAAGTATGAGCGGTCCTCTGGCACCTTAGCTGTGGCCAGAAATGACTTGAAAAATCTTTGCCAGGACCTTTTGATATCTCCTCCCCTGCTTCATAAAGTCATGCAGTATAGAAACAGGCTCACTTGATCAACATCAATGCCAACTAACAAACATCAAACTACTGATCCCATTTACCTGCACTGAGTCATTACCTACCATACCCTGGCCCTTTAAATGCTCATCTGTTGCTTCATTAATATTGCAAGCGTATCTGCCTTCTCCACCTTGTCAGGCAGCATATTGCATGTTTGTATCACTTTTGGTGAAAACACTTGCCTCAGATCCCCTCTAAATAGCTGACAGTTTACCTGAAATCTATGCCCCCTGACTTAAACTCGTCTACTGGTTCTCACAATCAATCTATGCCTCTCATAATTTTGTATACGTCGATCAGATTTCCCCTCAGCCTCCTCTGCTGCAAGGAAAACGCAATTAGCCTACCAGTTTCTCCTCATAAAACTTGCATTCAATCACAAAACAACACCCTGAAACATATACTATCAACCAACCTGGCCAACATCTCTGTCTCCGGCTTGCTACAGTGTTCCAGTGAAGCCCAGCACAAGCAGACAGAACAACACCTCATTTTCTACTTGGGGACCTGACAGCCCTCCAGACTTAACATTGAGTTCTGCAATTTTAGGGCCTAAACTCTCCCATATCCCAGCGCCCCCACCCCACACACCAGGCTTTGTTACCACGCAGCCTGCCACCACACACTCCCTGTTGTTAGTGACTAACAGTCCCCATTGACAACTTCCCAGCCTGATCGTTAGCAACTCCTTTATCTGTCCACCTGTCTTTCTCTCTCTTTCGGCTCTATCCTATTGTTTACTCCCTCCCCCACCCTCCTCCCTATTTTCGGCATAGAAACTGATGTTTTCCCAGCCACCATCAGTTCTGAGGAAGGGTCACTGGACTGGAAATGTAAACTCTGTTTATTCCTCCAACATATGTTGCCACACCTGCTGAGCTTTTCCAGCAACTTTGTTTTTGTTCGTCATTTACAGCATCCGCAGTTCTTGTGGTTTTTATCACTAAACCTGTCAGACTCATCAATGCTCTCTAATGCTCCAACTTGTTGCTCAAATTGCTCCAATAAGAGGCACCTGCTGTACACATGGTCATGCAGACCAGCAGGAGCACTCAGCATTTGACATGTAGTGTAGGATGCACCAATCATGGGTCAGATCTTAATTCCAGGCATACCTTAACTCAACAGAACACGGATCTTTGCTTTTAATTTACTCATTCTCCTGCTTAATTGTAGGGGACAAAAACCAGTGTTCACTCTCAGGTCTCTGCTGGTATGCCTGCTCTTCAGGGAGAGCCTTATCTCACCCACTCCTCTCAATAACATTCTCTGACTGTCACTGGGCCAACCCTCTGCTCTCAGTAACACTGTCTGCCCGTCACAGGGCCCTCACCCCCTCCTCTAAGTAATACTGCCCGTCACAGGGCCCTCGCCCCCCCCCCCTCTCAGTAACACTGCCCGTCACAGGGACATCACCCCCTCCTCTCAGTAATACTGCCCGTCACAGGGCCCTCGCCCCCCCCTCTCAGTAACACTGCCCGTCACAGGGACATCACCCACTCCTCTCAGTAATACTGCTTGCCACAGGGCCCTCACCTGCCCCTCTCAGTTATGCACTGACTGACTGTCACAGGGCCCTCACCCCCTCCTCTCAGTAACACACTCCGTCACAGTGCCCTCAGACTGTCACAGAGCGCTCACCGCTCCGCTCAGTCACACTGCCAGTTACAGGGCCCTCACGTGCTCCTTTCAGTAACACTGCCTGTCACAGAACCCTCACGCGATCCTCTCAGTAACACTGCCCATCACAGGGACCTTACCCGCTCCTTTCAGTAACACTGCCTGTCACAGGGACCTTACCCGCTCCTCTCAGTAACACTGCCTGTCACAGGGCCCTCACCCGCTCCTTTCAATAACACTGCCCGTCACAGGGACCTTACCTGCTCCTCTCAGTAACACTGCCCGTCACAGGGACCTTACCTGCTCCTCTCAGTAACACTGACTGTCACAGGGCTCTCACCCGCTCCACTCAGTCACACTACCTGTTACAGTGCCCGTACCCGCTCCTCTCAGTAACACTGACTGTCACAGGGCCCTCACCCACTCGTCTCAGTAACACTGACTGATTGGAAAGGGCGCTCACCCACTCCTCTCAGTAACATCCCCTGACTGTCACTGGGCCCTCACCCGCTCCTCTCAGTAACACTGCCCGTCACAGCGCCCTCACCCACTCCTCTAAGTAACACAACTGTCACAGAGCCCTCACCCACTCCTCTCAGTAACACTGCCTGTCACAGGGCCCTCACCCGTGCATCTCAGAAATACTGCCTGTCACAGAGCCCTCACCCACTCCTCTTCGTAACATTGACTGCCTGTCACAGGGCCCTCACCCTCTCCTCTCAGTAACATTGACTGACAGTACAGGGCCCTCACCCCCCCCTCCTCTCATTAACACTACCTGTCACAGACCCCTCACCCGCTGCTCGCAGTAACACTGACTGACTGTCACAGGGCGCTCACCCCCTTCCTCAGTAACACTGTCCGTCACAGGGCCCTCACCCACTCCTCTCAGTAATACTGTCTGCCACAGGGCCCTCAACTGCTCCTCTCCGTTACACTGACTGACTGTCACAGGGCCCTCACCCCCTCCTCTCTTTAACACAGTCCGCCACCGTGCCCTCACCCCCTCCTTTCAGTAACACTGCCAGTCACAGGATCCTCACCCGCTCCTCTCAGTAACATTGACTGACTGCACAGGGCCCTCACCCCCTCCTCTCAGTAACACTGACTGCCTGTCACAGGGTGCTCACCCGTTGCCCTCAGTAACACTGACAGACTGTCACAGGGCCCTCACCCGCTCCTCTCAGTGACACTGCCCATCACAGGGACCTTAGCCGTTCCTCTGAGTAAGACTGCCTGTCGCAGGGCCCTCACCCACTCCTCTCAGTAACACGGCCCGTCACAGGGCCCTCAACTGCTCCTCTTGGTAACTCTGACTATCTCCCGGCCTTAAACCCCTCCTCTCAGAATCACTGACTGAATGTCACAGGCCTCTCACTCCCTCCTCTCAGTAACACTGCCTGTCACAGAGCCCTCATCCGCTGTTCTGAGTAACACTGGCTGACTGTCACAGTGCCCTTACCTTGCCCACTTATCTGAATTAGAGACAATATCAATGTGGTTGCTTTATCAAGAACAAATACGGAGAGAAATTAATGTCACAATCAAAGTGAACTTGATTAGTAAGAGAATGTGATGGAATGTCTTTATTTATTTAATATAAGTATGTTATTACTGATTTTATGACCTGAAGTCACAGCCGTATTCAATCAGCTTCACTGTCTATATTTGCAACTCATTGACATAAAGTATTTAGTGACGTTCAAAATTGATCCCAATGTTTCCTAATCAGATTTTTTGAAAAGCCAGTGCCAGACTTTGTGAATAACAATACCTGACACCAGGTTCATAGCTAAAACAAAAGATTTTACAGTTTATGAACAATATAGTATCTTTTTTAAAAAAAGTTAAGCAAAAAGGTATTCTGACGAACGCCTATGACTTAAACATCATCTTTTTTGATTCTAGCCCCAATTCTCGCAAAGACAGAAAGACAGACAAACAGATATAATTAAGGAATGTATCAAAGGGAAAAAACTAAATCAAGTGTAACTGGCCAGTTTACTTAACCAGACTGCATGATCTTTAAAATGGAAAGAACTGTGGATGCTGCAAATCAGGAACAAAAACAAAGCTGCTGGAAAAGCTCAGCAGGTCCAGCAGCATCTGTGAAGGAAAAAAAGAAGTAAGATTTCAGATCTGTCAACCCTTCTTCTGATCAGCTCTGAGGAAGGGCCACCAGATCTGACATCGTACCTCTTTTTTGCCTTCACAGATGTTTTCAGACCTGCTGAGCTTTTCCAGAAATTTTGTTTTTGTCCATCATCTAAAATCTCACAGTCAGATGAGATTATATGTTAAGTTAAAATCTGAACAATCTACAGATGCTGTAAATCAGAAACAAAAACAGAAGTTGCTGTAAAAAACCAGCAGATCTGGCAGCATCTATGGAGAGAAAACAGAGTTAACATTTTGGGTCGTATTACCCTTCCTCAGAATTCCTTATTTCTAAGTGTCACAGGATCTGAAACGTTAATTCTAACTTCTGTCCATAGATGCTGCCAGACTCGCTGAGCATTTCCAGTAATTTCTGAGCTTCTGTCTTGGTTTCTGAAAACATTGAGCTATGCAAACACCTTTCAGTAGGCTTTGGGGGATATTTAATTATTACTTGTAACAGAGGACCTCTTAACTTAGAATAAGTTGATAATGGGAGGACAACCAGTTGGCAATCAAACGTCTGTCCTGTAGCTTTTGCAGGGACAATCCTTCTGATTTAAAGACAGTTCAATATTGGTTTCTCTTTGCTAATGACTCATCAATAGAGTTTTCTTGGAAGAAGAATTGACCTGCAATTAACATCCAGACCTAGCCTCATAAACAAATATCAAATTGTTTCTTCTTTTTTCACATAAGCTGCTGCTCACAGTCCAAAGGTCACTCTCAGCTCACAGTTCACAGCTCCAAACCAAAAATGATAATGAACTTAAGTACTAGGAGGAGTAAGACAATTCAGCTCCTTGAGCCCCGCTGTTTGATATGATTGTGGTTGATCTTATCTCTGCTGCAACTTCAGTTTCCTACCTGCTCCCCATAATTCTTGAACCCATTATGAACTCAAAAATCGTTCTATCTCCTCTTCAAATTTGCTCAATGTCACAGCCCTCCAATGCCTTCTCAGGGAGTGAATTCCAGAGATTCATGACCCTTCCAGTGTAGAAATTTTTCATCATCCCTTTAAACCTTCTTTCCCTATGCTAAAACTATGACCTCTTGTTCTATTGCCTGCATGAGGAACCATCCTTTCCACGTCAACTTTATCAATCTGCTTGAACATATTATATCCCTCAATTAGATCCCTTCTCATTGTTCTGAACACCTGAGAATGTAGGCCGAAACTACTCTGTCTGTCTTAAGACGCATTCTCGTCTCTGGAATCATCCTGGTGAACCTCCACTGGACTGCCTCCAATACAATGACATCTCTCCTTAAGTAAGGAGACCAGAACTGTACACAGGGCTCCAGGTGTGGACTCACTAATGCCTTGCATAGTTGCAGCGACCTTCTTTTGTATTTGTATACTCTCTTTCTTGAGCAACAAATGCCAAAATTCCATTTCCCTGCCTTAATACCTGCTGTACCTGCTTACTGAGTTTCTGTGATTCATAAAACTAAAAAAAATGAAGGTTTCAATGCTGTTAAAATGAAATCCATCCAAGTAAAATTAAAATAATGATAAGAGGACATTAATAGAAAATGAAAACATTTTTCTCTCTCTGGAGAGCAATATTGAACAGGCTTCACATAATAATGTTATTTGTGAGCTTGGATTCTATACTGGAGGAATGCTGCGCAAGTTTTAAGTTTGAATTGTACACCTATACCGTGTGTAGTGGAGGACAAGACGTGGGTTTTAATCTAATAATTTTCTGTGTTCTTCTGTTATAAATATACATAGGCATCCGTTTGTGAGCATTTTCAGTAATTGAATACCACAGTAAAGAGAACGAAAATTTATCTCACCCTGGAATCTGAATTGTCCAGTATCACCATCAACTGGGATCATAACACTTGTCATTTCAAAGGCCAAACCTGATATTACCACTCGATTCCTCAACTAAAATGGAATTTGATTCATTCAGTTGTCATACATGAATGACCTTGATAGTGTGTTGTAAATTATAAAGTGAAACAAAATAGCCCTTCACCATTTTTCTTGTAAAGCAAATCCATCATATTCGATTGTTGTAGTGGTATAAAACACTAGTAAGTCACACATTGCAAAGTCCTCCTGAATGTGAGCCAGACATTTATATAGATCTGTGGTTAACCTCAAGAGGCAACCCAATCTTGTATTTGATTCCTTTTTAGGCCACTTTTCTGACAACAAAGACTTCACCAGTCTCCTTAAACAGCTGAGATCAGACTAATTACAAAGCTCTATTTTGTCCATAACCTACCCTTGATCAATGCTAAAGAAGATACACTAGCATTTAAATAAAATTGTATTTATAGAGTCAGAGAGTGATACAACACGAAACAGACCTTTCAGTCCAATTAGTCCATGCTGACCATAATCCCAAACTAAAGTAGTCCTGCCTGCCTCCTGCGCTCGGCCATATCCCTCCATTCATGTACTTACCTGGACGTCTTTTAAATAGTGAAACTGTACCCGCATCCACCAATTCTTCTGGAAGTTCATTCCACATATGAACAATCCTCTGTATAAAAATATTGCCCCTCGTTTCCTTTTTAAATCTTTCTCCTCTCATCTTAAAACTATGCCCCATAGTTTTGAAATCCTCCACAGTAGGGAAAAGACATTTGGCGTTCACCTTATCTAGATCCCTCATTATTTTATAAACATTCATCGGGTGACCCCGAAACCTCCTAAGATGCAGTGAAAAAAGCCCCAGTCTATTCTCACCTTAAATCTCAAAACCTCCATTTCTGGCAACATCCTGGTAATTCTTTTCTGAACCCTCTCCAGCTTAATAATATCCTTCCTTGAACACTGACCAGAATTGGACACAACAGTTTAGAAGAGGCCTCACCAATATCCTGTACAACTTCAACATGGCATTCCAACTCTTCTCCTCAAAGGTCTGAGTCATGAAACACCTTCTTAACTACCGAAAGAACTACAGATGCTGTAAATCGCGAACAAAAACAAAGTTGCTGTCAAATCTCAGGAAGTCTGGCAGCTTCTTTGAAGGAAAAAACAAAGTTAACGTTTCGGGTCTGGTGACCTTTCCTCAAAACTGGCATTTCCCCTCTTTGCTGTCCACTGTACCACCGATTTTGGTATCATCTGCAAACTTACTAACCAGGCCTTCTATATCCTCATCTAAATCATTTATATAAATGACAACCAAAAGCAGACCCAGCAATGATCCCTGTGGAACACCGCTGGCAACAGGCCTCCAGTATGGAAAACTTCCTTGCATCACCACTCTCCATCTCCTGCCTTTTATCCAATTTTGTTTAGTTTCTACTTAATTAATATTCCAGTAATAAACATCCCTGATGAGCTGCGGAACGGTCACCGCACCCGAAATGTTAACGCTGTTTTTGTTTTCCATCACAGATGTTGCCAGACCCGGTGAGCTATTCCAGCAACTTTGTTTTAGTTCCTGATGAGCTGCGACTTTGTATTTGACTGATTTCCAACATCAAAAGTTCTAAAGGTTGGAAGAGATTGGTTTACCTTGACTTCCTAGCTTGAAAATGTGCCTTTTATGCAAAGAAACTGTACTCTGGGACAGTGGTTTTTCAGATTTACCTGCAGGTCCAGCTGTGAATCGGAGTTGAAGTAGTTGCAAGCACTGATGAATAGGCAGCTATTTAGCCTCTGGATGGAATCCTGTGGAAGCGACGAGGGTCTAGGTCATTGACTCGAGAACTGATGAGGGAACGGCTTGCCCCAACCAGCTTCCCTTCAGGGGAACGCCAGCCTCAGGTCGCTCCCCTCAAGGGGTATGTCATCCTGACCTTGCTCCTCTCATGCGTAGGCAGCTACATCTTTCTCCCCTCTGGCACATAATAGACCGGTGGCAAACCTGGTGGGATGTCACTTTCCATGAGCGGTTGGCTAACCAGAACCCAGCATGTGTACTAAGCAGCAGTGTCACTTGGGAGGTGATGATCTCTGTTACCATTGGCAACCAACCTACGATTATTGCTCGATCTCGGACCAGGATTGAGTGAAACACCATTAGCACGCCACTTCCCCTTCTTGATGTTGCACATTGAATGCCTTTGAAAGCCTGTTACATTTCTTAATGGTGACACCCCTGCCCACTGTTGAGTCAATACCAGTTGTTGTGGGATGATGTATGTGTACGTCAGTTGCTCAATTGGGGACTTTAACTCGCAATGAAGTTGGGAAGTTATGCACAAGTCTTCTCACCATGGATTTAATCTGGCTCTAAGCAGAATTGTAGGTGGTGCCATCCTTCCACCTGATTAAATGTCCTCTATTTTCAAACTTGCCACAAGGGAAAGTACAAAATCCCGCTGTTTTTGTTATCAATTCATGGTTTTTAATTTTGCAATCAGTGTCGTAAGCAGCAGATTAGTTCAGTCCTTGTGAAATTGAAGGCAATGCAACACTTTAATTGGTCACTTTTTAACATGGTAGGTTCTCAGACTGAGGAAATGGTGAATGTTGTTGATCTTTAATGCAATATAATGGAGGAGAGAAAAATCTGGACTATAGAGCCCACAGGAAGAAAATTATAATCTGTCAGTGCTGCCTCCATGAGAACAATGCCAAGTAAATACCCGTCCCCATATCGAACAATAGAAGTTTCCTGCATATCAGAACATACCCATTGAGTGGGGAACTGATGAATAATGCAGGAGCACCATCGGATTGAAATACTTTTATTCTAAGAATTTCAGAACATGCTGGGATTTTTATAGCAAGCAATACTTGTGATGGAATATTCTTTTAATGTCAAAATGCTGCAACAGTTTGGAAGAACCAATATTAAATGGATATTATTGCAGATAATATATGTGAATTAAATAAAATTGTTTGCTTAAAGTATTTTGTAATTCGAATTGAATGTCGCATTTTTGTATCTTAGTTGTCTTCTGTTTCTAATTTTTCTTATTTTTATAGAGCAGGTATTGTCCTGGTCACTTGTAATGCTGCCAATTCAAGATTAACTACATGGATGGTCTCTATCAGTTGCTTAATCCCCGATGTCAGTTTGCAATCCTGAATCCAAGATTGTCACTTCATCTTTCAATTCTGTGTATAATCAAAGTCTGAGATCAACAGCTTTCATTTTACTATCTGGAAGTCAATCAGTGCAGATTTTGTTTGTAAACAAGCGTTCTGTCTGTAAAACTGCTTCGTTTAATTAGATTAGTTAGTTAAGATTCATTTTAATGAAATGAATCATAACTAAGCTTCATCTCTTCCTCATTCTGATTCTGAACACATGGTATGTCACGCAATGGCAATTCAATTTTGCATTGGTGCCGGTTCAAACCATGTGTTTTCCAACTACAGATTGATACAGATGAAATTGTACCATTTCCTTTTTAGTACCATTCTCACCATACAGTGTTTCTGTTCATTACGTTTCTGTGCACAGTTCTGAACCAGTCCCCTTGCCCCTGAGCTTGCCAAATGTCTCAATGTTGTCATGACATTGTCAAAGAATTCATTCCTTGGTAGATTCAGAGATAAATTAATGTAACCTAGTATGTGTTAATGCCTCTGCTGTAATCGGGCGAAACACTCAGGCCATTGTCTTAATTTTTCTCTCTTGTATTTATATTGAAATGTTGACCATGCCATTTGCTCCACTTAGTGGAATTGGACTTGTTACAGAAGTGCTGAACGTCAACTTGCCAAATACAATTGGATGAAAAGTATGAGGCCAATCAGTCTCTTGAAACACTTTCTCTATGCAATCAACATAACAACATTCATTGACAATGAAAAATTACGTACGTGCTTCAGAAGATTAGATTTGAAACAGAGATTTGTGAATATGAATGGAGCTATATATGTCCCCATCTCAGGCACCAACCTCAAGTTCACCTGGACTATCTACAACACCTCTGTCACCTTCCTGGACCTCTCTGTCTCCATCTCAGGTAACCACCCAGAAACCGATATCCATTTCAAGCCCACCGACTCCCACAGCTACCTAGAATACACCACCTCCCACCCACCTTCCTGCAAAAATTCCATCCCCTATTCCCAATTCCTTCACCTCCGCCTCATCTGCTCCCAGGATGAGGCATTCCATTCCCGTACACGTCAGATGTCCTCGTTTTTCAACGACCGCAACCCCCCACCCCCCACCCAACCACACACAGTGGTCAAGAACCATGTCTCCCACATTTCCTGCAACTCATCCCTCACACCCCATCCCCGCAATAAGCACCAAAAGAGAACCCCCTCATCCTCTCATACCACCCTACCAACCTCTGGATACAACGCATCATCCTCCAACACTTCCACCATCTGCAATCTGACCTCACCACCAAAGACATTTTTCCATCCCCACCCTTGTCTACTTTCTGGAGAGACCACTCTCTCCATGACTCCCTTGTCGGCTCCACGCTTCCCTCCAACCCCACCACACCCGACATTTTCCCTGCAACTGCAGGAAGTGCTACACGTGCCCCCATACCTCCTCCCTCACCCCCATCCCAGGCCCCAAGAAGACTTTCCACATCAAGCAGATGTTCAACTGCACATCTACCAATCTGGTATACTGCATCCGCTGTACCCGTTGTGGACTCCTCAACATCGGGGAAACCAAGGAGAGACTTAAGTGTTCTGCAAAGCAGTCCCTATGCTCGGTTCACAACAAACAACTGCACCTCCCAGTCGCGAACAATTTCAACTTCCCCTCCTATTCCTTCGACGACATGTCCATCCTGGGCCTCCTGCAGTGCCACAACAATGCCACCCGAAGGTTGCAGCAACAGCAACTCATATTCTGCTTGGGAACCCTGCAGCCCAATAATATCAATGTGGATTTCACAAGCTTCAAAATCTCCCCTCCCCCTACTGCATCCCAAAACAAGCCCAGCTCGTCCCCGCCTCCCTCACCTGTTCTTTCTCTCACCTATCCCCTCCTCCCACCTCAAACCACACCCCCATTTCCTTCCTACTAACCTCACCCCTTGACCTGTCCATCCTCCCCGGACTGTCCTATCCTCTCCCTACCACCCCACCCACACTCACCTCTACTAGCTCCACCTCTTCAACTTGTCTGTCTCCTCTCCAACTATCTTCCCCTCTATCCATCTTCGATCCACCTCCCCCTCTCTCCCTATTTATTTCAGAATCCTCTCCCCCTCCCCCTTTTCTGATGAGGGGTCTCGGCCCAACATGGAAGCTTTTGTGCTCCTAAGATGCTGCTTGGCCTGTTGCGTTCATCCAGCTGCACACTTTGTTATCTCTATATCTCGTAACAACCTCATTGAGTGAGTTCTAGAGCGAATTGTGCAGGGTAGACTTAGGGTTTATCATTCTAACTTGCCAGTCCTGAAAGATGAAACTTGGTTTGTGTTGGATGTTTGTTTTAATAGCTATGAAAGATATCCTGAAAGGATATGTCAAATCTTTTGTTGAGAATTTTACCCATTTAGTCACTCTAATCTTTTTCCTTTTTTAAAGTTTCCTTGGTAGTCATAAATTTCAAATATCTGCACAATTTTATTTGGCTTTGTATTGGTTCTCTGAGATTTTCTGTTAATGGCTCCATGAGCTGCTAGCTCATTACAGAATTTATCATTGATGTGCCTGTAACAAAATCTTTAGTCTTATACTATATATTCCCAATTTCAGGATAAAGTCCAGAGAGACCTTTTAAAGGAAAGGGGTTTCGAAAGAAAACTTCATTTCCATCGATCAAAGTCATGAATAGTTGATAAATTATTTGCATTTCATATTTCCAGAACCTAACCCGGAAGAGAGAGCCCAGAGAATTGCCAAAGCTGTCCTCAAACAGTCAACAGAAGTGAAGGAAAATTGGGAGCAATTGAAAATCCATGCAAGCAACTGGCAGAAACAGGTGGAAAAGGCATTGGAGAAACTTCAAGAACTGCAGAAAGCTCTGGATGATCTTGAGGCTCGTGATAACAGCTGAGGAGGTCCACACTGATTGGCAACCTGTGGGTGACCTGCTTATTGACTCATTGCAGGATCACATTGATAAAACCAAAATAAGTGCAATTACATTGCACTTCACTTATGAACAGATGTAACTGCAATGTTGTATCGAGACGATCAGTAATATGAGTACTTAAGTAATATTGATTGAATGGTTGTTAACTTAATTTGAAAATTAAAACTTAGTTGAGCATGCCTTCTGATGATATCACATCGGTAATATTAGTATAATTGAGGATTCTATTAGTCAGTGACATCAGCTGAGTTATCTGCTTGTTGCTATGTTATCAGGATTAAAGGTAAAGTCTTAGCACGCCATTTGGCCACTCCTTAGAGAGAGACAACTGGTTATGATTTAACCTGAAGATCACCATGCCTCGGGCAAGTAGAGGTTGAGGCAAAGATCCTTTGTGGTAAGCTCACTGGTGTGGCAATTGAGCCCTCTCTGCAGGGCATCACTTTGCATCACAAACCAACCGTTCAGCCAACTGAATTTGAATGGAGCTTAGGATTGTAGAGTAATCCATGCAATTGTATTTTTTTGAATGAATGTTTCTAACTGGGACTCTCTCACTGGCAAACTTTTTAAAAGCCAGCTCAGCCATACAGGTTAGATGAGTTCCTGATCTCAGCTGAATTTTTTGATCTGGGGTGGGTCAGCGTTAGGAGTTCAGTGATTGGAATGAATTCTCATTAAATTAGCGAGAGGGATACTACATGTGAATAGACCGATGTTTTGAAAAGAGGATGAGATACGAGCAAAAGTTTAATTGATGGAGAAGACCAGCCACAATCATCATCAACGGTGGAGCAGGCTTGAGCAGCCATGCAACATTGTGCTGCCGCTATTTGACTTGCTCCGTGAAGAGGAAGGAAAAGGGTCAAAGTTTCAAAAATGCTGAAGACCACATCATTCTACAACCTCAAAATTTGATTGTGTTCAGCATATTATCAGTACTGGTACCCCTCTTTCCTGGTCTATCATCTCAGCAGCTCTACTCTGCCCAAAAGCTGGTTACCAGTGACATTTTTGAAGGCTCTTCCCAAGTCTGAAAATCATTTTTGTTACGTAGAATCAGAGTTGGCGTGTGGAAGGAGGTCTTCTGGCATATCATAGCTCTTTGAAATAACTCCCCAATTCATCCCTGTCTGCTGTGCAATGTCTTCAACCACTTTATATCTCTTTAATGGAGGCAAAGTTTTGAAGGCATCTGAAAGGAGTATTAACGATCCCAGAATACAACTGAGCCTTATTAAGTTCTTAGTTCTGATGATCAAGAGCTTGATCAAAGAGGATTGTTTTAAAAAGTGCCTTAAAAGAGGAAAGGTACAGCGGCTAAGAGGTGGAGGAAGTCTCTTGTTGGGTTTGAAGCCTACACAATTAAATGTTTGACAACCAGTAGTGGGCCATTTAAAATCAAGAGTGGGCAAGAGGACATAATTAGACGAGTGCAGATATCCTGAAGTATGGTTGGACTGGTGGAGATTACCAAAATAGCGATAGGCGTAGCCAAGGAACGATGTGTAAACAAAAATGAGAATTTAATAAATTTACTGTTAATAGTATCAGTGAGTTAGAAAGTACGGAGAATAGGATTTGTTTCAAGATGAGACTCAGGCAGTGGAGTTTTAGATGACCTCATAACACTCTTGGTCACCTGTAGAGAGTTATTATCTGACACTCCACTCAAGCCAATTCTATGATCTTTTGATCTTTCTGCTTATAAATTGTGTGTCTGTGTGGTCACCTCACTAACTGCACCTGGTGAAGGTGGCTGCACTCCAAAAGCTTGTGTGATTTCAAATGAACCAGTTGGACTACAAGCTGGTGTCATGTGACTTCTGACTTCAAACAGTTATAGAATATGTTTTCAATCCTACCTTGACTTGATAATAAGACATCTTCCTAAAATTTATAAAATGAGAAGTATGTCTAACCCTGAGCCTTAGAGTGTTTTAGATGCCATGGGCAAATGTGGGACTCCAGCAGGGAATGCATTGGAATTGTCAGGTCCAGAAGTGAAGTAGTTCCAGATGAAGGTTTCACTGCTAATGAGCCAAGACAAGAGACAGGTAGAGAGTATTAAAAAGATGTAAAGAGACAGCTTTAGGGATTGCATGAATGTGTGGTCGGACCACAAACAGTGGTCTTCCCAGTTTTAAATTGTTGTCTCCACATCGTTCCGCAACTTCATGTTCTGTTCAAAGGGCATTACTGACAAGAACGCAGAAGTTAGCTTGTCAATATATCTTGATTTTTCCACCATGTTCTCCAATTATGAACACCACATGTGCACTGTACAAAGTGAACCATTCAAACCTTAAAAGGAAATGTTCAAATTGTGGAATATAAAGTTAAATTTATTTCATTGAAAATTTAAATAAATTACATGAGGGTTTGACCAAGACCGAAAGGAATTAGATGGAACACCAGCTGAATAAAACAAGCAGTAGTAAGGTGGTATTAGCTGGATGTTCCTGAAGAAAGAGAACGCAGCCAACCTTTCTTCCATAAGGGGGATTAATTGTGTGGTGTCAGACACAGTTCCTTCTGTCTGACTGTACTATGGTTGTAATATTTCCTTTTTAAAAGGCTCAGGGTTAGACATATTTCTCATTTTATAAATTTTAGGAAGTTGTCTTATTATCAAGTCAAGGTAGGATTGAAAACATATTCTATAACTGTTTGAAGTCAGAAGTCACATGACACCAGTTTGTCGTCCAACAGGCTCATTTCAAGTCACACAAGCTTTTGGAGTGCAGCCCCTTCATCAGGTGCAGTTAGTGAGGTGACCACACAGACACACAGTTTATAAGCAGAAAGATCAAAAGATCATAGAATTGGCCTGAGTGGAGTGTCAGATAATAACTCTCTACAGGTGACCAAGAGTGTTAGAGGCAAGTAAAGTGTTTATGAAGTCAATGTCAGTGCTGTGCTGTCATGATAATCAGGCAGCGCAACAGGAATGTACAAAAGGTGACATCTCAGGTCAGACTCTGACTTGTAGTTTAGAGGCTTGTGTTCAGAATCTGTCTTAGAGTTTTAAGCTTTATTTCCAAAGCAGGAATTTATAAGATACCACACTGACTGTAACTACAAGTTGTGTGTTTCTTCAACAAAACATCTGCAAATAAACAGACATCCCGGATGAAGACTTATTATCTGACACTCCACTCACACCAGTTGTATGATCTTTTGATCTGTTTGCTTATAAATTGAGTGTCTGTGTGTTTTCCTCTCTGACTGCACCTGATGAAGGGACTGCATTCCAAAAGCTTGTGTGATTTCAAATAAACCTGTCAGATTATAACCTGATGCCATGTGGATTCTGACTTTGTCCATCCCAGTCCAACACCAGCACCTCCATATTGTAAGTGTTTGGAACTAAGTCAGTGCCACAGGTATATGTCGAACATTTGACTTCGGAAGGATGCCTCGTGTCGACAAATTCATTAATAACAAAGGATTTCTCCATTATGCCATCTATCGTAACATGCTACGTCTCACAGTCATAATGAAAGGATGCCCACTTCAATTTAGCAGCGCCAAGAACAGTTATGGACATTTTTAGCATGGGAGGAGGCCATTCAGCCTATTTTATCTGTACCAGCTCTCTCCCAGAGCAACAAAATTAATCCTTTTCTCGAACTCATTCCACCTATTTCACAGAATTGAAATATATAGGTACATACTTAGGACATTTTAACATCAAGTGAGCAGTTCTCGCACTTCACCTTGTCACTAAAAATTGAAAACGTGACTTACAAAGAGAGAGTTTATTTTGTTCTGTTGTGATGATGAAGAAGATGCAAGTCAAAGTGCTGGAACTGGCCTCTTGAACTTAGAAACTTTTAAATGTGTATAAAATGAATTCTGTGCGCATCTACTAAAAGCAGCTTTATGGAAGGAAAAGGGTACCAAAGAAGATTTGGTGTATTGTACTTTACCCTATTATACTCCAACCTGTGAAAACAGAACTCTACGACTGTGAGTGTTGAGTTCTGAGAGGTTGCTATCTTGTTTGAATTTACATTGCTCAGTAGAGGCCTATTTTCCCAACAGCAAAATTGGTAATCCAGAAAGAAATGGATATTGGTTTCTCGCATTTGTTAGCTCTAAGTGTCTGTGTAAAGTTTGAGTACAGTTTCCTTCTGTACAGGTGCTTAACCTGCTTTTACAGTTTGAACATTTATTATGCTAATGAAAATTTTTTGAATGGTTTCACCTCCAGTTTTCTTCTTTATGCCTATTTGGTATTTTTTCAGGGTAAGGATGACCTGCAAAATCTGACATTGGGTTTTGAAAGACATCAGCCTTTATTTTAGAGAGATAATGGGAACTGCAGATGCTCAAGAATGCGAGATAACAACGTGTGGAGCTGGATGAACACAGCAGGCCAAGCAGCATCTCAGGAGCCCAAAATCTGACGTTTCGGGCCTCGACCCTTCATCAGAAAAGGGGGAGGTGGAGAGGGTTCTGAAATAAATAGGGAGAGGGGGGAGGCGAATTGAAGATGGATAGAGGAGAAGATGGTGGAGAGGAGAGTATGGGTGGGGAGGTAGGGAGGGGTTAGGTCAGTCTGGGGAGGCCGGACAGGTCAAGGGGGTGGGATGAGGTTCGTAGGTAAGAAATGGGGGTGCAGCATGAGGTGGGGGGTGCAGATAGGTGAGAGGAAGAATAGGTTAGGGAGGCAGGGACGAGCTGGGCTGATTTTGGGATGCAGTGGGAGGACGGGAGATTTTGAAGCTTGTGAAATCCACATTGATACCATTGGGCTGCAGGGTTCCCAAGCGGACGATGAGTTGCTGTTCCTGCAGCCTTCGGGTGGCATCATTATGGCACTGCAGGAGGCCCAGGATGGACATGTCATCTAAGGATTGGGAGGGGGAGTTGAAATGGTTCGTGACAGGGAGGTGCAGTTGTTTCTTGCAAACTGAGCATAGGTGTTCTGCAATGCAGTCCCCAAGCCTCCGCATCGTTTCCCCAATGTAGAGGAAGCCACAACGGGTACAGCGGATGTTTTGGATGTTTCTTAAGCATTGATTTTCATTCAAAGTTGGTTGGATTTTGCTGAAGCAATAGACATAACTCACTCTGACGTAGACAATGCCAGAGATAACATTTCGGGTCCTGTGACCCTTCCTCAGATCTCACTCTTCACTGATGCTGCCAGACCTGCTGAGCTTTTCCAGCAACTTCTGCTTTTGTTCCTGATTTACAGTGCCCACAGTTCTTTTGTTTTTTATGACACAGACAAAACTTGATCTCTGCAGGTAGCATGATGCTGCATTCTCCAACTTCCCTGTCTTTTTGTGATGTAATATTGTCTTTTTAGGGCAGAAGTGGCTTTTTTTTTGTTTGTTTTAACTTCTGCACATACTTTCTTTGCAGGTTAAAAGTCTACACCTTTTTCAGTTCACTGCAGTGCTGCATAATGAAGACATTCAACATTCTTTTTTTAAAAAAGCAGAAAATCAGTGTTGTTTGTTTTCCAAAATGTGATGTGCAAGTGTAACACTTAACAGTGTGTTCATCAAACTATTGTTTCCTTTGATATTTGTGTTGCAGAAATTTCTAGAACCATTTCATATATATTTTTCTTGATATATTTTAGCAGCTTTCCTGGAGCAAGTCTGTTTTCCTCAGGATGAGATGACTTTCAGACATACTTCCTTTATTGTGAGATTTAATTGGGGTAAAATGAGGAGGATTTTTATTCACTGAGACACACATGACTATATATTGAAAGCATTGGAAAATGCATCCTGTGAGGACTGTCATGTTATCTGGTGTTTGTACCAGGCTTTCTGATTAACTGCAAGTGATTAAGGATGCTAATGGATGCTATATGTTATTACAAAAGGAAATGAACATACAAGTAAGGATTTTGTGCCACAGTTACACATAGCATTGAAGCCATACCTCAATTATGGCATATAATATAAGTTGCCTCATTTAAGGAGGCAGTTCAGATTTAGGTTTACAAGAACAATACTTGCAATTAATGGGTTGTCTTATGAAGTAAGATCAGAAGGACTGGGAAGGATTTAGAAGGACCTCCTCACCTATACTCTCCTCTCTACCTATCTTCTTTTCTCTCTATCTTCAGTCTGCCTCCCCCTCTCTCCCTATTTATTCCAGTTCCCTCCCCCCATCCCCCTCTCTGATGAAGGGTCTAGGCCCGAGACATCAGCTTTTGAGCTCCTGAGATGCTGCTTGGCCTGCTGTGTTCATCCAGCTCCACACTTTGTTATCTTAGAAGGACTGGACTTGTTTTTGCTGAAATTGAGAAGAGTAAGGAGGTGATTTCCTTGAACTACATATGATTCTGAATGGTCTTCACAAGGAATATGTAGAAAGATTTTTCCTATACTTTGGCGAGCGCAGAATGAGGGACACATGCAAAATTTGAAGTTGCCACTCAAGGACAGATGAGCAGAGCATTTTTTCTCTGATAGTTGAATGACATTGGAAGTAGCTGCCTCCCAAGATGATAGAGTTGGGGTCATTGAATATTTTAAGGTGGACTTCGATTCTTGTAAGGCAGGGAAAAGGCCTCTATTAGTTGTAGTCATACCAAGCACAAAGGAAAACTTTTGTGGTTGTTAGACATAGTCATCTCACCTCCAGGACATCTCTGTAGGAGTTCCTCAGGGCAGTGTCCAGGGCCAAACATCTGTGCTGCTTCAGCTTCCTTCTATAAAGTCAGAAGTGGGAATGTTTGCTGATGACTGCACAATGTTCAGGACCATTTCCAACTCCTTAGACAATAAAGCAGTCCATGTTCAAATGTGGCAAGACCAAATATATTATCCAGGCTTAGGCTGATACAGTGCTAGGTAACATTTGCACCACACAAGTGCCAAGCAATGGCCATCTCCAACAAGGGAGAATTTAGCCATCATCTCTCGACATTTAATGCTGTTACCACCGCTGAATCCCCCACCATCAACACCATGGGTGTTACTGTTGACCAGAAACTGAACAAGATCAGCTACGTAAATACTATCGATTCAAAAGCTGGCCACCTTGTTGTGTGCAGATGATTTTCATCACTCCATTTTTACCAAGATTTAACAGTGGAAATTTGGGATTTGCCATATTTCTGAAGAGTCAAACGGCAGCATGCTTTTCTTTTCATTAATTCTTTGCAATTTATTGCATTAAAAACTCCGATTGCCAGAAAAAGAAATTATGTGGCTAAGCGACTTTCTTCCAATGTCTTGTGAGAAGTGCCATTCAGAGGTGGTTACATTCTTACCTTGTGATCAGTCGGGCTGGATATGAGATGAGGCTGGCGGCGGGAAGATTTTGAAGCAGGTACTTCAGAGAAGGCAGCCCCAACCCATTCAGCCTCTCCCTACAGTCAGACTCTCCAACCCTGGCAATGTTCTTGTAAATCTTTTCTGAACCCTTTCAAATTTCACGACAACTTTCCAAAAGCAAGGAAACCTGAATTGAGTGTAGTATTCCAAAAATGGCCAAACCAATGTCCTTTGTAGCTGCAACGTGACTTCCCAACTTCTATATTGAGTGCTGTGACCAACAAAAGCAAGCATATTAAACGCCTTCTTCACTACCTGCAACTCCACTTTCAAGGAACTCTGAACCTGCACCCCAAGTTTGTTTGGCGACACTGCCGAGGACCTTACCATTAAGTGTAAAAGTTCTGCCCTGATTTGCCCAACCAAAACCTAAAACCCTTTCCACATTAAACCTAATTGTCTGCTATTTGCTTGGTGGTATATAAAAAAAGGGAACAGTTTATGCTTGTTCAGGCAACCCATACCCGACATCCAGAGGTTGATTTCCTAATGGCTTGAATTGGAACTGGTTAACAGATTGAGTTTTGGGATGCCTCAGGATGTCTTTATATATGCTGTGCCTCAGGCAGGTGTCAAATTGTATTTTCAAATACAGTTCTGCAAATAGATAGCATAACATAAGAAGAACAGGACTAAGTAGAATTATCCTTCAAAGCCTTGTTGAGTTGATTTGTCCTGTTTTGTTACTTACTTCTACATTTATTAAATCCACTTTTTTTAAAGCATTCTTTCACAGGATGAGGGCACTGCTGGCAAGGCTAACATTTGTTTCCCATCCAGGAATGGCTTGGTGGGCCATTTTGGAAGTCAGTAGAGAGTCAGCCATATTCCTGTGAATTTGAAGTCAGATACCAGAATTGCTCAGGAAAGCAGATTCCCTTCCCTCAAGAATAGATTCGTGAATTCAGTTTTCTGTTACAACAATTTGTGATAGTTTCATCGACACTGTTACTTTTAGCTCGAAATCTTCATTAATTGAATGTCATTTCCAGCAGATGCTTTTGTATTTTGTATTTAATATTAGGATGTTAGTTTTAACTTAATTTCTTATTAACATTTAATCATTAATTTCAGGATGTTTCTCAGATTTTATATGCTTCCTCTCCATTAGGTTTTTAAAGAAGAAATTGCCCCAGTGAAACAAGAAGTCAAAATATTAAATGATCTGGCCAATCAGTTATCTCCACTTGATGTCTCTTTATCTCCAAGGATTTCTCATCAGCTTGATGACCGAAATATGAGGTGGAAATTCATACAGGTAACAGTGAAAACATTTTCAAAGCCAGCCAATCTGTTGTAGAAAGCATGTACAAATAATTTGGCTTCAAACAGATGAGCAAGATAAAGAACCCTTTCAATTTAAGCAAGCAATTAATATTTTATTATCATGGTTTATAAAGTTATTCAATTTTATAATATTTCTTTTTCAAAAATACAATGTTCTGGTCTGCAGTCTGCACTTTAGAATGTATTCGCAAAACAAAATCCAAATAGTGAGAGATGTGAGCATCCAAACCACAGTCTGAAATGGTTCAGGACTGGACAATTTGAATATATTCATAATGAAGCTGCAGGTAGCAGATATTTTTCCCGATCCATCTAAAAGAATTTGGAATTGGAACATTGTGATAACTGCTGTGCACTTCAGTATTATGTATTGTTTCATATATTTTAAGTCCCTGAGAAAGACAAACTTTAATGAATTACAACAAAGATATACTTGATGCATTGAAGGGAAGAACAACATAAAATTTTATGAACTGCATGTATTTCTTTCAATTGAGCAGATTTTGATTGATGTCAGCAAAGTAGTACATGAAAATTTCCTTTATCCCATAAAGCCTCATGAAATGTTTTATTGAGCAAATTATTTCAGTCTTGTTCTGTGTCAGTAGCTCGCTTGGCCATGTAGCACAATAAAACTCCTTACTGGTTCTAGAAAGCAGACAAAAACATAAGAAATAGCACCAGGATCTGGATGTTCTACCTCTCGACCCTGCCTCACCATCCTATAAGAACATGGCTGACCGCCCCAGGATTCAACTCCTCTTCCATACCAGCTTCTCAGAGCCCTCAACTTCTCTATTTCAAAAATCTTATTGACCACCTTCTTTAAATACTTTCAGTGATCTACCTTTCACAATTCTCTTGTATTCTAAACAATCACTACCTGCTGAAAGAAGAAATTCCTTTGCATCTCAGGTTTCAATAAATGTTCCCTTCTTCTGTAACTATGTCGCTGAGTTTGAGATTTCCACACTAATGGAAACATTGTCTTCACATCTAGCCTGTCAAGCCCTCTCAAAATTTTGTGTTTCAGTAAGATCACCCCTCATTCTCCTAAACTTGAATGAATAAAGACGTTCTGTGTAACCATTCTTGATAAATCATGATCCGATGAATCAGCCCGGTGAATCTCTTTTGAACTGCTTCCCATGGCTGTGTATTCTTTCTTGTATTTCTCCAAGTGTGACCTCCTCAATAGCCTGATCAGTTGCAAAAAAGCTTCCCCTTTTTTGAACTAAAACCTCCTTCCAATAAAGGCCAAAATTCCATTTGCCTTCTTCATTACTTGCATCACCATAATCATGGCTCACATCAACTCCAACATACCAAAGTGCTTTGATCCTCTGCAATTCACCTACCACTGCAACAGGTCTACAGCTGATCCCTGGCCTGACAGTCATCCTTGGAATGTCTGGATAACAAGGATACCTACATCAGGCTGTTACTTATTGATCAGAGCTCCACCTTCCACACTGTAATTCCAAACAAACTCCTCTCTGAACTCTGAGACCTCGGCCTCAGCATCCCTCTCTGTAACAGGATTCTCGACTTCCTGACCCAGAGACCGCAATCAGTAAGGATAGGTGACAACACTTCCTCCACCGTAAGCCTCAACGCCGGTGCCCAGCAAAGCTGCATACTCAGGCCCCTACTCTATACTCCTTATGCAATCATGACTGTGTGGTCCCAACTCTATTTATAATTTTGCTGATGACGCTTCCATTGTAGGTCGGACCTCAAACAACAATAAGTCAGATTACAGGAAAAACAATTGAGTGCTTGCTGGCATGATGGAAAGATAACAGTCTCTCCATCAACATAAGCAAAATGAAGGACTGGTCATTGATTTCAGGAAGCTTCTGTCTGCAGCAATGGTGCTGAAGTGGAGATGGTTGACAGTGTCAAGTTCCTGGGAATGTTGCTCACCAACAATCTGTCCTGGTCTACCCATGTCGACGCAATGGTCAAGGTGGCTACGGAAATTCAGCATGTCCATGAGGACCCTACCTATTTTTGTAGATGCATCCTATCTGGATGCATCACTGTGTGGTATGGCAGTTGCTGTTCCCAAGACTGCAAGAAGCGAAAGAGAATCATGAGCACAGCCCAATCCGTCACGCAAACTAGCCTTCCATCCATTGACTCCATCCACACTTCCCACTGCCTTGGGAAAACAACCAACATAATCAAAATACCCCCTCACTCTGGTTATACTCTCTTCCGTCCTCTTCTGTCAGGCAGAGGACATCAGTTTGAAAACGCGTACAAATAGATTTAAGAACAGCCTCTATTCTGTTGTGACTTTTGAACGGACCTCTCAAATGTTAATTCTGATCTCTCTCTATCAGCATCTTCTCTGTGGCTGTAACACTGTATTCTGCACGTTGTACGGTATGATTTGCCTCTACAGCATGCAAATCAACACTTTTCACAGTATCTGAGTACATGTGACAGCAATAAATCAATCAGTCACCTGCATGCTAGTATGTGTTTCATGGACTACAGCATCCAAGTCCCCTAACCTGCAATTTTTTAGAGTCTTCCCCCTATTTAAGTAATAGTCTGTCTTTTGATTCTTCCTACCAAAGTGTACTTTCCTACATTAAACTCTATCTGCCAACTTTTTCCGACTTGCTCAACCTGTCTATCCCCTTGCAGATTCTTTGTCCTCATGAGAACATTCCCTCCCACTATTTTTGTAGCATCAGCAAATTTGGATGGATTTATGCCTTGTCCCCTCCTCTAAGTTATGAATGTAGATAGTAAACAATTGTAGTCCTCGGACTGATCCGTGTGGCACTCCACGAGTTATGTCTTTCTGGCCTGATAAAGATGGTGGTTAGAAAATAATTGGCTGAACCATTGAAATGAAAAATGTGAAAAAAATATGCATTTTCGTTGTTTGTGAAATTGTCAAATTGTCGATAATAAAATATAAATATTACTGTAGTTCTTGATGAATACAGTTTATCATTGAGCTTTATGAAAATTCTGAATATAGTTCATGATTTATGATAGCATCAGTTTTCATGCATCTTTATCTGAGAATTCAGATTTTTTTGTCAAAAATTGTGCTGTGCCACACATGATATTTGCTAAATCTGTCCTGTCCCAGCAGTTCAACTTGTTCAGTTTTGACATTACTTTTGTAAGGACCCCACAGTTGAGCTACCTTGCGTTGATAGCTCACTACACACTTCTTGCAGTAAAACAAATGCTCCTCAGACCAAACTTTGGAACCCCGCCCACGGCCGACGGAACCCCGCCCATGGCCAACGACCTCATTGCTCCGCCCACAACCTCCACAGCCAGCAACCCCAGAGGAGACAGCCACACCGAGCCCTGCCGCATGTTCACCATCCCCCCGGACCTCCCACTGACTGAGGACGAACGGTCAGTCCTTAGTAAGGGGCTCACCTTTGTCACCCTACAACCACACATCAACGAATACTAGTCACAGTTGGACATAGAGCAGTTTTTCCGCCGTCTTCGCCTCCATGCCTACTTCTTCAACCGGGAACCTAACCCTCCCTCCACTGACCCCTTCACCCGCTTCCAACACAAGTCCTCCTCCTGGTCACCACCCCCAGGCCTCCTACCCTCCCTCGACCTCTTCATTTCCAACTGCCGTCGAGACATTAACCGCCTCAACCTCTCCACCCCTCTCACCCACTCCAACCTCTCCCCCGCAGAACGGGCAGCCCTCCGCTCCCTCCGCTCCAACCCCAACCTCACCATCAAACCCACAGACAAGGGTGGCGCAGTGGTAGTATGGCGCACTGACCTCTACATCGCCGAGGCCAGACGCCAACTCTCCGACACCACCTCCTACCGCCCCCTCGATCATGACCCCACACCCGAGCACCAAACCATCATCTCCAACACCATTCACGACCTCATCACCTCAGGGGACCTCCCACCCACAGCCTCCAACCTCATTGTTCCCCAACCCCGCACGGCCCGTTTCTATCTCCTTCGCAAAATCCACAAACCTGCCTGCCCTGGTCGACCCATCGTCTCAGCCTGCTCCTGCCCCACCGAACTCATCTCCACCTATCTGGACTCCATTTTCTCCCCTTTGGTCCAGGAACTCCCCACCTACGTCCGTGACACCACCCACGCCCTCCACCTCCTCCAGGACTTCCAATTCCCTGGCCCCCAACACCTCATATTCACCATGGACGTCCAGTCCCTATACACCTGCATTCCGCATGCAGATGGCCTCAAGGCCCCCGCTTCTTCCGGTCCCGCAGGCCCGACCAATCCCCCTCCACCGACACTCTCATCCGCCTAGCTGAACTCGTCCTCACCCTCAACAACTTCTCTTTTGACTCCTCCCACTTCCTACAGACTAAGAGGGTGGCCATGGGCACCTGCATGGGCCCCAGCTATGCCTGCCTCTTTGTAGGTTACGTGGAACAGTCCCTCTTCCGCACCTACACAGGCCCCAAACCCCACCTCTTCCTCCGGTACATTGATGACTGTATCGGCGCCGCCTCTTGCTCCCCAGAGGAGCTCAAACAGTTCATCCACTTCACCAACACCTTCCACCCCAACCTTCAGTTCACCTGTGCCATCTACAGCACATCCCTCACCTTCCTGGACCTCTCAGTCTCCATCTCAGGCAACCAGCTTGTAACTGATGTCCATTTCAAGCCCACCGACTCCCACAGCTACCTAGAATACACTTCCTCCCACCCACCCTCCTGCAAAAATTCCATCCCCTATTCCCAATTCCTCCGCCTCCGCCGCATCTGCTCCCATGATAAGACATTCCACTCCCGCACATCCCAGATGTCTAAGTTCTTCAAGGACCGCAACTTTCCCCCCACAGTGATCGAGAATGCCCTTGACCGCATCTCCCGTATTTCCCGCTACACATCCCTCACACCCCGCCCCCGCCACAACCGCCCTAAGAGGATCCCCCTCATTCTCACACACCCCCCTACCAACCTCCGGATACAACGCATCACCCTCCGACACTTTCGCCATTTACAATCCGACCCCACCACCCAAGACATTTTTCCATCCCCACCCCTGTCTGCTTTCCGGAGAAACAACTCTCTCCGTGACTCCCTTGTTCGCTCCACACTGCCCTCCCTCTCAACTTATGACGGTGAGTTCACTGCAATGCTTATTTCAGTGAGAGAAGCAATTCAGAAGACAAAAATATCAACTTCACCAAACCACTCAACTTTTGATGCTGAGTTCACTGAAGTGCGTATTTCAGTGAGATAAGCAGTTCAGAAGACTAAAATCTCAACTTCACCAAACGATTCAACTGTCGATGCTGGGTTCACTGAAGTGCTTATTTCAGTGAGATAAGCCCATCAGAAGACCAAAATCTAAACTTCACCAAACCACTCAACTTTCGATGCTGGGTTCACTGAAGTGCTTATTTCAGTGAGATAAGCACTTCAAAAAGACAAAATCCCAACCTCACCAAACGACTCAACTTTGATGCTGTATTTACCAAAATGCATATAACAGTGAGATAAGCACTTAAGAAGGACAAAATCTCAACTTCACCAAACCACTCAACTTTTGATGCTGGATTCACTGAATTGCTTATTTCAGTGAGATAAGCATGTCAGAAGACCCAACTCTCAACTTCACAAAACGACTCAACTTTTGATGCTTGTTTCACTGAAACGCTTATTTCAGTGAGGTAGGCACTTCAGAAGACAAAAATCTGAACTTCACTAAACGACTCAACTTTTGATGCACGTTTCACTGAAATGCTTATTTCAGTGATATAACGACTTCAGAAGACCAAAATCTCAACTTCACCAAACCACTCAACTTTTGATGCTGAGTCCACTGACGTGCTTATTTCAGTGAGATAAGCATGTGTGATGCTTGCACATTGCTCAATGCTCTTCTGGACCTCCAACTTGGGCAGTAGTCACCAGCATCTGCAGCCACACCCATCAGTAGCACCCCATGTCCACCGTTTTGACATGTGGCATGTTCCAGCCTCAGCACATCATGGCACATGTCAGATCTGCTTTCAGTACTCTTCTGTACTTCATTGCTGCATTTTGGATTGCAGCAGCCCCCCTCATTGCAGTGCTACTGCCAGGACACTTTTATATGCAGGGACAGGCACCCATTCGTGTATTGGGCCACGTTACACATCAGGACACCTTGCTTGAGCTCTCCACTCTCATTTTGTCCCTGCATGAATGCTAACAGCTCCTCTGCCTTGTCTTCATTTGCTTTGTCTTTTTATGGGTTGCCCCCTCCGCCACATCTCTCAGACTCATAACGCTACTATGTTGATTAACCTTTTGGCATCGAGACAAAGCCAGACAGCTTGTCATGTTTGTCAGCAGTCATCAATCAAAGGAGTGGGTGTGTTGCCGTTTAGCACCGTGATATGTTGATCTCACACCTGCAGCATGTGCCAGCTGCAGAAGCACAGAACGCGTTGCATTGTCTCCAACCACATGGTCGTTCTTCAGGTTCTGAGGGGAATGGTCTGTAGTCAAGGGAGGCAGTTCCAGGCAGCAGATCGAGGTAACTCCAGGGCATTGTCTGATATCACTCGAGGGGCTTGGATGCAATCAGTTGGCTGCTCAGGATGATCATGGTCAGGACACTGTCCTCATAGGTTGTGAGAAGTCAAACGTTAGACACCTCACTACCTGTGTTGGCTCTTTCTGCCCTACGGTGGGCTGTTTTTCCTGGAATGAAACAAAGGGAGTGATTGAGTGAGATGAAATGAGCTGGTGCATTTGTTAGTGCTCATGTATGTTTGGGAAGGGAGGTGAGGTCTCCTGGGTGAGAGCAAGAGGCACAGAGAACATAGAGGATGAATAGCCTTGGGCCCTCAAGTAGGCGAGAGCAAGTGAAGACAGACATTGAATGCTTTGGTGAGAATGGTATTACATGAGCTGTGCTGAAGGGTGGTGCAGAATTAGAGAGAGTGTGAATGTGAGGTAGCACAGACCAATGATACCAGTCACGGTTGGACATAGAGCAGTTTTTCCGCCATCTTCGTCTCCATGCCTACTTCTTCAACCGGGAACCTAACCCTCCTTCCACTGACCCCTTCACCCACTTCCAACACAAGTCCTCCTCCTGGACACCACCCCTAGGCCTCCTACCCTCCCTCGACCTCTTCATCTCCAACTGCCGTCGAGACGTTCACCACCTCAAC
This sequence comes from Stegostoma tigrinum, assembly GCF_030684315.1. NCBI lineage: Eukaryota > Metazoa > Chordata > Chondrichthyes > Orectolobiformes > Stegostomatidae > Stegostoma > Stegostoma tigrinum. The sequence continues at coordinate 1,859,824 of NW_026728674.1, read as the reverse complement.
CTCTCCACCCCTCTCACCCACTCCAACCTCTCCCCCGCAGAATGGGCAGCCCTCCGCTCCAACCCCAACCTCACCATCAAACCCGCAGACAAGGGTGGCGCAGTGGTAGTATGGCGCACTGACCTCTACATCGCTGAGGCCAGACGCCAACTCTCCGACACCACCTCCTACTGCCCCCTCGATCATGACCCCACACCCACGTGACCAAACCATCATCTCCAACACCATTCACGACCTCATCACCTCAGGGGACCTCCCACCCACATCCTCCAACCTCATTGTTCCCCAACCCCGCACGGCCGTTTCTATCTCCTTCGCAAAATCCACAAACCTGCCTGCCCTGGTCGACCCATCGTCTCAGCCTGCTCCTGCCCCACCGAACTCATCTCCACCTATCTGGACTCCATTTTCTCCCCTTTGGTCCAGGAACTCCCCACCTACGTCCGTGACACCACCCACGCCCTCCACCTCCTCCAGGACTTCCAATTCCCTGGCCCACAACACCTCATATTCACCATGGACGTCCAGTCCCTGTACACCTGCATTCCGCATGCAGATGGCCTCAAAGCCCTCTGCTTCTTCCTGTCCCGCAGGCCCGACCAGTCCCCCTCCACCGACGCTCTCATCCGCCTAGCTGAACTCGTCCTCACCCTCAACAACTTCTCTTTTGACTCCTCCCACTTCCTACAGACTAAGGGGGTGGCCATGGGTACCCGCATGGGCCCCAGCTATGCCTGCCTCTTCGTAGGTTACGTGGAACAGTCCCTCTTCCGTACCTACACAGGCCCCAAACCACACCTCTTCCTCCGGTACATTGATGACTGTATCGGCGCCGCCTCTTGCTCCCCAGAGGAGCTCGAACAGTTCATCCACTTCACCAACACCTTCCACCGCAACCTTCAGTTCACCTGGGCCATCTCCAGCACATCCCTCACCTTCCTGGACCTCTCAGTCTCCATCTCAGGCAACCAGCTTGTAACTGATGTCCATTTCAAGCCCACCGACTCCCACAGCTACCTAGAATACACCTCCTCCCACCCACCCTCCTGCAAAAATTCCATTCCCTATTCTCAATTCCTCCGCCTCCGCCGCATCTGCTCCCACGATAAGACATTCCACTCCCACACATCCCAGATGTCCAAGTTCTTCTAGGACAACAACTTTGCCACCACAGTGATCGAGAACGCCCTTGACCGCGTCTCCCGTATTTCCCGCAACACATCCCTCACACCCCGCCCCCGCCACAACCGCCCGAAGAGGATCCCCCTCGTTCTCACACTCCACCCTAGCAACCTCCGGATACAACGCATCATCCTCCGACACTTTCACCATTTACAATCCGACCCCACCACCCAAGACATTTTTCCATCCCCACCCCTGTCTGCTTTCCGGAGAGACCACTCTCTCCGTGACTCCCTTGTTCGCTCCACACTGCCCTGCAACCCCACCACACCCGGCACCTTCCCCTGCAACCGCAGGAAATGCTACACTTGCCCCCACACCTCCTCCCTCACCCCTCTCCCAGGCCCCAAGATGACATTCCACATCAAGCAGAGATTCACCTGCACATCTGCCAATGTGGTATACTGCATCCACTGTACCCGGTGTGGCTACCTCTACATTGGGGAAACCAAGCGGAGGCTTGGAGACCGCTTTACAGAACACCTCCGCTCAGTTCGGAACAAACAACTGCACCTCCCAGTCGCAAACCATTTCCACTCCCCCTCCCATTCTCTAGATGACATGTCCATCATGGGCCTCCTGCACTGCCACAATGATGCCACCCGAAGGTTGCAGGAACAGCAACTCATATTCCGCCTGGGAACCCTGCAGCCATATGGTATCAATGTGGACTTCACCAGTTTCAAAATCTCCCCTTCCCCTATTGCATCCCTAAACCAGCCCAGGTCGTCCCCTCCCCCCACTGCACCACACAACCAGCCCAGCTCTTGCCCCCCCCCCCACCCACTGCATCCCAAAACCAGTCCAACCTGTCTCTGCCTCCCTAACCTGTTCTTCCTCTCACCCATCCCTTCCTCCCTCCGCAAGCCGCACCCCCATCTACCTACTAACCTCATCCCACCTCCTTGACCTGTCCGTCTTCCCTGGACTGACCTATCCCCTCCCTACCTCCCCACCTATACTCTCTCCACCTATCTTCTTTACTCTCCATCTTCGGTCCGCCTCCCCCTCTCTCCCTATTTATTCCAGTTCCCTCTCCCCATCCCCCTCTCCGATGAAGGGTCTAGGCCCAAAACGTCAGCTTTTGTGCTCCTGAGATGCTGCTTGGCCTGCTGTGTTCATCCAGCCTCACATTTTATTATCTTGGAATTCTCCAGCATCTGCAGTTCCCATTATCTCCAATGAGGCTCCTCTTCTGTTGGAGCAGAGGTCACTGATCTTGCAGCACTGCTGTATGGCTCTTTTGGTGGTTGAGACTGCCTTGACACTGGACAGACTCAGATGAGTCTGGCCGAGTCTTGTGTCGTGGCCTCCTGTGCTTGTCTTTGGGAAAGAGGACAGTCCTCCACTGCACCAATCCATCCACCAGGATTTCCAGGTCTCCAACTGTAAAGTAAGGTGCTAATTTCCCCTTTCCTGCCCTGTCTGGGACAAATGCTATGAACTGTATAAGGCAGTTCTGGATTCTGGGCATTTAACTGGTTCACAATAGCCTTTAAACATGGCACTAGTGCCAGTAATACCGGGATGTTTCAGTGGTGGCAAACACTTGCAGTTACGATGAGTGGAAAACTAACGAGCGTCGGCTGAGAGAGGCACTACAGGAGCATTGTTGCTAGTTATTGAAAAGGTTTGCAACAACAGATTGAGAAAATTTGTCAGGTGTTTTGGAGAGATACTGTCCTTGCAGTGCAATAAAAATAACACTGAACTGATTCACTCCAGTGTTTTGGACCTTCAGATTTCAGAACAGAATTAGACCATTCAGCCCATTGAGTGGGATCTATCATTCTCAACCTCCTGTGTCCTTACTAAGCAAGAACATGTCTATCTATGCCTGAAATCAACTCTGACTTGGCTTCCACAGCTTTCTGCATCAATGAGTTCCACAGATTCACAACTTTCTGACTGAAGAAATTCTTCCTCAACTCCATCCTGAAGGGTGGTCCCTTTGACTCTGAGGCTGTACCCTCAGGTCCTGGTCTCTCCTACTTGTGGAAACATCATCTCCATGTCCACTCTATCCAGGCCTGAATTACCTTCAGTGTGACCCCCTTCATCCTTCTAAACTCCATCAAGTACAGGCCCAGAGTTCTCAGCCACTCCTCACTTCATCCCCAGGATTATGTTTGAGAACCTCATCTAGACCCTGACAAAGGCCAGCACATCCTTCCTTAGATAGATGGCCAAAAACTGCTCTTAATATTCCAAATGCAATATGACCAGAGCCTTACACAGCCTCAGCAACACATCTCTGCTCTTGTATTTTTGCCGTCTTGAAATGAATGCTGACATTGCATTTGCCTTCCCAACTGCCAACTGAAACTGCATGTTAAAAGAATCCTGAATTGGGTCATCTTTGTGCTTCAGATTTCTGAAGCCTTTCCCAATTTAGAAAATAGTCTATGCCTGTACTTCCACTTCTCCACAGACTCTCTGTGACCTCCCCACTTCCTCAACACTACTTGCCTCTCCACCTATCATAGAACATAGAACACAGAAAATAGAACAGTACAGCACAGAACAGGCTCTTCAGCCCACGATGTTGTGCCGACCATTGATCCTCATGTATGCACCCGCAAATTTCTGTGACCATATGCATGTCCAGCAGTCTCTTAAATGACCCCAATGACCTTGCTTCCACAACTGCTGCTGGCAACGCATTCCATGTCCTCACAACTCTGTGTAAAGAACCCGCCTCTGACATCCCCTCTCTACTTTCCTCCAACCAGCTTAAAACTATGACCCCTCGTGTTAACCTTTTCTGCCCTGGAAAATAGTCTCTGGCTATCAACGCTATCTATGCCTCTCATTATCTTGTATACCTCAATTAGGTCCCCTCTCCTCCTCCTTTTCTCCAATGAGAAGAGTCCGAGCTCAGTCAACCTCTCTTCATAAGATAAGCCCTCCAGTCCAGGCAGCATCCTGGTAAACCTCCTCCTGAACCCTCTCCAAAGCATCCATATCTTTCCTATAATAGGGCGACCATAACTGGACGCAGTATTCCAAGTGCGGTCTAACCAAAGTTTTATAGAGCTGCAACAAGATCTCATGACTCTTAAACTCAATCCCCCTGTTAATGAAAGCCAAAACACCATATGCTTTCTTAACAACCCTGTCCACTTGGGTGGCCATTTTAAGGGATCTCCGTATCTGCACATCAAGATCCCTCTGTTCCTCCACACTGCCAAGAATCCTATCCTTAATCCTGTACTCAGCTTTCAAATTCGATCTTCCAAAATGCATCACCTCGCATTTATCCAGGTTGAACACCATCTGCCACCTCTCAGCCCATCTCTGCATCCTGTCAATGTCCCGCTGCAGCCTGCAACAGCCCTCTACACTGTCAACGACACCTCCGACCTTTGTGTCGTCTGCAAACTTGCTGACCCATCCTTCAATCCCCTCATCCAAGTCATGAATAAAAATTACAAACAGTAGAGGCCCAAGGACAGAGCCCTGTGGAACCCCACTCACCACTGACTTCCAGGCAGAATATTTTCCTTCTACTTGTCTCTCTGTTATGCCCCGAGCGAAAAAGCAATGAAAGTGCCGCTAATTTTTTGCACGGCGAGCTGCTGAATATTAACCAGTCTCTCACCATTGCCATCACCTTGCTCTTGTGAAGACAGACATGGATAAAGTTCTCAAAGCTGATAGAAAATTGAAAGCCCTCACATCCTGTGACGATGGTAAGTTTCCTTTCTTTAAAAAAAAATGCTTGCAGTTTAGTTGGCATAATAAAGACCACAGTGGCTCTGGGTAACACTGCTGCCTCACGGCACCAGCAACTTGGGTTTACTTCCACCCTTTGGTGTGTGTGGAGTTTGCACGTTCTCCATGTGTCTGCATGGGTTTTCTCCGGGTGCTCCAGTTTCCTCCCACAGTCAAAAGATGTGCAACGTAGGTGGATTGGTCATGCTAAATTTCCCAAGGTGCTCAGTGATGTGTATGTTAGATGAGTTATAGGTGGATGGGTCTGGGTGGGATGCTGTGAGGGGCAGTGTGGACATGTTGGGCTGACGGACGTGTTTCCACGCTGTAAGGATTCTCTGATTCATGATTCTATGATCTTACTGAGCGCAAAGGTACAATATTGGCTGGTCATATTTGTCTCACCTCTTTACACATGGACAGTAAAGCTTTAATTTCAGTTTCTATGCTTTTGCAACGTGTCTGCTGTCTATAACAAGGCTGACTAGATCTCCTTCTCTAATGCGCATCTCCTGTCCCCTAACACCAGGAGGTGACACTTGCTTTTCACTTAGTACAATCAGTAAAACAATAGCCTCCATATTACATCCAGCGGCTTCTCTTAACGCTCACATACTGTTCTTTTTTAGCTCCAGGTATTGACTGCTCGTCATTTCTTATTCCTCATCTCATCTCTCTCTCACACACTGTCTCTCTCGCTCTCTGTCTGTATCTCTCCTCTCCCTATTCTCCCCCAACACTTGACTCAGGCACAAACAGAAGTTCACGGTCACACTATGTTGCACATGCATATCCTCTCCCTCATGCACAAACGTACTATCCACACACAGACACAGACACACACACAGAGGCACACACGCACGCACAGGCACACAGTCACATTCTCACTCATTCATAGTCCATACTGTCACACAATCATGCATGGCCTTGCACACATTCCGTGGCACACTTGCATGCCCTGTCGTAGGATCTTTTGCCAATGTTCATACTCTCAACACACAGACACACGCACACTCCCACAAAACTCTCCCTCACACACTTAGGCTGACAAATTCACTTCCTCTCAAGCTCACTCGCTCTCACAGACACACTCACTCCCTCATGCATGCTGTAACACTCCCTTTTGTGCTGACTCTCGTTTACACACTCTCGAGCACAGTCACTGGCGCACACATTCTGTCGTGCGCATGCTCACACTTTCATGCACTGTCTTTGCACTCTTGAACACAATCATATGCTCACCTCTCTCTTGCACGCAGTCAATTTGATTTGAGTCATCATTATCACATGTGCCTAGGTACAGAGATCTGTCTATAGATCACGCAGTATAGACAGATCATACCATACAAGGTGCATTAGTGAAATGGAACATAGTGACAGCTACAGAGAGCGAGATCAAAATTAGATTTAAAATTTTAAGTGTTCTATTCAGATGTGCAGGAACAGCGGTGAAGAAGCTGTTCTGGGATCTGTTCACACGTGAATACTAACTTTTTGACATCTTCCCTTCAGAAAAGGGTAGAAGAGAGTGTAATTGGGGGGTGAGAAAGGCCTTTGATTATGTCAGTTGCTTTCCTGAGGCAGCGGTAAGTATAGGTGGATTCAATGAATGGAAGGCTGATTTGCATGGTGGACTATGTTATTTTCATGACTCTGGAGTTTGTTGTTTTCTTCGGAAGAGCAGCTGCCATACCATGCTGTGATATGCATCCAGATAGGATGCTTTCTCTGGTACATCAATGAAAGTTGCCCTTTATATTTGAATTGCCTTAGCCTCCTTGGAAGTAGACACATTGGTGTGCTTTTTTGCCCATTGCGACAATCTGGGTGGACCAGATTTTTCACAGTCATTGATGTGACTCCATTATGGCGTGTTAACCAGGTCAACCATGTCATTCAGGGTATCCTGAAGGAGGAGGACCGTAAGACACAGCTCAATGTACACATTGGTAAGATGAGTGATGAGGTCTTGCATCAAGCGTTCCGAGAGCTAGGCAGTGGGTTAAATAGCAGGACCTGTAAAGTTGCAATCTCTGGATTATTCGTGGTGCCACATGCTGAGAAGGCAAGAAAAAGGGGAAGAAAACAGATGAATGCTTGGCTCAAGTGTTTGTGTTGGGGGTGGATTTAGACACTTGGATCTGAAGGACAATTTGTGGGGATGGTATATCCTCTACAAGTGGGCTAGTCTGCAGCTGAACCAGAAAGGAACCAAAATCCTTGCACGAGGGTTTGCTAATGTGGTGAGGAATTTAAGCGAGAGGCCTGCAAGCAGTGGGCAATGGAAGAGCAGGTAATTCACTGAGGGGTGAGAAACTAATAAAATAAAGATTATATTAGGGGATTTGAACTTTACAACATTAATTGAGATAACATAAAAGTTTGACTTGGGAAATAATTCTTTAAATACATTTGAGAGATGATTTAACATCAACATGCCGACGAGCTTGTCAGGGACAGTGCAATGCTGGACCTATTTCTGGGACACAAAGCCAGTGTTCAGGGTGACAGTGGCTAAGTGCATAAGTCCCTGTGACCATGACAACAGACTTTTCAACATGGGAGAGGAGATCTGTTTAAAACAAATGTTTTTGGCTTAGGGTAAGGCATATTTTATTGAAACAAGGCAGGATCTGGGTAAAATATTTTGGGAAGTGACTTGCGGGCGAATCTACAGCTGTATAGTTGGATACGTCCAGAAAAGGAACTGGGAGAGTAAAGGCCAGTTATATTCCGTTTTGGGTGAAATTTATGATCAACAAGCCTGGAGAACCCTGGATCTTGAGGAATGTTCAGGACATGTTTATGACAAGTGCAAAGGGAGCAAATGAATGGATGACTCGTGACGTATAAAAATGAAGCGTGAAGAAACGGTGGTGGCCAAGATTGGAAAGAATATCAAGATATTCTACAGGCATATCAAGCAGGAGAATAACCAGGGAAAGAGTAGGGCCAATTAGAAACCGTGGTGTACGAGGGGTGATGGGGCAATCTGTGTTTGGAAGTGAAGGGCATTGATACAGTAGACAAGTGCCTCCCATCTGTCCTCCCTTCAAGGAGGAGCATTGAATTGTATAAAGCAGGAAGATGCAGTGTGAAATTGAAATTATTGGCTGGTTTAAAAGTGAACAAATCCCCAGTTGTTTCCAAGACTGCTGTGGGAGAAGAGAAAGAAAATCTCTTCAGAGATAGTAGGAACTGCAGAGGTAGCACAGAACAATGAGGCTCTTCCTCTGTTGGAGCAGAGGTCATTGATCTTGCAGCACTGCTGGATGGTTCTTTCGGTGGTTGAGACTGCATTGACACTGGACAGCCTCAGATCAGTCTGGCCGAGTCTTGTGTCGTGGTCTCCTGTGCTTGTCCTTGGGAAAGAGGACAGTCCTCCACTGCACCAATCCATCCACCAGGACCTCCAGGCCCCTAACTGTAAAATAAGTTGCTAATTTCCCCTTTCCTGCCCTGTCTCGGACAAATGCTATGAACTGTATAAGGCAGTTCTGGATTCTGAGCATTTTACTGGTTCACAATATCCATTAAACGTGGCACCAGTGACAGTAATACCGGGATGGTCCAGTTACGATGAGTGGGAGAACTAACTAGCGTCGGCTGAGAGAGGCACAACAGGAGCATTGTTGCTAGTTATTGAATAGGTTTGCCACAACAGAGTGAGAAAATTTGTTAGGTGTTTTGGAGAGATACTGTCCTTGCAGTGCAATAAAAATGACACTGAACTGATTCATTCCAGTGTTTTGGACCTGAAGATTGAAGAACAGAATTAGACCATTCAGCCCATTGAGTGGGATCTATCATTCTCAATCCCATTCTCCTGTGTCCATACTAAGCAAGAACATATCTATCTATGCCTGAAATCAACTCTGACTTGGCCACCACAGGTTTCTGCATCAACGAGTTCCACAGATTCACAACTTTCTGACTGAATAAATTCCTCCTCATCTCCATCCTGAAGGGTGGTCCCTTTGACTCTGAGGCTGTGCCCTCAGGTCCTGGCCTCTCCTACTCGTGGAAACATCATCTCCATGTCCACTCTATCCAGGCCTAAATTACCTTCAGTGTGATCCCCTTCGTCCTTCTAAACTCCATCGAGTACAGACCCAGAGTTCTCAGCCACTCCTCACATGACAGTGCCTTCATCCCCAGGATTATGTTTGAGAACCTCCTCTAGACCCTGACAAAGGCCAGCACATCTTCCTTAGATAGATGGCCAAAAACTGCTCTTAATATTACAAATGCAATGGGACCAGAGCCTTACACAGCCTCAGCAGTACATCTCTGCTCTTGTATTTTTGCCGTCTTGAAATGAATGCTGACATTGCATTTGCCTTCCCAACTGCCAACTGAACCTGCATGTTAAAAGAATCCTGAACTGGGTCATCTTTGTGCTTCAGATTTCTGAAGCCTTTCCCCATTTAGAAAATAGCCTATGCCTGTACTGCCACTTCTCTACAGACTCTCTGTGACCTCCCCACTTCCTCAACACTACTTGCTTCTCCACCTATCGAAATGTCATCTGCAAACTTAGCAACAACGCCCTGTGGACAACAATACCATTAGTTCCTTTGTCCAGATTGCTGATGTATAACGTGAATGGCTGTTGTCTGAACTCTGATGAGTGCGGAACTCCTGTAGTTGCTGGCTGCCATCCTGAAAAAGACCCTTTTATTGCCACTCTCTGCATTCTGCCAGTTAGCCGATCCTCTATCCACGCCAGTACCTACTCCCTAACACCATAAGCTCATTTTTTTTTATTTTGAAGCCTCCTGTGTGGCACCTTGTCAAAGGCTTTCTGGAAATCCAAACAGATAAAGTTCAATGGCTCTCTTTTGTTTTTCACTCACTGGTTACCTTCTCAAAGAATCTAACAGAGACCTTCCCTTGACAAAGTTGTGTTTTCTCAGCCCAATTTAGCATGTATTTCCAAGTATTGCCATGTCCTTCCAAGTACTTTCCGGTCTCATCCTTAATAATGGATTCTAAAATCTGACCTAATGACCAGTGCTAGGCTAACAAGTCTATAATTTCTCACCTTTGGCCTCCCTCCATTTTAAACAGGGGTGTTATATTTGCCATTTTGTACTCCTTTGGGACCCACCCTGACTCCAGTAGTTCCTGAAAGATCATCAATACCTGCGTGGTCTTCTCACTGAACTCCTTCAGAACTCTGGGGGGCAGTCCATCTGGTCCATGTAATTTACCGTCTTCTCGGAATTATAGAATTCCTACAGTGCGGAAAGAGGCCATTGGGTCTGTACCATCTCTGCAAAGAACATCCCACCAAGACCCAGCCCTGTACTGTTTCCCCGCAAGCTCGCATTTGCCATGGCTGATCCACCTTGCCTGCACATATTTGGACTGTGGAAGGAAATCAGAACACCTGTCCGAGACCCGTGCAGACATGGGGAGAATGTACAAATTTCACACAGACCCTTGAGCTTCCCCTGTACCTTCTGCTTTGTGATGGCCACCACACTCACTTCTGCTTCAGACTCCCTTAAAGTTCTACTACTGGTGCCTTCCAACCTGAAGACTGATGCAAAATATTTGTTCAGTTCCTCTGGCATTTCTTTGTTTCCCAACGCTACTTATTTGGCCCCTCTTGAAATTTTCTTTGGATTTTCAGGGGTGTTTTACAATAAGAATATCTACTTTATTGTGTTGACAAATGGATTGTTGAGATGATCACAGAAACAATAAGCAAAATTCATCAGTATTCTCATTTAACAATCATATATATATTAATATCACAATCAATGCATTTCCATCAGGTAAGCACGTAGCTGGAACTTTCTAACCCGGCAGTTTTCACTTTTCATTTCTCAGATTTCACTCTGGGACAGAATAGTTGATGTTGACACACTGTTCATTAAAAATAGCATCCATTGTATTTTTCCCCATGTTGTAGCTCGTGGATTTGTGTAACCTTAACACATAGAGTCCATGTTCATTTTTTCTTACTTTAGTGATTTCAGGTGTTACGTTCAGAAGGGTACCATGCTGTAATTCTAGCCTGCTGTTTGCAGAGTAATCCCAATGTGGAAGATTTTGAAAAGGATGTAAATTTCCCTAATTTACCTGTCTTTTAGATCCAAACTGATGGAGACCACAGTCCAGATTTCTGTTCTTAACAAGAATGCCTATTTATGACAACTGCATAGATTCTAGCTACAGACAGATATTTATAAACATTGGACACATAGCTGTACAAATTAAAGCTGTAAAGCCCCCTGTCAACTCATCTTGCTGCAAACGAACATCGATGGTAGAGGGATAAAATATTATAGGTGTAAAAAAAGCTTAAGTAAGCTGTTCAGTGGTCCCTGTTCACAGGATTTGCGAAGATGATCTTGAGAATATCAAGCAAATGAATAAATATCCCAGAGTGCCTTATTATCTATTAAAACATGTGTTGATGATATGGCATTGCTATGATCATAAAATAGAACATTGTCCAATTTCCTATGAACATTACCATAGTTTTCATTTGTATTCTCCATGTCGGGAACATACTTAATTGGTACTTTACTGACTAAGTGACCTTTGGTCATCTACAGTGTTCAGTTGCAAACAGCCAATATTTTATGATTCTAATTTCGTAACTTTGGTTTGGAATTTTGTCATAGGAAATGTATTTCACTTTATGTTACTCTGCGAAATTGTAGCCAATCCTCCATTGGCAAAGAAACACACAACTACAGAAGTTAATAAAAGAAAGAACTGCATTTATGTAGCACATTTTATGGACTCAGGCATAAAATGTAGTTTATACGCAGCTAAACTGCTTTTGAAATGTCGTCACTGATGTAGCATAAGAAAACATGTCGTATTTAAAATAGTCAGAAGTAAAGAAATATGACATAATAAAGAAATAAAAAATAGTAAAATATGAAATTATGAATGTAAAGAAATATAAAATCTTCAGCCCCTTGTGAGTGGAGACATAGAATCAGGAGATGCAGAGTCAGTATGGAGCCCACCAGGGAGGAGGCAATTCTGGATCTGGTGTTGTGCAAAGAACCGGATTTGATCAGAGACCTTGAAGTAAAGAAGCCATTAGGAGGTAGTGACGATAATATAATAATTTTTAATCAGCAATTTGAGACGGAGAAGGGAGAATCGGAAGTGTCAGTATTGTATGAACTATGGAGCTATGAGGGTGGAGCTGGCCAAAGTTCAATGGTTCAATACCGTAGCAGGGATGGCAGTGGAACAATCAATGGCAGGTATTTCTGGATACAATGCAAAAGGTGCAGGATCAGTCCATTCCAAAGAGTAAGAAAGATCCTAAGGGGAGGCAGGGGCGGCCGTGGCTGACGAGGGAAGTTAAGGACTCTATAAAGATAAAAGAGAAGAAGTATAACAGAGCAAAGATGAGTGGGAAGCCGGAGGGCTGGGAAGCTTTTAAAGAGCAACAGAAGATCACTAAATAGGCAATACGCAGAGAAAAAAATGAGGTACGAACGAAAACTGACCAAAAATATTAAGGAGGATAGTAAGGATACCAAAGGGTCGTTTCGGGCCTGGGTGTAGGGTCTTGGCCCGAAATGTCAGCTTTTGTGCTCCTGAGATGCTGCCTGGCCTGCTGTGTTCATCCAGCTCCACGCTTTGTTATCTTGGATTCTCCAGCATCTGCAGTTCCCATTATCAAGGAGGATAGTAAAAGGTATGTGAAAAAAAAAGGTTAAGACTAGAATTGGGCCCTTGAAGACAAACGAGTGAATTTATTATGGGGAACAAGGAAATGGCAATAGAGCTGAATAGGTACTTTGGATCTGTCTTCACTCGGGAAGACACAAGCGTTGTAATAATGGCTGATGGACGTAGGGTAATGAATGAACTGAAGGGTATTTATATTCGGCAGGTAATGGTGTTGGATAGACTGTTAGGTCTGAAGGCTGATAAGTCCTTGGGACCTGATGGTCTGCATCCCAGAGTACTTAAGGAGGTGGCTCTAGAAATCGTGAACACATTGGTAATCATTTTCCAATGTTCTCTAGATTCAGGATCAGTTCCTGCGGATTGGAGGGTGGCTAATGTTGTCCTACTTTTCAAGAAAGGAGGGAGAGAGAAAACAGGAAATTACAGACCGGTTAGCCTGACGTCAATCGTGGGAATGATGCTGGAGTGAATTATAAAAGATGAAATTACAACTCATTTGGATAGCCGTAACAGGATAGGTCAGAGTCAGCATGGGTTTACGAAGGGGAAATTGTGCTTGACTTACCTTCTGGAATTTTTTGAGGATGTAACTATGAAGTTGGACAAGGGAGAACCAGTGGATGGAGTGGACCAGGACTTTCAGAAAGCCTTTGATAAAGTCCCACATATGAGATCAGTGAGCAAAATTAGGGCACATGGTATTGGGGGCAGAATACTGGCTTGGACTGAAAATTGGCTGGCTGACAGGAAGCAAAGAGTAGTGATAAACGGGCCCCTTTTGGAATGGCAGGCGGTGACCAATAGGGTACCACAAGGTTCAGTGCTGGGACTGCAGCTGTTTACAATATACATTAATGATATAGATGAAGGCTCTAAAAGTAATAATAGCAAATTTGCCAATGACACAAAGCTGGGCGGCAGTGTGAAATGTGAGGAGGATGTTGTGAGAATATAGGGTGACTTGGACAGGCTAGGTGAGTGGACGGATGCATGGCAGATGCAGTTTAATGTGGATAAATGTGTGGTTATCCACTTTGGTGGAAAGAGCAGGAAGGCAGATTACTATCTAAATGGAGTCAGGTTTGGTAAAGGGGAAGTACAACGAGATCTAAGTGTTCTTGTACAGAAATCAATGAAAGCAAGCATGTCGGTACAGCAGGCAGTGAAGAAAGCTAATGGCATGCTGGCCTTCATAACAAGAGGAATTGAGTATAGGAGCAAAGAGGTCCTTCTGCCGCTGTACAGGGACCTGGCTCAGAAGGATGAGAGTGGGTCTGATTGAGATGTATAAGATTATTAAAGTTTTGGACACTCTGGAGGCAGGAAGCATGTTTCTGCTGATGGGTGAGTCCAGAACCAGAGGACACAGTTTAAAAATAAGGGGTAGGGCATTTCGAACAGAGTTGAGGAAAATCTTCTTCACCCAGACAGTGGTGGATGTATGGAATGCACAGCCCCAGAAGGCAATGGAGGCCCAAGTCTCTGGATACTTTCAAGAAAGAGATGAATAGAGTTCTTAAAGATAGTGGAATCAAGGGTTATGGGGATAAGGCAGGGACAGGATACTGATTGTGGAGATCAGCCATGATTATAATGAATGGTGGTGCTGGCTCCAAGGGCTGAATGGCCTTATCCTGCACCTGTTGTCTGTTGTAAAAGTTAATTGTATAAGAATGATTAAGACGGTCCCATATTTCTGGTGTTGGCAGCTTGTTCAGATAGGGAAAACATGGTTGATCTTGATTCCGCTCCTATTTGTTACACAGAAGCCTCTTCGAGCAACAATTCTTGAATGTTGATGGGACGTTGAAACACAGGTAGATAATCGTGATGACTTGTTGAAAATGGATAGCAGCTAGTAGTTCACTTTCCTCTCAACCAGTGACCAGTAGGCAATGGTCCAACAGTACCTAACCCAGAGGCCACAAGCTCCCCTAAGACATGATGTCAGTTGAGCCTCATGAATAACTACCTGCAGATGGACTATCTGTAGATTAGACATGGTATTAAATCTCACATATGCTACTCTCAACCGTTTCAATCGAAGTGTTTATCACTCGTTGCATCGAAACAGATCACACAAACTGAAATGGCATATGCACAAATACCAACATACAAGTTCTATATCGTGGCATTTTGTTCAAAGTTGTATTTATAAAATGATAGGGTGAAGTCTAATCTTCACATCATATTAAGATGCTATAGAAATCTATGGAAGTGAGAAATTTGTTTTTTGATTCAATACATGTCTGACAAATGACAATTCAAAGAGATCTTTGTTTCAGCTGGAGTGGGTAGTGGAGTCGGCCTCATTGGGGGCATTTAAGTGACTATTAGACAGGCATATGGATGGTAATATAAGATAGGGGTGGAGGTTAGATGGACCTGAGGTTTCGGATAAAGGTTCGGCACACCATCGTGGGCTGAAGGGCCTGTACTGTTCGATGTTCTATGTATCTTATGCTGTATTCAAATGAGTAAAGTCAGTCAGTGACATTCTGCAACTTCCTTTTCCAGGGGTATGAGTGGAAGAATCAGAGTGCTTTCTTTGAAAATTTGTCTTGATGTGTCGATCCAAGGGTCATCTGGAGGAAAAATACAAGTGTCAGTACTAAATCTGTCATTGCTGATACACATGTAAACTGTAGGTTTAACTGGAGGTAAACTTTGTTTAACAAACTAGCACACTCAATAAACTGACAAAAATTATACACTAGATGTTTACTGTATTCTCCTAATCTCTGTGATGTCTGGTGAGGGTGCACGTGAGAAAGCTCTCTGCCAGTAAGTTTGAGTTAAGGCAAAGTTGCATCATTACTGAAGTTATTTATGCTGCAGATGAAGTATAACAATGATGTGTATATCCCATGCATCATGTTCCTATTATTGAGTGTGTGTTTTTTGTGTGTGTGGACCGATTGATCAAATGGAATTGTTGATTATTCAGCACATTCCTGGGACCACAGGTGCTGTTTAACAAAAGGTTTGCTGTATTAGTATATTTCTGTATTTAGTCACTGCCACGATGAATGTTAAGTCATAACTTGGTCTGTGCAGAATCTGCACAGTGCATTCCTGCTGGATAAATGATGCACTACATATGTATGATGCCATTGCTTCTCAACGACACCAACTTAGCAGCTGTTTTTGTGACCAATAATGTTTTCATCATTAGAATACTGGGAAAAGTATTTGGAAGTGTTGTATGACTCTACTGCTCACTTGCAGCAGTGATAACACTTAATGTGAGGTCATGTTTTTGCCCACTTGTTGTGCTGTTTGTCAACAATGCATCTCACAAACTAATGGGCATATTTTTTTGAAAGCTGGTACGTACAGGTATGGTCCAAGGAAGAACTGATTAGTTTTTGCCAGATCCAAATTTATTTCTCTATTTTTTAAAGCATCAGTTAAAATTGGTCGGATAGGCAAATGATCATCTTTCTGGAATATTGTTGATTGATTTCGAATGTTGTGGATTGTGTCAGCCCTGACAGTAGAATTTGTCATAACTATCAAAACATGAGCAGATTTTTGAGAGCAGATTATCAAATTGGCCTGAAGCTTTCTCAGTGAGGTAGAAGCTTCTAATAAAAGGATTTATTTTATCGGCCTTGCATTTACAAAGAATCAGTCAAGTGGAGAAATGCCTCCTAGAAAAGTTGTGTAATTCTAGACTCAAGGATATTTTTTGCACAGGAGGAGGCCGTGCGGTCTGTCGTTACTGCACTGCTCAACAAAGATCTGTCTACATTGAACTCAGAGTACATTGATTTCCTTTTTGATTGTTTGGCCCATAGCCCTGGAGCCTATGGCAACACAAGTGAACATCTAAATACTGCTTAAATATTCAGACACTTTCTGAATCAGTCACACTTGTTCAGTCAGTGAGCTCAGGACTCCCACCACACTGGGAAAATAGGTTCTCCTCAACTCCCCTCCTCGCCTTTTACCTGTGAACTTCAATCTGTGTCCCCTGTTTACTGACATGTCTACGAATGGAAAAAGCAGCTTCCAGTTATCCTTTCTATGCCCTTCAAAATCTTAAAAACCTTTACCAGGTCCCCTTGTCTGCTCCAATCTTGGCATCGGTCAAACGGGCAGGTCAGTGGCAGATTGATATAGCCTGAAGAAGGAATAATATAAGAGAGACTTAATGTGGCAAAACCTGTCGTGCCGGATGGAGGTCAGCAACGGCAGCCAGCAGTGAAGTCCACTGGCAAGGATGGGCGGGCCTCAGCCCAGCACAGGGGAACACAAACCGTCACGGGGGAAGCCTCGTTCAGAGTGTCTGCAAATTCGTGGCTTCAGAAAGGACTGTAATGTTTGACTTTTTAAATTTTTGTTTTTATTTTTGTACTGTTATACTAAGAAGACTGTCGTGCTGAACTTTTAAACTTATTCATTTATTTTTATAACATAGAGCATGGAACGGTACAGCACAGTACAGGCCCTTTGGCCCACGATGTTGTACCGAACTTTTACCCTCATCCTAACGTCTATCTAACCTCCACCCCTACCTTATAATGTCATCCATGTGCTTGTCTAATAGCCGATGAAATGCCCCTAATGAGGCTGACTCCACGACCCTCTCCGGCATTGCATTCCACTCCCCTAAGACTCTGATTAAAGAAAGATGGATAAATTTTCTACTTCTGCAACTAAAATTTCATACCTCGGGACTTTGTCCCTGAGGTGGCACCGTCTGAGGTGGCATTGTACTCATGTACGCTGTATTGAATACATGTGATAATAAAACCTAAATCTCAATCTAATGCATAGCAGGACACTGGGAAGCTTAGAGGAGAAAAGGGACCCTGGGGTGATTGTTCATGAATTCCTGAAGGGGTCAGGTCAGGCTAGTAAGGGTTGTTACAAAGACATATGGGACATCTCCCTTTATCATTCGTGGCATAGATTGTAAGAACGGGGAGGCCACTTTGGAGCTGTTTCAAAGTTTGGTTAGGCCACAGCTGGAGTCGTGAGTGGCGTTTTGGTCACCACCCATTAGGTAGGATGTGATTGCACTGGAGGGAATGAAAAGTATGTTGCATGTGTTGGAGCATTTTAGCTGTGAAGAAAGGCTGGAAAAAGTCAGATTATTTTCTGTGAAGCAGAGAAGGTTTGCGGGTTGAGTGGAGGTCCTGATAGAGGCATGTAAGAATATGAGAGGTATAGATAGGTTGAGTAGAAAGCATTGTTCCCCTTAGTTAAAGCATCAATAACAACAGGACATAATTTTAAAGACAAAGACGGGAAATTTAGAGGAGGTTTGAGGAAAATCATTTTCATCCAGAGTGTGGTGAAGGTCTGGAATGCATTGCCTGGGAGGGAAGTTGAAACAGGAAACCTCACAACTTTTGAAAAGTACTTGGATGAGCACTTGAAATGTTGTAATATTTAAGAGAATGGTCCAGTGTGTAAAAATGGGACTAGTATATGTCGCAGTGTATTTTCAGAGGTACATCCTTAGTGGGCCGTGGGACATCTTCTGTGCTGTATGATTCCATGAGAACCCCCAGCCCAGGCAGCATCTTGGTTTTTCAGTAATCTCCAGGATCACACCCTTCATAGTGTGATCCCCTGCCTTGTTAGCACTCCCAAGTTGGTTAGATCACACTTTTCCTGGTTGAGTTCCAATTGCTGTGCCCAGCTGACCAGTCTGTTGATCTCCTCCTGAAGTTTATCCTTCCTGTCTGTCAACCAATTTTGGATCCAGTGTGCCACTTTGCCTTTGATCCCATGGCTGTTATTTACATGACCATTCCATCGATATCCTCCTCACTAAATTAGTCATTCGCTAGCGACACGGTCATACACACTGTGTTTAAGCCCAAACAATGAATCTAGTTGACAAATTTCAAGGGTCCTTGTGGCAAGCCCTGCACAAGCCCAATCAAAGCACACATCCTGTCACATAGATATCCCTTTACCATCAATCACCCTGTGCTCTCTGCCTCAGCCAGTTTTGGCTCCAGTGTGCCTCTTTGCCTTTGATTCGTTGACTGTTGTTTTCTTGATCAGTCTGCCAAGGGGTCTTTACTAAGTCCACATCGAATGCATAAGCTCATCAACTTTCCAACATCTCCTCAAAAAAGGATCAAATTTCTGAAATATGACCTCATCTTAACAAATCCATCCTGACTATCCCTGATTAATTCATGCAAGTACATTCTACCCCTAAGAATGCCTCTTTGTAGCTTCTCCAGTGCTGAGATTATTCTGACTGGCCTTTAATTTGCTGGTCTGTTCCTCTCTCTGTTTGTTAATAGTAGAACAATGTTCATAGACCTTCATCACTTCATTTCTGATTGGCAAGGGTTTGAAAATTGCTGCCAGGGGCCCAGATATCTCCTCCCTCACTTCCCTTGCGAGCTGGTATACATTTCAGTTAGGCCTGCGGATGTATCCACTTGTAAAGTTGCTAAACCAGCTGTGTCTCCCTGTGTCTTTACCTCTGATGTTCCTAGGTCCTCTGCCCTGATATCTATACTTACAGTGTCCTTTTCCATTGTAAAGATTGACACAAAATATTCATTGAGGGCAGTGCCCATGTTTTCCAGGTCCACACAAACTGTACATCTCTGTGAAACGAATGAGGAGATATTCGAGAGGTTTGAGATTTACAATCAAGAAAGAAATTGACCAAATGACTTCCTTGGACAACATACATTGTCCATTGTTGTAAACAAACAGAAGTTTTTGTTTCCACAGTTGTTTGCAAATAGCCAATCAAGATAATAAAATAATGTTTTAAGATAATTTACAAAGCAAGGCAATTGAGGAAGATGTATTGGATGTATTGAACTCTCAACTACCTCTCTTAAGTTTAGGAATATCAATATTTTTCTTCTGAATAACTTTTGCAGATCTCTTCAAACAAGTAGCTGAACCCACAGATTTATGTGACCAACGAAGCCTGAGCCTTTTGCTTCACAATGCAGTCCAGATCCCTCGGCAGCTCGGTGAGGTACCTTCATTTGGAGGCAGAAACATTGAACCAAGTGTCTGCAGTTGCTTCCAACATGTAAGTGTGCTCTGCGCCAATTCAATAGGTCAAGCGTGTCTACTTGCCAGTGTGAATTTTGTGCTCATTTTCGGTTTGAATTAGTTCCAGAGGCCAACATGTACCACGACTAATCCAAGGCTATCATGTTTATAAATAGTCAATGTTTGTATTAAATTAATGATTAAAAACAATGTCAGAAACCCCAGTGATAGTGTATTAGATATCACTGAGGATAGCGGATGTAAACTTGACATAATTAGTCATGCAGCTGATCTTTTATTTCCCTCTCGGGCCTTAACAAAAACAGAGATTGATATTAAACACTTTGTAGAGTGGATGAGATTGGAGCCTCGATCCATGGTCTGGCTGCCTGTTCTACACCATGTGGCAGCTGCTGAAACTGCAAAACATCAGGCGAAGTGTAACATCTGCAAAGAGTACCCATTCGTAGGTTTCAGGTGAGATGTGCAAACCAGCAGAAAGTTAGTGGGAGTTAGTTTTTAAAGAAAGCTTTAACTTTAGATGTTCTATTAGAAACTCGATCAGTCAACAACACAACTGAAATCATCAAAAATCCCAACAAACTCATGGACCAGAGAAGTAATTAGGACAAATTAAGTATCAACTTCTTTAACTTAATTTTTTGTGAGAGGTGAGTGCTGCATGCTTTTGGTATTTTGTTCACCGTTGCATTGATCACAGACACTGTGGCTCAGAATGGATTGTGACTTGACTTCCGGTTGGTTCTGTAATTTGCAATTATTGAGAATTTACAGAAAGGCCTTTTTATTAGTCCTGTAATCAGTGTGTGTGCATCCTATGAAAGTGATTGCTGTGTTGTTGCTAAATGATCGATAAAACTTCTTGTCCATAATTAGTAAATTAAATTGCATATTTGGACAGGATTTCTAAGGGGTAAATTGACCCTTTTCAGTTAACTATTCTCCTACATTTCTAAGATTGGCCATCTTGGAGAAGGTGCGTGTTACTGCCATTGATCTGATCAAACAACTCCCTGTCTAAGAAGAACTGGAGTGAGACCCCAACTGTGGATGAAACTATGACTGCCATAACTAAGTAAAGAGCAACAGCGACCCGGAGTCAATTGAATTCCATCTGAAGCTTGAGGAATGGTGGCCTAACTCTGAAGGCCAAGATCTGTTAGCTTTTCATGGACTATGAGGAACAGGGCAGGATTTCACAAAATCTTTAAGATGCCATATCTTATACAAAACTGAAGGAGAAATGTCAGATTGCTCAAAGAACCATGGGATCACCAGCCTTTCCATTGCTGGGAAGATTCTGGCAAGGTTACTTCTGAATAGGTTTATACCACCATGGCGAATGAAAACCTTCCATGCGAAGGGAACTTTGTGAAAATGTTGGAGACAGAGCAGGACCAATTTACAATAATGATTCCAGGGTTGAGATATCTCATTATGAAAATTGATTAGAGGAATTGGGACAGCTTTCCTCGAAGATGCTGAGACTTAGAAGAGATTATTTTGAATCTTGCAAAATCATTTGAAGTCTGGTCAGAGGAGACAAGGGGAAGACTTTCCTACTTGTGACAGAATTGAGAATAAGATGCAGAGGTTTGAAGTGATTGACTACAGAAGTAACTGCAGTGTAAGAAATAGCTTTATCACAGTCTATAGAATGCATTACCTAGAGGAGGCAGTTTCAGTAAAAGATGCAAGAAAGCGTTAGTTGATTAATTAAAGAGAAATAATGTGCAGGTTAAGGAAAAGGCACTAATTTGTGACATGTATTTGGAGAGCTAGTTCAAACATGATGGACCAAATGGCTTCCTTTTACTGTGATTTGAACTTAAAATTCATTAAAAGTAAAGTGTGTTTGGCTCTGGGACACGGTGGAAAAGGATAAGGTAAACAGGACTTGAGTGATCGGAGACTTGATAGTTGGAGGGGCAGATAGGAGATTTTGTAGCCGCAATCAGGAATCCAAACACAGAACTTGCATGAATGAACAAAGAAGAGGAATCGATTCAGTTGCCTCCAGTGAAGACTGTGACCACACCTTCACCCGCTGTGGGAGAATCTGCCTGATATGAATGAACCAACCACCAATAGGTCCGCAACCAATAAACACAAATTTCCTCGAGTGTTCATCCAGTGAGAAGCACCAAGAGGAAGGCAGCCTTTTTCCTACATTTTGTCAGCTTGACCATTTGGGAAGAGAGCCCCCCTTCTCTGACATTCTGTTCTATAAAGATCAAATGTATTGGTTCCTGATATTGCGTGAGGCCAGTGAACTTCCACAATTCTACCACACTGTTACTTCCAAATCTATTTCTTTCCTTAACATCTCCTCAATGTTTCATCTTCTCAATCTACCGTCTGTCTGTATTTCTTCCGACTGTTGTTCAGAAAAGTAATTCCTTTCATCCCTTTCACTTCCAAATTATGTTTGTTCCTCACGGAAACTGGTATTCTGCTTCAGTTTATCTATTGCCTTGAAAATTCTGGACTAATCTGTAATTGACAGTGAGTTTCCTGTTAGCAGTGCTATTTATAAGAGGATTAACTGAACTTAACCACTTCAGTGCATAATTTAATATTGCCTTGCATAGCTCCAAAAATTTTAAGAGCCTGCTGTTTGTACTTTTATGTTGGTTTTCATGGCTATTTAGTTTCTGCTCATACATTTATGACTGCTTGCTGAGTCTCAGAGTTTGGCTTCATGACAGGAATCTGAAGGCAATATTCTCTGTTTTGCACCATCTCATCATATTGATGACCTGCATTCTGTATGCAGTTCCATCCATTCATCTGTTGATAATTTCACACGACATTGATCAAGTCCTTCCATTTCATTATGACATTTTCCATTCTTGCAAGGGATTTGGCTATCACCGGTGAAGTTATCATTTGTTGTCCTTCGCTAATTGCCGTTGAACTGAGTGGATGGCTGGGCGGGTGGTTCAGAGCTACCTACATTGCTGTGGCTCTGTAGCCACATGTAGATCAGATGGGGTAAAGATGATCGAATACTCCCCGAAAGGACATGAGTGGATCAGATGGATTTTTACCAACAATTGTTGATAGTTTCATGATAGCGTTACTGGAAATGACTCTTAGTTCTGGGTATTTTTTTAATGAAATGTAAATTTGACCAGCTACAGTGTTTGAACATGAACCTACATTCCCCAGAGCATCAGCCTGGGTCTCTGGATTTTTAGTTCAATGTATTTGCCACTTGCCCACTGTCTCTCAGCCATTATTACAGTTAATTTCTTGACTTTTTTTTCTCTTTGCTTGGAGAACTTCCCTTCTGCAGTCTGAGCTGAAAATGTGTATCCTCCTCGTTTATTGTGGCCTTTACAGCTTCACGTGTTACGATCGCTGCTCGTCAGATTGACCTTTTCCAGGAAGATTCTGGCAAGGTTACTTCTAAATAGGTTTATGCCACCGTGGCAGATGAAAACCTTCCATACAATGGGAACGTTGTGAATACGTTGGATGCAGAGCAGAAGCAATTTACAATAATTCCAGGGATGTGATATCCCATTATGAAAATCGACTGGGGGAGTTGGGACAGTTTTCCTCGACTTTGCTAGCATTTGTTTCTCCCCACATAATTTGCCGTTTCTTCAAAATAAAAAAAAATACATAATTTAACTACTTAACTTGCATTCCTTCGATGGTTAAAAATATCCAAACAAAAATGAACATTTCTCTTACTACTTGTTCTTCCTTTATAGGTACCGCAGCCTCAAACACTTGAATTATGACATCTGCCGAAGCTGTTTCTTTTCGGGGCGCACGTCAAAGGGGCACAAGTTACATTACCCAATGGTGGAGAACTGCACTCCAGTGAGTAATATATTATTCCACTTGATAGAATTGTTCCAATCTGTCGAAACTTAGGGATTTTACCATTTAAATACAATCTTCCCTCAAAGTTGAAGTAGTTTGCTAAAATGATAAAAGGCCAACAGCTTAAATCAGGCTTCAATACCAGGAATACAATATTGTGCAGAAGCTCTTTGATGTCAAGTTGAGGCTCAAGGAGGGATATGTCATCATGCCCACCCTTTTCTCCAACTTTGTCACCACCATTCTTAATCTCATCAAGAACAAGCTTCCCAGTGACTTGGATAGGATGGATGGAAAACCTTTTCACCTCAACCAGTTAAAATCACGGAAGAAAATGACACTGACCTCGCTTATGGAGCTTCAGTATGTGGTTCACAATGTCATTTCCACTCTCAGAAGTCTTCAAATCTCCCTTCAGGCTTTTGCAAAAGTATACTGAAGAATTAGCCTCAACCTTAAATTTGCCACCCAGGTTGATGGGGTTGTTAAGAAGGCATACGGTGTGTGAGGCTTCATTGGTAGAGGGATTGAGTTTCGGAGCCATGAGGGCATGTTGCAGCTGTACAAAACTCTGGTGCAGCTGCACTTGGAGTATTACGTACAGTTCTGGTCGCAGCATCATAGGAAGGATGTGGAAGCATTGGAAAGGGTGCAGAGGAGATTTACCAGGATGTTACCTGGTATGGAGGGAAGGCGTTATGAGGAAAGGCTGAGGGACTTGAGGCTGTTTTCGTTCGAGAGAAGAAGATTAACAGGTGACTTAATAGAACCATACAAGATGATCAGAGGATTAGATAGGGTGGACAGTGAGAGTCTTTTGGCTCGGATGGCCATGTTTGACACGGTCAGGGGGCATAGCTTTAAATTGAGGGGTGATAGATATAGGACAGAAGTCAGAGGTAGGTTCTTTACTTGGAGAGTAGTAAGGGCATGGAATGCCCTGCCTGCAACAGTAGTAGACTTGCCAACTTTAAGGGCATTTAAATGGTCGTTGGATAAACATATGGATGATAATGGAATAGTGTAGGTTTGATGGGCTTCAGGTTGGTTTCACAACATCAAGGCCGAAAGGGCCTGTACTGGGCTGTTATGTTCTATGTTCGAACCTCAAGATGACTCAAATCCTTTACCAATCTCAAGTTGTGGCCCATTTTTTCATCAAAATTAATGGAGAAATCCTCCCAAATGTAGAACATTTCCCTTACATGGGTCGCTCTCTCTCTTTTAAGGCTGACATCGATACAGAGGTTCTAACATTACGTCCAATCTGCGAGTGGCACCTTTGGCCTCCTAAGGATGAGAATGCTCAATTGTGACATCTGTGCTGATCGCAAGATCCTTGAGTTCAAGGCATGCATCGTTCATCCTCTCCTATATGACTGTGAAACCTGGATAACATCCAGCTGCCACTTCAAGACCCTTTCAGCACAGTTTTGTCATGGATTCTCCACATGAGCTAGGAGGAAAAACCTCCTAGCATCAGCATTGACGCCATGATGATTTGAAACAAACCCCATTGGGCTGCCTAAGTTATGACTACCAAAGTAAATTTTTGCCAACTGATTTCAAAGACCTTGAAATGTTCCTGCAAGAAATACTACATCGAGGTCAAAGTATGGGATATCCCCATTCAGAAGAAACCAACTTGGGGGAATCTCCTGTCTAAAGACACATAATTCTTTATGAACACAGGCAAGAAGTTGAAGTGTGGGAAAGGAACTGGAGAAAGGAATGCTAGTGTTCTCTAGGCCAAGACCACTTCCATCACCCTGAAAGACCTGCTAAACGTGTGGCTCTAGTTCAGGCTAATCAACCCGCACAGAGCTCATGACCCGTGATACGGAATTTCCTAGCTGGGCAATCATACTCATCAGCCAGTGATGGCTCTTAATATTGTGCAGAATATAATTTGATCTCAAACAAGTACTGTATGTAGCTTTGAGCATTGCTATGGAAAGACCAGGTTTTATAGAATAATCAGAATGGTGCAGCATGAGAAACTGGAATTAAGAGGAGGTAGGTGATACTTAATTTTTATTTGTTTCTGGGCCACTGGCATCGCTAACTGGGGCAGCATTTATTTGCCATCCTTAGTTAGCCTTGTAATTGTTGAATCATTGTAGTCCATGTGCTGTAGGTAGACTCAGTCAGTCAGGGGTGAATTTCCAGGACTTTGACCCAGTGATAGTGAAAGAACAGCAATATATTTCCAAGTTGAGATGGTGAGTGGCTTAGACACAGGGTCTTGTTGGTGGTGCTGTTCTCATATATCTGTTACACTTGCCCTTGCAGCTGAAATTTGTCATAGGTTTGGAAAGTCCGATCTCAGGATCTTTTGCAGATTTCTCAGTGCATCTCATAGATGGTACACACTGCTGCTAATGAGCACTGGAGGGAGTAGGCTGCTTTTTACTGGATGGTGTTGAACTTATTGAGTGCTTTTGTATCTGCACCCATCTAGGCAAGTGGGGATTATTCCATCATTCTTCTGACTTGTTCCATGTAGCTGGTAGACAGGCTTGGGGAATCAGGAGGTGAGTTACTTGATGCAGTAATCCGAGCTTTGGGCCTGCTCCTGTAGCCACTGCATTTAAATAGGAAGTCCAGTTGAATTTCTGTTCACTGGTAAAACCCTGGATTTTGATAGCGGACAATTCAGTGATGGTTACACCATTGAATGTCAAGGGACAATTAATAGATTTTCTCCTACTGGAGATGGTCATTACCTGGTATTTGTGTAGTATAATTGCGACTTGCCACTTAGCAGCCCAAGCCGAGATATCGTTCTGGCCTTGTTGCATTTGGACATGGACAGGTTCAGTATCTGAGCAGTGGTGAATGATGCTGAATATTCTGCTATCACTGGTGAACATCCCCACTTCTGATCTTATGATGGAGACAAGGTCATTGATAAAGCAGCTGAAGATGGTTAGGCTTAGGACTGTACCTTCAGGACCTCCTGCAGCTGACCTCCAACAACCAAAATGCCTCCCATTAGGAGAGGCGATGACCTAATGGTATTATGACTAGACTATTAATCCAAGCACTCAGGTAATGTTCTGAGGACCTGGTTCAAATTCCACGATGGCACATAATTCCAGATTTTCATTGAATTCAAATTCCATTAAGAGTCTAATGATGATCGTAAATCCATTGCCAATTGTTGGAAAAACCCATCTGATTCACTTATGTTGTTTAGGGAAGGAAACTGGGCTAGGCCTGGTGTGGCCTACATGGAACTCCAGATATCAGTTAGGCAATTTGGGATGGGCAATAAAAGCTGGTCTAACCAGCAATGCCCTCTTTCCCATGAAAGAATGAAAAAGCATCGTCCTCTGTGCAGATATTATTCGAACCAGTGGTGAGTTTCTGCTGGATTCCCATCAGCTGCAGTTTTGGTAGCGCTCCTTGATGCCACACTCGGTCAAATGTAGCCATCCTTAGCTCACCTCCGGAATTCAACTCTTTTGACCATGTTTGAACAACAGCTGTAATGAAGTCAGGAACTGATGAGGTAGCAGAATTGAGGATTTTGTCTCGGGATCTGAGGGATGTGGCAAATCGAGATTTCCAGAAAGAATTTGACCAGTTGCTGCATAAAAAAGTGAACCAGAAGGTTAGATCCAAGGGGATTAAGGGTAGAATATTGGTTTGAATAAAGGCCTGGCTAACTGACAGATAGCTGAGGGTCAGGATAAATGAGTCTTTGTCCGGATGGTGAATTGTCACGAGTGGGGTGCTGCGGGGTTCAGTTCTCTGACCTCAACTATTTGTCTCTGCTTACATATCATTTGTATATGTTACAAAGTGTAATGTAACAGAATGCATGGATGATTTTGAAAGAGGTGGGAAAACAGCCTGTGATGTGAAATAGAACATACACAGCTGAATATTGATAGGCGAGGAGAATGGACCAGAATCTGGCAGGTGGTTAATGTGGATAAGCATGAGGCTTGCCTATTTTGTCCAGGAAAAAAAGGGCAAATTATTATTTAAATGGAGGGAAGATTCAAAGTGTGTCAGTGCAAAGTTGTCTGGCTGTCTTTGTGCATGAATAGCTGAAAGTTGGTATGCGGGTTAGGCATAGCACAAGGAAGACAGATGGAACTCTGGCATTTATCACAAAAGGACTGGATCATTAAAGTAACAAAGTGTTTTTCCGAACACATTGGGTGTTGGTGAGACCAGAGTCTTGTGTCCAGTTTTGATCCCCTCACTGAGGATGAATGCGTTTGCACTGGAGGCAGTTCGGAGGAGGTTGAACTGATTGATTCCAGGGATGAAAGGGCTGTCATATGAGAAGTGGCTGAGTAGCTTGGGCTTGTACTTGCTGGTGTTGGAAAGAATGAGCGGGGTGGTTCTGATTGAGGTATATAAAATAGTAAAGGGGATTGAAAAGATTGGCATTGAGCAAATGTTCTGCATTGTGGGACATTCTTAAACAAGAAGCTGTAGCTATCGAGTGAGGCATGGCATGTACAAAATAGAGACGAGGAGTGGGTTGTGAATCTATGGAATTCATTGCCCCTGAATGCAATGGAGGCAGCACCAATCGACCGATTCAAGAAAGAAATAAATATATTTCTGATGAAAAATAGGGAGAAAGGGCCATGGGGAGCAGGCAGGAGAGTGGAGTTGAGATCAGGAAAAGATCAGCAACCACGACTAACAAGATAAGTCAAGGACAGGATGAAAGCAAAAGAAAAAGCATAAAATGTGTTGCGGTTAGTGGGAAGCCAGTGAATTGGGAAGCCTTTCGAAAACTAGCAGCGGACAGGTAAAAAGGTAATAAGGGGGAAGATGATGAAATATGAGGGCAATATTAATGAGGGTAATATTAAAAAAAATTGCAGGAGTTTCTTTCAGCTATAAAAGGTAAGAGAGAGGCAAGAGTACAAATAAAGAGAATAAAGAAAACTACAGCGCAGGAACAGGCCCTTCGGCCCTCCGAGCCTATGCCGATCGAGATCCTCTGTCTAACCTGCCATCTATTTCCTAAGGGTCTGTGTCCATTTGCTCCCCGCCCATCCATGTACCAGTCCATAAGACCATAAGACATAGGAGTGGAAGTAAGGCCATTCGACCCATCAAGCCCACTCCGCCATTTAAATCATGGCTGATGGGCATTTCAACACCACCTCCCCGCACTCTCCCCGTAGCCGTTGATTCCTTACGAGATCAAGAATTTGTCGATCTCTGCCTTGAAGGCATCCAACGTCCCGGCCTCCATGCACTCTGTGGCAATGAATTCCACAAGCCCACCACTCTCTGGCTGAAGAAATGTCGTCTCATTTCAGTTTTAAATTTACCCCTCTAATTTTAAGGCTGTGCCCACGTGTCCTAGTCTCGCCGCCTAACGGATTCCTAGCGTCCACCCCTTCTAAACCATAGATTATCTTGTAAGTTTCTAAATCTCCCCTCAACCTTCTAAACTCTAACGAGGACAATCCCAGGATCCTTCGCCGTTCATCATACGTTAAACCTACCATTCCAGGGATCATCCGTGTGAATCTTCGCTGGACACGAACCAGGGCTAGTCTGTCCTTCCTGAGGTGTGGGGCTCAAAATTGGATACAGTATTCTAAATGGGGTCTAACTAGAGCCTTATAAAGCCTCAGAAGCACATCGCTGCTTTTATATTCCAACTGTCTTGAGATAAACGACAACATTACATTTGCTTTCTTAATTATGGACTCGACCTTCAAGTTAACTTGTACAGAATCCTGGACCACACTCCCAGATCCCTTTGCACTTCTGATTTGCGAATTTTCTCACCGTTTAGAAAATAGTCCCTGCCTGTATTCTTTTTTCCAAAGTGCAAAACCTCACATTTACTCACATTCAATTTCATCAGCCATTTCCTGGACCACTCTTCCAAACTGTCTAAATCTTTCTGCAGCTTCCCCACCTCCTCAGCACGGCCTGTCTGTCCACCTATGTTCGTATCATCGGAAAACTTCGCCAGAATGCCCCCAGTCCCTTCATCCAGATCATTAATGAAAATGGTGAACAGCTGTAGCCCCAACACTGAACCCTGCGGGACACCGCTCGTCACTGGTTGCCATTCCGAAAAAGAGCCTTTTAACCCAACTCTCTGCCTTCTGTCAGACAGCCAATCCTCAATCCAAGCCAGTAGCTCACGTCAAACACCATGGGCCATCACCTCGTTCAGCAGCCTCCCGTGAGGCACTGTATCAAAGGCCTTTTGGAAGTCTAGATCGATCACATCTACTGGGTTTCCCTGGTCTAACATACTTGTTACCTCTTCAAACAATTCTAATAGGCACGACCTCCTCTGACTAAATCCATGCTGACTTGTTTTAATCTGACCCTGCACTTCCGGGAATTTAGAAATGTCATCCTTGACAATGGATTCTAGAATTTTACCAACTACCAAGGTTAGGCTAATCGGCCTATAATTTTCCATCTTTTGCCTTGATCCTTTCTTAAACAAGGGGGTTACAACAGCAATTTTCCAATCATTTGGGACTTTCCCTGACTCCAGTGAATTTTGAAAGATCACGACCAAAGCCTCCGCTATTTCCTCAGCCACCTCCCACAGAACTCTAGGATGTAGCCCATCGGGGCCAGGAGATTTATCAAATTTTAGACCCTTTAGCTTTTCTAGCACTTTGTCTTTTGTAATGCCTACCGTATTCAACTCTGCCCTCTGGCTCTCCCTAATTGTTGACATACTACTCATGTATTCCACTGTGAAGACTGACGCAAAGTACTTATTAAGTTGTTCAGCTATTTCCTTATCTCCCGTCACAGGCCTTCCTGAATCAATTTGGAGCGGCCCAATATCTACCTTTGCCTCTCGTTTGTTTCTTATGTATTGAAAGAAGCTTTGACTATCATTTCTAATATTACGAGCTAGCCTACCTTCATATATGATCTTCTCCTTCCTTGTTGCTCTCTTTGTTATCCTCTGTCTGTTTTTGTAGCCTCCCCAATCTTCTGATTTCCCAGTGCTCTTGGCCACTTTATAGGCTGTCCCTTTTTCTTTGATATATTTCCTGACTTCCTTTGTCAGCCATGGCTGTCTAATCCCACCCCAGATAATCTTTGTTTTCTTTGGGATGAACCTCTGCCCTGTGTCCTCAATTACACCTATAAGCTCCTGCCATTGTTGGTCTACTGTCTTCCCCGCTCGGCTCTGCTTCCAGTCGATTTTCATCAATTCCTCTCTCATGCCCCTGTAATTACCTTTATTTAACTGTAATACCATTCCATCCGATTTTGCCTTCTCTCTTTCAAACTGCAGACCGAACTCTACTGTATTATGATCGCTGCCTCCTACGTGTTCCCTTACTTTAAGGTCTTTTATATAGTCTGGTTCATTACATAGCACAAAGCCCAGAATAGCCTGTTCCCTTGTGGGGTCCATCACAAGCTGTTCCAAAAAGCCATACTGCAAACATTCCATGAATTCTCTTTCTTTGGATCCACCAGCAACATTATTCACCCAATCCACCTGCATGTTGAAGTCCCCCATGATCACCGTGACCTTGCCTTTCTGACATGCCCTATTTATTTCTCGGTGCATCTTGCGCCCCTGGTCCTGACCACTGTTAGGAGGTCTGTACAAAACTCCCATTACAGTTTTTTTTGCCCTTGTGTTTCCTCAATTCCACCCACACAGACTCCACATCTTCTGACCCTGTGTCGTTTAGTGCCGTAGATCTAATTCCATTCTTAATTAACAAGGCAACCCCACCCCCTCTGCCCACCTCCCTGTCTTTTTGATGTGTTGTGAATCCTTGGATATTTAACTGCCAGCCCTGAGCTCCCTGCAACCATGTCTCTGTGATGCCTACCACATCATAATCATTCAAGAGGATTTGTGCTGTTAATTCATCTACTTTGTTGCGAATGCTAAGAGCATTTAGATGAAGTGTCTTAATGCTAGCTTTCTTATCATTATGAGAGAGGTTGGAAATCCCAAGATGTCTTAAGTTATCCTTCCTTTTTGCTGTATTCCTAGTCTGCCTCGAGCTTAAATCCACCTGTACTCATGCTATCCTGTTGCTTATCTTTCCATTTTACTCCATACTCCCTGTCTCTTTCACTTTCCCTTCCCCCACCGACTCACGAGTTTAAAGCCCTACTGACCACCCTATTTATCTTTTTCGCTAGAACACTGGTTCCAGATCGGTTCAGGTGGAGACCGTCCCAACGGTACAGATCCCCCCGGTTCCAAAACTGATGCCAATGCCCCATGAAATGAAATCCCTCTTTCCCACACCAATCCCTTACCAATGTGTTGACTTGCCTAACTTTCTTTTCCCTACTCCAATTGGCACGTGGCTTGGGCAGTAATCCGGAGATTATGACCCTTGAGGACCTGTACTTCAATTTCTTTCCTCGTGTTTCATAATCCCTGAACTGGTCCTCTACCCTAGCTTTGCCCATGTCGTTAGTCCCAACGTGGACCACAACAACTGGATCCTCCCCCTCCCGCTCTAATATCCTTTCAACCCGGTTGGAGATGTCCCGCACCCTGGCACCGGGCAGGCAACACACCATGCGGGTCTCCCGATGCGGCTTGCACAGGATACTATCTGTCCCTCTAATTATAGAATCCCCTATAACACCTACCTGTCTTTTTGCTCCCCCCCCCCCTTGAATGACCTTGTGCCCCACGGTGCCATGGTCAGCTGGCTCATCCTGTCCACAGTCCATTCCCTCAACCGTACAGGGAGCAAGAATCTCATACCTGTTGCAGGTGTCTGTCCGGATAGATCTGAAAAGATACTGACGTGTCTGTGTCTACCACCTCCGCTGGCACCGCGTTCCAGGCACCCACCACCCTCTGTGTAGAGAACTTTCCACACATATCTCCCATAAACGTTCGTCCTCTCACTCTGAACTCATGACCCCTGGTAATTGAGTCCCCCACTCTGGGGGGGAAAAAGCTTCTTGCTATCCACCCTGTCTATACCCTCATGATTTTGTAGACCTCAATCAGGTCCCCCCTAATCACCATCTTTCTCATGAAAATAATCCTAATCTACTCAACCTCTCTTCATAGCTAGCATCCTCCATACCAGGCAACATCCTGGTGAACCTCCACTGCACCCTGTCCAAAGCGTCCACGTCCTTTTGGTAATGTACACAGTACTCTAAATGTGGCTGAACCAAAGTCTCATACAACTGTACATGACCTGCCAACTCTTGTCCTCAATACCCCGTCCGATGAAGGAAAGCATGCCGTATGCCTTCTTGACCACCCTATTGACCTGGCTTGCCACCTTCAGGGAACAATGGACCTGAACACCCAGATCTCTCTGTTCATCAATTTTCCCTAGGACTTTACCATTTACTGCATAGTTCACCCTTGAATTAGATCTTCCAAAATGCATCACCTCGCATTTGCCCGGATTGAACTCCATCTGACATTTATCTGCCACACTCTCGAGTCTATTTATATTCTGCTGTAATCTCTGACAGTCCCCCTCACTTTCTGCTGCTCCACCAATCTTAGTGTCATCTGCAAACTTGCTGATCAGATGACCAACACCTTCCTCCAAATCATTTACGCATATCACAAACAACAGTGGTCCCAGCACAGAACCTTGTGGAACACCACTGGTCACAGGTGTCCAATTTGAGAAAATCCTTTCTACCACTACTCTCTGTCTCCTGTTGCCTAGCCCTTTTTTTTTTGTGTCCGTCGAGCGAGCGCACCCTTGATCCCATGCGACTTGACTTTCTCCATCAGCCTGCCATGGGGAACCTTATCAAACGCCTTACTGAAGTCCATGTAAATAACGTCTACAGCCTTTCCCTTTCAATCAACTTTGTCATGTCGTCAAAGAATTCTATAAAGTTGGTAAGACATGACCTTCCCTGCACAAAACCATGTTGCCTATCACTGATAAGCTGATGTGCTTCCAAATGGGAATAGATCCTATCCCTCAGTACCTTCTCCAGTAGCTTCCCAACCACTGACGTCAGTCTCACCGGTCGATAATTACCTGGATTATCCTTGCTACCCTTCTTGAACAAGGCGACAACATTAGCAAGTCTCCAGTCCTCCGGGACCTCACCCGTGTCTAAGGATGCTGCAAAGATATCTGTTAAGGCCCCGGCTACTTCCTGTCTCGCTTCTCTCAATAACCTGGGATAGATCCCCACCTTAATGCCTTTTAGGAGACCCAACACTTCCTCCTTCCTTGTGTCAACTTGACCGAGAGTAAGCAAATGTCTATCCCTCACATCACCATCTGTCATGTCCCTCCCCTTCATCAATACCGATGCAAAGTATTCATTAAGAATGTCACCCATTTTCTCTGACTCAGTGCATAACTTTCCTTCTTTGTCCTTAAGTGGGCCAATCCTTTCTCTAGTTACCCTCTTGCTCTTTATATATGAATAAAAGGCTTTGGGATTTTCCTTAACCATGCTTGCCAGTAATATCTCATGTCTTCTCTTCGCCCTCTTAATCCCTTGTTTCAGATGCGCTCGAAATTCCCCGTGTTCTTCCAAAGCTTCATCTCTCTTAAGTCGCCTCTAATCTATGCTTCCTTTTTCCTCTTGGCTAGTCTCACAATTTCACCTGTCATCCATGGTTCCTGAATCTTGCCTTTTCTGTTCCTCATTTTCACAGGAACATGTCTCTCCTGCATACTAATCAACCGCTCTTTAAAAGCCTCCCACATATCAAATGTGGATTTACCTTCAAACATTTTCTCCCGATCTAAATTCCACAGATGCTACTGAACCTTGGTATGGTTGGCCTTCCCCCAGTTTAGAACTCTTCCTTTAGGACCACTCCCATCCTTGTCCATGAGTATTGTAAAACTTAGGGAATTGTGGTCGCTATTTCCAAAGTCGTCCCCTGCTGTAATTTCAACCACCAGGCAGGTTCATTCCCCAACACCAGGTCCAGTATGGCCCCTTGCCGAGTTGGACTACGCACACACTGCTCTAGAAAACCCTCCTGGACACACCTTACAAATTCTGCTCCATCTTGCCCCCTAGTTCTGAGTGAATCCCAGTCAATGTTGGGATAATTAAAATCTCCCATCACCACCACCCTGTTTCTCCAACACCTTTCCATTATCTGTTTACATATTTGTACCTCTATCTCACGCTCGCTGTAGGGAGGCCTGTAGTACAGCCCCAACATTGTTACTGCATCCTTCCTATTTCTGAGTTCTACCCATATTGCCTCAATGCTTGAGCCCTCCATGGGGCCCTCGTTCAGTGTAGCTGTGATATGGTCTTCGACCAGTATTGCAACTAACATTAAATAGTAGACAGTAGATCACTGGAAAAGGAGGCTGAAGAATCAGTATGAGGAATGAAGAAATGGAAGAGGAACTGAACAGGTACTTTGTATCAGACTTCATGGTGGAAAACACCAATCGCATACTAGAACTTTGAGAGTTAGGGGCAGTGGTGAATATAATAGCCGTAACTAAGGAAAAGGTGCTGGGGAAGCAGAAAAGTCTGAAGGTGGACCAATCACCCCTGGACCAGATGGACTGTACTGTAGACTTCTGAAGGAGATAGCTGAAGAAATTGTTGAGGCATTAGTGGTGATCTTTCAGGAATCAGTGGTGATAGGGAGGATCTTGGGGGTTTGGAAAATGGCTAAAGCAACACCCCTGCTTAAGAAAAGAGAGAGACAGAAGAAGGGAAATTATAGGTCAGTTAGCCTGACCTCAATCATTGGTAAGATTTTAGAGTCCGTTCTTAAGGTTGAGATTGCAGAGACCTTGGAAGTAAATGACAAAATCGGGCTGATTCAGCATAGCTTCATCGAGGGGAAGTTATACCTGACAAATCTGTTAGAATTCTTTGAGTAGAAAGTGGGCAAGTTAGACAAAAGGGAGCCAGTGAATGGGATTTGTTTGGATTTCCAGAATGCTGTTGAGAAGGTATCAAATAAGATGAGAGCCCATAGTGTTTGGGCAAGTTACTGCCATTGGCATTGAGCATTGGCTGACTGGCAGAAGGCAGAGAGTGTAGATAAAGGGGTCTTTTTCGGGATGGCAGCTAGTGACGAGTAGAGTCCCACAGGGATCAATGTTGGTACCACAACAGTTCGTGTAATACATTGATGATATGGATGAAGCAACTGAGACATTTTTGCTGAGTTTACAGTTGGCACAGTGACAGATGGAGGGAGAGATAGCAGTGAGGAAGTTGCAGAAGGACTTGCATAGACTCTGAGAGTGGGCAAAGAAGTGGCAGACAGAATACTGTGTGGGACACTGTGAGGTTATGTGCTTTGGTAGGAAAAATGGAGGCATAGATTATTTTCTAAATGAGAAAGGGCATTTGAAGTCTGAAGCACAACTGTCCCTCGTTGCCTTTGAGAAGGTACTAGTGAGTTTCCTTCTTGAACTGCTACAAGTACATTTGCTCGAGATAGATACAATGCCACTAGGGTCAATCTGCACAAAACAACCCTTTTTTTACCCCTGGAATTAACATTATGAACGTTCTGAAAACCGCTGTTGTAAGCATATCTTAATAGGCTTAATAGACCAAAACTGTAAGCTTGTTCAAAGTCCTCTTCAGGTTAACATGCAGGTTCAGTTGACAGTTAGGAATGTAAATGCAATGTTAGCATTCATTTCAAGAGGGCTAGAATACAAGTGCAGGAATGTACTGCTGAGGCTGTATATGGCTCTGGTCAGACCCTATTTGGAACATTGTGACCAATGTTTGGCTCCATATCGAAACAAGGAGTCTGCCAGTTCTTTGCCCACTCACCTAGCCTGTCCAAGTCCTTCTGCAGCTTCCCCACTTCCTCACTACTATTTGTCCCTCCATCTGCTGACATTGGAGGGAGTCCAGAGGAAGTTGGCAAGAATCATTCTGAGTATGACGAGCTTGTCTTACGAGGAGTAGTTCAGGACTCTGGGTCTGTACTCGGTGGAGTTTAGAAGGATGAGGGGAGAATGTGGAGAGGCCTGGAGAGACATGGATGTGGGGAAGATGTTTCCATGAGTAGGAGAGACTTAAATCTTCGGGCACACCCTCAGAGTCGAATGGATAACCCTTTAGAACTGAGATGAGGAATTTCTTCAGCCGGTGGATGGTGAATCTGTGGAATTCATTGTTGCGGAAGGCTGTGAAGGCCAAGTCATTGAGTCTGTTGAAGATATGAGTTGGATAGGCTCTTGGTTAGTAAGGGGATCAAGAGTTAGGGGGAGAAAGCGGGAGATTGGATGGTGGAGCAGAGAGTCAGTTGTAACTGCTAAAATATTGAGGCTGGGATTTCAGCAAAGGTAATGTTGAGGGGGGACGGTTGGATGCTCACTTGTCGGAGCTGGTCATTATCTGTCACTTATATGGACGTTTTTTTTGAAAACTCTGTTGTGGATGTGGGCATCACTGGCTCGGCCAGCATTTATTATCTGTCCCTAGTTGCCCTTAGGAAGGTAGTGGTGAGCTGCCTTCTTGAACTGCTACAAGTACATTTGCTTTCGGTAGATACAATACGATTAGGGAGGGGATTTCTGAGAACGCTGTTGTAAGCATATCCTAGCTTAATAGACCAAAACTGTACGCTGTGCACCTTGAGTGGCGTCACCAGTCTTGTGTGGAAAGATTTTCACTCCTCCCCTCCTTGAAATAAAGATTTGCACCTCACGTGCCTTCTAAAATACATGCTGTGCATAGAAGCTAAATTTTTGTGCTTCATGTACATGCCTCTTGCTGCGTTCTGCTGGGATCTTTTAAGAATCTAGAAAAGATTACAGCCAATACATCCATTTGGGCAGCACGGTGACTCAGTGGTTAGCTCTGCAGCCTCACGGCGCCAGGGGCCCGGGTTCGACTCCAGCCTCGGGTAACTGTCTGTGCGGAGTTTGCACATACTCCCTGTGTCTGCATGGGTTTCCTCCATGTGCACCAATTTCCTCCCACAGTCCAAAGATGTGCAGGCTAGGTGGATCGGCCATGCTAAATCGCCGGTAGTGTTCAGGGGTGTGTGTGGGTTATAGGGGTGGGATGGGATGCTGCAAGGGGCGAAGTGGACTTGTTGGTCCGACGGACCTGTTTCCACACTGTAGGGAACCGAATCTAATCTAATGTCTGCAGTCAACTCTTATAATCCTCCATGTTATCATCTAATTTAGTCTGAAGGGATGCCTGACAACTAATGAAGTGAGGGAACAGGCTTTATGTCTGTATTAATTGAGGATGAATTGATTGTGAGTTGGCTGTATAAATATGGGAGCTAGTAATTAGGGGTTGACGTTTATGGAGTATTTTTAAAAGAAATAAAGCTCTGATGGTACGATGTTGGGTTGGACTCTTTGCGTACCTGGAATCCAATTCTTCAGGTCCAGGGAACCTATTAACTTAGTCTTCTCAGTTTTCCTCAATGTTTTCTTGAGGATTTCCTTCTCCCTTTCGCTCCCTACTTTTCGCCCATTGATTTTTTTTTTGTATGTTTTCTACTGTGAAATCAGATAGAAAATATTGGTTCAAAGCTTGTGCCATTACCTTCATTTCCCATCATCAATTCCCCAGTCTCACCCTCTCATGAGCCATTATTCACTGTATTTACTCTTTTCCTTTTTATAGATTTGTGGAAGCTTTTACTGTATTTATATTAATGTCTCCCTCATTATTATTTTGGTCATCTTTTGTTCACATCTGAAATAGTTTCAGTTCCACAATTTTCGAATCTTTCTTTCAATTTATACTATCTTTAACTTTCTTAGATAGCAACAGATGGCACCATGGTGCATTCTAGCTGTACATCCTTTCATTCTAAATTGACAATATTTTTGTTCAGAGTTATGAAATATCCCCTGAAACATCTGCCATTGCTTCTCTATGGTCTTACCTTTTAAACTATTTTCCCAGTTCAACTCTGCCTTTATACTCCTGAGTTATCTTCAATGAAAGTTAAAGATATTAAACAGTTTCAGACCAAATTCTCATCCTCGTCCTTGATGTAAAATTCTACCACATCCTGATCATTCTTATCCAGAGAATCCTGTACTATGTTATGGTTGATGAGTTGTATCTCAAAACATACTACCAGGTCGAAAATATCTTAATCCCTGCTTGGTTCCAGTGGTACAGTTTTAAGACTCCAAATGCACTCTATGAATATATCCTGAGGGGTAGATAACTGCTCTTAACATCAAGGTGCCGTTCAACCAAATATGACATCAAGGAGCCGTCGCAAAGCTGCAGTCAGTAAGAATCAGGTGAAAAACCCTCTGCCGGCTGGAACCTTACCATAAAGGAAGTGGTTGTGGTTGTTGGAAGTCAGTTGCCCCAACTCCAAAGCATCACTGCGGGGGTTACGTAAATTTGTGCCCTGAGCTCAACCATCTTCAACTGTTTCATCAAATGCCAAATGCCATCCCTCCGTCAGAATGCCATACGTGGGGATGTTCTCAGTTGAT
This sequence comes from Stegostoma tigrinum, assembly GCF_030684315.1. Lineage (NCBI taxonomy): Eukaryota > Metazoa > Chordata > Chondrichthyes > Orectolobiformes > Stegostomatidae > Stegostoma > Stegostoma tigrinum. The sequence goes on along the minus strand of NW_026728674.1, from coordinate 1,821,020 downwards.
TGTGTCATGTTCAGCACCACTCATAGCTCCTCAGATGCTGAAGTAGTCCATGTCCACGGAACATAAGTGATGAGAAGCAAGTGGTAGTTGTGCTGTGCAACTTACGGGCAATGAACGTCACCATTAAGGAGAATCTAACCATTGCCCCATGACTTACACTCCTTTACTGCCAATATGCTGAGGCTTATCAGGTTTCCAGAAACTGAATTGGACCAAACTTGTAATTATTGTGACGACAAGAGCAGGTCAGAGGTTAAGAATTCTGCAGTGAATAATGAGCCCCCTACCTACACAAAGCCTGTCCACCATCTATAAAGCCCAAGTCAGGAATGTAATCTCCACTGGTCAGGACTGGTGCAGCTCCATCAACACTCAGGAAGCTTGAATCATATGGACAAAGCAGCCTGTTGGATTGGTACCCCACCCACCACCTTCAACATCTGTTCTATCATCAGTAATGTATAATTAGTGCCCCATGCAAGTTTCCCTCCAAGCCACACACCATCCTGACTCGGAACTATATCGCTGTTCATTAATAGTCATTGAGTGAAGATTCTGGAGCTTCTTTCTGAACAGCACTACTCTAAGGACTGCAGTTATTCAAGAAGGCAGCTCACCACCACCTTCTCCAGGGTAATTGGGCTTAGCCAGCAACATCCACATCCCGTGAATAAAAAAGAATCTTCCAGGCTATCTGTGCCAATTGGACTCACAGTTTATGGTAACATCTTTCTTACAAGATCCCATTACTTCTTGGTCTATCGACTGTATGCTATCCTGGACTGTATCTTCTGTCAGGGGATCTATGAATCTGAAACTGTCACAGCTGTGACTTCTTTCCTTTGCTGTTCCTTATCTCTACCCAAACTGATTGTCTATTTTGCCTGGGAGCCAGTTGGCTGGTTTGTAATTCAGAGTGATACCAACAGCCTGGGATCCGACACTGTCTGAAGTTACAATCAAGGAATCTTCTTCTCAACCTCTCTCCTCATCTGAGGTGTGGTAACCTTCAATTTCAACCACCTCCAGTTATCTCTCTCGACTGTGAGAGCAGACCTGTGGTCCCATCTGGGACTATAGTGACTTTGAATCTCCAAACCAAGATAATTTCTCACCAATGTATTGATCTCATCTTTGACACAAGACAAAAAAACAAACAAATTAAACCCAATGAGATGAATTTTGGATCACTGGATTACATAGCATAATTGGACAACAAAATGCACTATTGTTAAAATAATTAGGAATTCAACCAGAAAGGCCACTAATGTGAATCCTGGATCTGTGTATCATTTGAAATTATTTAATTGGATAGTTTCAGTATTTGGCCACAAGATGGAGAAATCTGCTGAGGTGATGTACCCAGAAGATAGAAAGATGATAGAAATGTTTGGAGAGATATGGGCCAAGCACAGGCAGGTGGAACTAGTTCAGTTTGGGATTGTGATCAGCACAGGCTGGTTGGACCAAAGGATCTGTTTTCATGCTGTATGACTCTATGAAACTCAAGCTTAATTGTCCGAAACTCACATTCAGACATATCTAACCTTGATCATAATCTTACAGAAAGATAGCCGACTTTATCCCTCAGAGTTGCAGACTCTTCAATTTTACATCCTCAAAGACATTTAGCAGGAATAGCATGGATTATAGAGTGAGTTGAGTAGATTGGTTCATTATTAATTCTTAACTAAATTTGATTTATTTTACATTTTTAGACAACATCAGGTGATGATGTGCGTGATTTCACCAAGGTGCTGAAAAATAACTTCAGATCAAAGAAATACTTTGCCAAACATCCTCGCTTGGGTTATTTACCACTACAAACAGTCCTAGAAGGTGAGAACCTTGAGATGTAAGTTTATTGATGTGAGATTTACTAATGTATCACTCCCCATTTGGGGGTTGACAAATATTGCAGCATTATTCGTTCTGCAGCTTAGCAGGAGAGTGAGGTTGTCCATTTGCGCCGATATCAGAAGTACACAATACAAGAACAAGAGGGGCTTAACTGATATCATCGGCCCTCTCGCCTTGAAAGCAGTGTAGTTACTCAGAGTGCATCTGCTGTGGACTTGTTGATACTGTCACTAACGTGCAACCTTCCTTGATATCTTTCTCTGTCCTCCAGTTCTGTCTTTAAAAACTACAATCAATTACCCTCTCCTCAAAAGGAAAGAACCTTTGGCTGAACAGAGAACAAAGAACAGTACAGGCCCTTCGGCCCACGATGTTATGCCGACCTATTATCCCACTCAGATCAAACTACCCTGCATACCCTTCATTTTACTATCCTTCATGTGCCGATCCAAGAGTCGCTTAAAAGTCTTGAAATGTATCTGACTCCATTACCACTGCCAGCAGCGCATTCCACACACCCGCCACTCTCTGTGTAAAGAACCTACCTCTGACATCTCCCCTATTCCTTCCTCCAGTCACCTTAAAATTTCTCCCCCTCGTAATAGTCATTTCTGCCCTGGGAAAAAAAATCTGACTATCCACTCCAGCTATGCCTCTCATCATCTTGCATACCTCTATCAAGTCACCTCTCATTCTTCTTTGCTCCAATGGAAAAAGTCCTCGCCCCCTCAATGTTTCATCATAAGACGTGCCGTCCATTCCATGCAGCATCCTGCTAAATCTCCTCTACACCCTCTCTAAAGCTTCCACATCCTTCCTATAATGAAGCAACCAGAATTGAACTCAATATTCCAAGCGCTGCTCCATCCCCACAAACTAATGCTTGATTCCAAATCCCTTTTCTCTTGATGCTTTAAATTCAATGCTGTCTTTCGTGTAATTTCATATTTGAATTCACTGGTCCTGAGCCGCTCGCGGCGATGTGCCCCCGCGGTCCTGCTACAGTGCTTTGAGATGGAAACAAACATGACTGATGAAGGTCCACCAGTTGATGTAGTACGTTTAGATTTCAAAAAAGCATTTGATAAATTACAACTCATAAGGTGACTCAAAAGAAAGCAGCCCATGGGTTCAAGGGTAGTATATTAGGATGGACAGAGGACTGCATCGCAAACAGAAGTAGAGAAGGGGCAGCAGGATGGTAACTTATAACTGGTGTCCGGCCACAGGGTCCCTGCTGCGGAGGCCGTACACCTAATGTTCCCTGGGTTGATTTCGGAAATGGAGGAGGGGATTGCCATGCTTAGGAATGTTGGGCGGATGGGATTTATAAGATTGAAAGAAATCTTATTTTTTCAGCATTTAAGATTCTTAAGAGGCTTGATAGTGTATATCCGTAGAGAATGCTCCCATTTGTGAAATATTTTATGACCAGAGGCCACATTTTCATATTAGTTGCCTGTTAATTCAGGGGAAGAATTACTTCTTTCAGGTGGTAGCAATCTATTCAACACTTTAGCAGAGAAGGTTTTCGAGGTAATGCCATCAATTATATGCTAGGCTGAGATGGCCCGTTTAATTTTCAAATCAAGAAACAACAATAATGAGAAAAGGGTAGTCTTCACAGTGGAAGATACTTCAAGGATCCCCTTATCCCTGTATTCTTTAGTAATGAATTAAATACATCACTACCACACCATCACTACCATTACAGAAGTAGTAGTAGACAATCTAATGGAGTAAAAGCAGATCAGACTCTTTGCCCTGATGGTTTACTTTCTATGATTCCAAACAAAGGAGCTTCAGAGTTGGTGTATGCATTGATTGTAATTTCTGAAAAAGGTTTCGATTCTCGAGAAGCATCTGAGGGCTGGAAAACTGCCGATGTGACATCCCTATTTAAAAAGGAGAGAGGCAAATTGTTGGAAATATGTGGCAATCAACTGTGAAGAAAATAATAGCAGGACATTTGGAAAATCAGAATCTAATCAAACAGAATCACCATAGCCTGACGAAAGAGAAATTATGTCTGGCTAATTTGTTTGGGTTTTTCGAGGAAGTCCCAACCAGAATTAGTAGAGGAAAACCAGTAAATGTGTTGTATTTGGACTTTGAGCAAGCATTTGAGAATGTACTCAAAAGTAATAAGCTAAGAGCTGAGGTTTTGAAGGTAGTATATTGCTGTGGATCAGTATGCTTTGCATGGCCAGGAAGGAGAGATCACATCTACAGTGAAATGCACCAAGTGAATAGATATTTTGGGGAATTTGGTGGCAATGTGGTAAGTCAGTGCAGAGGGTAAGAGGTGCTATTTGCTTGCTTTTTTTGCCTGATAGTTGGTAAGCTTTTCTTTTGAGACAGGGCAAATTGAAGCCAGAAGCGGGGACCCAGAAGGTGAACCCGGTTCATTGGTTGGTGATAGCTACTGGTTTAAGAATCTATTATCGGTAACTTTCAGATTGAAAGTAAATCGGAGAAATATATACAGGCTACAAACTAATGTTTTTAAATCAAATTAAGATTTAAGTAATTGAAATGGAGATGCCGGGCCAATGATGATTTAAACCTCCATGACGGAGGAGTGGTCAGACACCATACTCCAGCTCAGGGTTGATGAACTGGAATCTCAGTTTCGACCAATCAACAAATCATGCGGGGGAGAGTTACCAGGGAATGCTCTGTTTCCGGAGGCAGTCACACACCTTAGATTAACTACCTGAAGCTCGGTCAGTGGCCAGGGATGTGAGACTGTGACTAAGGACAGGACAGGTGGAAGGATCCAGGATGTCGTGCAGAAGGAACCTTGGCCTTTGATCTTATCGAACAGGTTTGAGATTCTTTCTTCCTGTGTGGATGAGAGGTCAGGGTATATGGAAGATGAGTAAACTGACTATAGCACGGTGGTACAGGGGGACATTCAAGAGGGGATAAAAAGTGAAATGTAGTTATAATCAGAGGTAGTATAGTTAGCGGAATGAACATTGTTGGTTGTGACTAGGATCGAGAGTCTCGAAAGTAGTGTTGCCTGCCTGGCGCCCAGGTTTAGGATATTCCGTCTTGGCTACCAAGGAATTTGAAGTGGGAGGTGTAGAAATCCAGCTATCGTGGTGGACACAGGTACCATTGATATGGAAGAAAGAGGAAAGAGGTTCTGCTGAGGGATTATGAGCACTGAGGTGCTGAGTGAGAAGGCAGAACCAAAAGGTAATAATCTCGGGATTCTTATCTGAGCAATTTGGCACGGTGTGAACAAAACTGAAGATGTAAATGCATTGTTCAAATGATGGCATGGCAGAAATGTGTTTGAATTCATGGGACATTGGCATTGGTATGGGGAAGGAGGGAGTTGTTCCGGTGGCATAGGCTTGATGAGAATCATATTGGGACAAGTATCCTGGCAAAAGACATAGCTAGGTCTGGGGGTAGGGCATCAAAGTGAAAAGTGTGGAGCGGGTGAGTCCAGTTGCATGGAAAATTATGGAAAAAGTTAGAAGCTAGTAAGTGCTCAGCAAAGTTTCCAGAGCAAGTAATAGGACAAAAAGTATGGAAATAGTCAGGAGTCTCATTTCAGGTGCAGCAGATAAGAAGGGTGGCCGTAAATGCCAGACTGAAGGTCTTTTATTTAATTGTAGGGAGTGTATAAAACAAAGTGAATGAGTTTGTGGTGCAGATTGAAATTGACAGATGTATTGTTCTGGGTATCACAGACATGTGGTTGTAAGGGGATAAGTGTTGGGAACTAAATATCCAATGATTCATGTCCTATAGAAAGAACAGACAAATGGACAGAGATGCCAGGGTTGGCTTGTGAGTAAGAAATGGGGCAGCGCTGAAGGAACCACAGGTCTTGAGCTTGTTTATTAATGACTTGGAGGAAGAGGTGAATGTGCTGTGGCTAAATTTGTAGATGACTCAAAAATATTTGGAAAGACAAGGCATGGCACAGAAACAGAGATTTACCAGGATGTTACTTGGATTGGAATGTATTAGCTTTCAGGAGGGCTTGGTGGAAATGTTGTACAATAATAAATGTAATGAGATCAACCATGATCTCACCGAATGGTGGAGGAAATTCAATGGGCCAAATGACTTTTTGAGTGAGTCTTGTTGTTTGACAATGAATTCGTAAAGGTGTTTTTTTTTGTCTCTTGGATGAGATGTAAAAATGAAATGTGTATGCTTCCTTTTCATCTGGCAATAAATAATCGTTCTGAACGATTTCCATTGACTAGTGGCAATCTGACAAGCATCACGATGTAAAGAGATTCTTAGCTTCTTTTTAATTGTCAAGTTATTCTTTGGAATTAATTAAGCATATATTATTTGCATCTCAGGAATTATATTCATCACTGCATCTCAAAAAGTACTCTGTTGTATGATAACAGCATTTTAAAGAACACTCTTCAATGGTTGTGATTTTCAGTTGCCATAACACACATTAAATTACATTGTTGGCCAATCTGTCCATGATTATTTCATTGTCTTACATTTCAAACAGACAAGGAAATATTGGTGATGCAATGAAGAGTTTGATGATAAAATATAATTACTGTTACGGTTTCCTCTTGGACGAAATATTCTCATCAAGTTGACTGGTCAAGGAAATGGGACACTGACTGTGAGTACTTTGAGTGTTTAAGTGATTCCTAAAATGAAAATTATGACCTTGATTTCTCTTGCATGCAGATATGAAGAGACTATTTTAAAAATCCTCTCGGTTCGTGGTTCAGGCATAAAGGTGTCACATGTATATTTATGTATATACATGTACATGTGTAATCTGAAAAGAAAATGACGATAAATCACTTGTTACAAGGTGAGAATGAGTTATCCAGACAGTAAGAACTGCCAAAGTTGGTGTCTGAGATAACACATTGTGGAGCTGGGGGAAAGCAGGCAGCATCAGAGGCTCAAGAAAGTTGATGTTTTGGGTCAGGACCCTTCCTCCAAAATGGAGGGTGGACGGGAGCTCAGAAACAAATAGTGTGGAGAGGGAGGAGGTGCTGGGGAAGGTAGGTGGGATGGTGATAAATGAGTACTATCCAGATTGGAACAGATTTACCCCAGAAGGTATTGAATACAAGTTCCAAATCACTCTCAAAATCCTAGTGACTGTTAACATTCATGTTTTTTTTTGTCTGTGTGTTTCAGTAGTTGCATGTCAGTTTGAATGGTTCATTGAGAGTGAGGAACCTATGGACTCACACACACCAACATGGAATTTAATTCAAAGAGTGACTCCTCTTCAAAGTACTTAGTCGCTTTTAAAATCTTGACCATTTCTGCTGTCTAGTTGAGCAAGTGTAGCTGAATACTGCTTCGATAGGAATTAGTGTTTAATAGGAACATATTTGTGAAACTTACAGTTCCTCAAGCTTTAGCATAAACTGGTGGAGACTTTCGACGCTTGCAAAAAGGCTCACCTCTCTGTTAATACTGAAGGAAAATTGGAGTTTAAAAGTAAGTTCATCCGGTGTCAGGGAATGAAATGTTAATGTTGACTTGAATATAATTTTTAAAAAAGTAATATATTTGTGTAGCACTAAACTCAAATTAAAATTTGGATATGCCAGTTGACTCCTGTTTGACACTGTATGGAATGGCGGTGACATCAGATTCAGTGATGATTGAGAATCTAAAGAATATGAGGATAAGATTTAAAATCCAAATATCATTGAACTCTTCAAGGAATGTATTACTGGAAAAGGGGGAAAGCATGTATGTCTATTAAAATTGAATACACTCTGAAGGCGGTGGCACAGATGAAACAGACCTGTGTGCTAAAACTTATCACAAATTTCACATTGAATGGAGCAGTTTAAACAGGCTGGAGGAAGCAGACATGCCAGCGCAAACTTTTGAATTTGTGCATTCTGTTCATAAACATCAGCAAAATTGTGGGAACCTGTTTATTCTTTCTCTTTTATTGCACAGAACCATACGATTACACTAATTTTGATGAGGAATTTAAAGATTACGAGCCCCGTCCGTTTGACTCGCAGTTTGGTACCATAGGTTGGTACGATCTTCGTTCGAGAAGGAAGAGGGATGTTCCAGACACAGAAAATCGTCAAACCATTTACTACGAAGTCTGTTTCTGCTTAGTATTAATTAATGCAGTTAACATTTTCAGATCGACATGATTGCAGAATGGAGTCAATAAAACAAATTCCATCTGATATTCAACATAAATTTTAAGTTTGGAATAACAAGCTCACAAGAAAGATGACCTGGTTTTAGATATCACTTGGGACCACAGACTAACAGACAAAGGAACAAAGCAAAACGACTCTGCGATTTGATGTAGAAACTCCTGACTCCGAAGCCTGCAGCCGCCCTCCAATTCTCAAGTCAGAAGTGTGTCAATGATGGTGCAGATCCAACAACACTGGAAACGATCTTGAGTCTAGACCAAAGCAGCCCCTTGATTGGCACCGTATCCATTCTCTCCACAACCAACTCCAAGACACAATAATGTGTCCATATACAAGATGCACTGCCACATTTTTTTCCAACTATTCTTACACCCGCCTTTCCAGACTTAGAAAACTCATCTTCAAGGTCAAGGACATCAGACATGGTAGCACTAATCCCAGTAAAAATCACCTCCAAGCTACTCTCAAACTGATTTGGAAATGAATGATTGTTCCTGAGTCAATATTAGTAATCTCTTTTGGAACAGCATTGTGGGTCTGTGTACAGCAACATGAAGCTGTTCAAGAAGTCAATTTGTGCTGGACAATTAGCAACAGCTATGTCTCATTAAAGAATAAATAAATCGGAAAGAAATCCATCTGAGAGTCACAAGCAAATGGGTAACTTTTTTTTGTTCACTCTGCAGCTCGTGGGCTATTACCAATTTTGACAATGACAAATGAAGCTTTTGTTTGGTTTGCTATTGATAGCAGCTGTCCACAAAATAAAAACAATTGGCATCAGAGATAATGGGAAGTGCAGATGCTGGAGAATCCAAGATTACAAAGTGTGGAGCTGGATGAACACAGCAGGCCAAGCAGCATCTCAGGAGCACAAAAGCTGACGTTTCGGGCCTAGACCCTTCATCAGAAAAGAGGGAGGAGGAGAGGGCTCTGAAAGAAATAGGGAGAGGGGAAGGCAGATTGAAGATTCTTTACGCAGAGAGTTGTGAGAGCATGGAATGCGTTGCCAGCAGCAGTTGTGGAAGCAAGGTCATTGGGGTCATTTAAGAGACTGCTGGACATGCATATGGTCACAGAAATTTGAGGGTGCATCCATGAGGATCAATGGTCGGCACAACATTGTGGGCTGAAGGGCCTGTTCTGTGCTGTACTGTTCTATGTTCTATGTTCTAAGATGGATAGAGGGGAAGATAGGTGCAGAGGAGACAGACAAGCAATAAGGAAGGAGAGGATCAAATACGAAGGTAGGCTAGCTAGTCATATCAGAAATCATAGTAACAGCTTCTTTCAATACATAAGAAACAAACATGAGGCAAAAGTAGACACTGGGCCACTCCAAATTGATGCTGGAAGGCAAGTGGTGGGAGATAAGGAAGTAGCTGAAGAACTTAATAAGTACTTTGCGTCAGTCTTCACAGTGGAAGACATGAATAATATGCCAACAATTAGGGAGAGCCAGGGGGCAGAGCTGAGGATGGTAGGAATTACAAAAGAGCAAGTGCTAGAAGAGCTAAAAGGTCTAAAAATTGATAAATCTCCTGGCCCCGATGGGCTATATCCTAGAGTTCTGAGGAAGGTGGCTGAGGAAATAGCAGAGGCTTTGGCTATGATCTTTCAAAAGTCACTGTAGTCAGGGAAAGTCCCAGATGATTGGAAAATTGCTGTTGTAACTCCGTTGTTTAAGAAAGGATCAAGGCAAAAGATGGAAAATTACAGGCCGATTAGCCTGACCTCGGTAGTTGATTAAAATTCTTGAATCATTGTCAAGGATGAGATTTCGAAATTCCTGGAAGTGCAGGGTCAAATTAGAAAAGTCAGCATGGATTTAGTCAGGGGAGGTCGTGCCTGAAAAACCTGTTAGAATTCTTTGAAGAGGTAACAGGTATGTTAGACCAGGGAAACCCAGCGGATGTTATCTATCAAGACTTCGAACAGGCCTTTGATAAGGTGTCTCACAGGAGGCTGCTGAGCAACGTGAGGGCCCATGGTGTTCGAGGTGAGATACTGGCCTGGATTGAGGATTGGCTGTCTGACAGAAGGCAGAGAGTTGGGATTAAGGGCTCTTTTTCAGAATGGCAACCAGTGACGATTGGTGTCCCGCAGGGTTCAGTGGTGGGGCCGCTGCTGTTCACCTTATATGTTAATGATCTGGATGAAGGGACTGGGGGCATTCTGGCGAAGTTTTCCGATGATACGAAGATAGGTAGGCAGGCAGGTAGTACTGAGGAGGTGGAGAGGCGGCAGTAAGATTGAGACAGTTTAGGAGAGTGGTCCAGGAAATGGCTGATGAAATTGAATGTGAGTAAATGTGAGGTTTTTCACATTGGTTAAAAGAATACAGACATGGAATATTTTCTAAATGGTGAGAAAATTCGTAAAGCAGAAGTACAAAGGGATCTGGAATTCTTGGTCCAGGATTCTCTAAAAGTTAACTTGCAGGTAGAGTCCATGATTAAGAAAGCGAATGTAATGTTGTTGTTTATCTCAAGAGGGTTGGAATATAGAAGCAGTGATGTGCTTCTGAGGCTTTATAAAGGTCTAGTTAGGCCCCATTGAGAATACCGTGTCCAATGTTGGGCCCCACACCTCAGAAAGGACATACTAGCCCTGGAGCGTGTCCAGCGGAGATTCACACGGATGATCCCTGGAATGGTAGGTTTGACATACGACGAACGGCTAAGGATCCTGGGATTGTACTCATTAGAGCTGAGAAGGTTGAGGGGAGATCTAATAGAAACTTACGAGATAATATGTGGCTTAGAAGGGGTGGACGCTAGGAAGTTGTTTCTGTTAGGCCAGGAGACTAGGACCCGTGGGCACAGCCTTAAAATTAGAGGGGGTAAATTTAAAACGGAAATGAGACGACTTTTCTTAAGACAGAGAGTGGCGGGCTTGTGAAATTCATTGCCACGGAGTGCAGTGGGGGCCGGGACGTTGGATGCCTTCAAGGCAGAGATCAACAAATTCTTGATCTCACAGGAATCAAGGGCGAGGGGGAGCATGCAGGGAAGTGGAGTTGAAATGCCCATGAGCCATGATTTAAATGGCGGAGTGGACTTGATGGGTCGAATGGCCCTACTTAGACTCATATCTTATGGTCTTAAGTTAAAGGGTCGGACATGAAGCCAACAGAGGTGAGTGTAGGTGGGGAGAGGTCAGTCTGGGGAGGACAGACAGGTCAAGGGGGCGGGAAGCGGTTAGTAGGTCAAGAATGGGGGTTTGGCTTGAGCTGGGAGGAGGGGATCGGGGAGAGGAAGAGCAGATTAGGAACGTGGGGACGAGCTGGGCTGGTTTTGGGATGCAGTGGTGGGAGGGGAGATTTTGAAGCTTGTGAAGTCCACATTGATACCGTTAGGCTGCAGAGTTCCCAAGTCTCAGTTAAGGAAGGACAATAAACACTGGTCAGTCAGTCATACATCGAACAAAAAAAGTTTATTTTTTAAAAAAAATAGGATGCATCTGTCAATCAAGTGGCAAAGTATTATCGAGTTTTGAGAAGATTTTTAGCTCAGGATTGAGGTTTTGGATGTAAGATTGCTCACTGAGCTGGAAGGTTAGTTTTCAGATGATTCGTCACCATTCCAGGCAAAATCATCAGTGAGCCTCCGGTGAAGTGCTGGTGTTCGGTCCCGCTTTCTATTCAAGTGTTTAGGTTTCCTTGGGTTGGTCATGTTATTTCCTGTTCTTTTTCTCTGAGGATGGTAGATGGATTTGGAGCCAATGTGTTCTCCCGAGTGTAGTTTGTGTATGGAATGAACTGCCAGAGGAATGCCAGAGGCTATTATAATCACAGTATTTAAAAGTCACCTGCATGGACACATGAATAGGAAGGGTCTGTAGGGATATGGTTAACATGCTGGCAAATGGAACTAGTCATTTACGATATCTGGTCGGCATGGAGGAGTTGGACTGAAGGGTCTGTTTCCCTGCTGCACAACTCTACGACTCTGTCTTCGTCTCTTTGTGTCTCTCTCTCTCGCCCTCGCTCCCCCCTCCCATTTTCTCCAAACCCACCCCTCGCCACACACACAATCTCTGTCTCTCCATCTCTCTGTGTGTGCCTCACTCTGTGTCTATCTCTCTCTCTCTCTCTGTTGTCTTGTCTCTGCCACCTCACTGTGCACTTCTGTCTCTCTTTCTTTCTCTTTCACTCTGCCTCTTGTGTGTGCGTGTGTGTGTGTGTGTGCGCGCTCCTCTCTGTCTCTCGTCTTGTCTCTGCCTCCCTCTGTGTGTGTCTCTGCCGTTGTCTCTCCCCTGTCTCTCCGTCTCTCCCTGTGAACTTCTCCCTCTCCCCTGCCCCCGCCCCCGGCGCTCTGTGTCTCTCTTCCTCTCGCCGTGTGTTTATCTATCCGTGCATCTCCACCCGCTCAGCAGGCAGCATTGAGTTTTTTTTTTAAAAGTTTAAAAATCTGTTTAAACCCAACCCATCCGCAATCAGACTGCATTTCAAATTCTCTCTCTCACACACACAGTCTGTCTCTTTCTCCCTCTCAGTCAATCCCCTTCCTCTCCTGTTCCTACTCATGCCTTTTCCCCCCACTCTGCCTCGGTGACGAGTCCACTGTCTGGAACCCTTTTCCCGGGAGGGGACTGAGGACCCAGCTGTTCTGCATCGGGATCAGCGTACCACGATCCCGGACCCCTACAGCCTCCAGCATGACCACTGGGCGAGGAGCAGGCATCCAGGCTGCTGGAGCGCTCGCTGCTCAGTGGCTCGGCCCTGCGCCGCCTTGGCCGGGAGCGGGGATCCGAGGTGGGAGAAGGCCTCTTCGCCCGGCTCCTGGGCACAGCTACCTGCCTGAACAATAAAATGTGAGACTGGATGAACACAGCAGGCCAAGATCTTGGATTCTCCAGCATCTGCAGTTCCCACTATCTCTGGTACCTGCCTGAACAGCTGCCTGGCACCGAACCCACCCCCTCTCCTCCCCTCCTCTCTCCCCGCCCCCTCCTCCCTTCCCCACCCGCCCCTCCTCCTTCCCCCCAACCCCCTCGTCCTACCCCCCCGCCCCCTCCTCCTGCTCCCTCCCTCCATTCATCCATTCCTTCCTCCTGTCAGTCCTCGCTCCCTCCCTCCAGCCATCCATTCCTCCCTCGCTCGCTCCCTCCAGCCATCCATTCCTCCCTCGCTCCAGCCGTCGCACCCTCCCTCCCTCACTCCAGTCAGTCAAAACAACAAAGAAAATTACAGCACAGGAACAGGCCCTTCAGCCCTCCAAGCCTGCGCCGACCAAGATCCTCTGTCTGACTAGTCACCTATTTTCTCACGGTCTGTGTCCATTTGCTCCCTGCCCGTCCGTGTACCTGTCCAAATATATCTTAAAAGATGCTAATGTGTCTGCGTTGCCCACCTCTGCTGGCAATGCGTTCCAGGTGCCCACCAACCTCTGTGTAAAGAACTTGCCATGCATATCTCCCCTAAATTTTCCTCCTCTCGTCCACGTCCTTTTGGTAATGGACACAGTACTCTAAATGTGGCCGAACCACAGTCCTATACAACTGCAACATGACCTGCCAACTCTTGTACTCAATACCCTGTCCAATGAAGGAAAGCATGCCATATGCCGCCTTGACCACCCTATTGACCTGCATTGTCACTTTCAGGGAACAATGGACCTGAACACCCAGATCTCTCTGTTCATCAATTTCCCCCAAAACTTTTCCATTTACTGTTTCGTTTGCCCTTGAATTTGATCTTCCAAAATGCATCACCTCGCATTTGCCTGGATTGAACTCCATCTGCCATTTACCTGCCCAACTCTCCAGTCTATCTCTGTTCTGTTCTGTAATCTCTGATAGTCCCCTTCACTATCTGCTTCTCCATTCCTCCCTTGTAGTGCGATTAGGCAAGACTTAGGAGGCATAGAATGGGTTAGCAAAATGCAGGGGATGGGGACAATTGAATTGTGGAGCTGGTTTAAGGAACAGATATTGCATGTCCTTGAGAGGTACGTCCCTGTCAGGCAAGGAGGAAGCAATAAGCTAAGGGAACCGTGGTTTACTAAAAAAATTGTATCTCTTGTTCAGCAGAAGAGGGAGGCTGATGTGACGATGAGACCAGATGGTTCAGATGAGGTGATGGAGAGCTACAGATTAACTAGGGAGGATTTAAAGAGAGAGTTAAGAAGAGCAAGGAGGGTACATGAGCAGACATTGGCAGGTAAATAAAGGAGAGCCCTAAGCTTTCTATAGGTATGTGAGGAATAAGAGGATGACTGGGCTAGGCAAAGGGCCAGTCAAAGACAGAAGTGGGAAGTTGTGTGTGGACGCTGTGGAGATTGGAGAGGTGCTAAATGAATATTTCTCATCTGTTTTCACTGAGCGACAGGAGAATATTGCAGAGGAGGTGACTGAGTTACGGGCTACTAGAATTGAAAAGGTTACGGTTAGTAAGGATCAAGTGTTATCAATTCGACAACGTGTGAAGGTAGATAAAACCCCTGGGCCTGATGGGATTTTTCCGAGGATTGTCTGGGAAGCTCGGGAGGAGGTGGTGGAGCCTTTGGCCTTGATCTTGGAGTCCTCATTGTCTACAGGTTTCGTACCAGAGGACTGGAGAAGTGCAAATGTTGTGCCCTTGTTCAAGAGGGGCAGTAAGAATGACCCAGGCAATTAAAGACCTGTGAGCCTTACGTCTGTTGTAGGAAAAATTTTGGAAAGGATTATAAGAGATAGGATTTATAATCATCTAGAAAGCAACAATGAGATTGGAGATAGTCAACATGGATTTGTCAAGGGCAGGTCGTGTCTCACAAACTTCATTGAGTGTTTTGAGAAGGTGACCAATCATGTGGATGAGGGTCGGGCAGTTGGCGTGGTGTACATGGACTTGAGTAAAGCCTTTGATAAGTTTCCCCATGGTAGGCTATTGGAGAAAATACAGAGGCACGGGATTGAGGGAGATTTAGCCATTTGGATTAGAAAGTAGCTTTCAGTAAGAAGGCAATGAGTGGTGGTTGATGGAAAATATTCAGCCTGGAGTCTGATTACTAGTGGTGTGTCTCAAGGATCTGTTTTGAGACCACTGCTGTTGTCATTTTTATAAATGACTTGGATGCAGGCATTGGTGGATAGGTTAGTAAGTTTGCAGATGACACTAAAGACAATGGAGTGGTGGACATTGTGGAAGAATGTTGCAGGTTGCAGGGAGACTTGGATAAACTGCAAAATTGGGCCGAAAGGTGGCAAATGGAGATTGATACGGGTAAATGTGAGGTGATTCACTTGGGGAGGAATAATAGGAAGGCAGGACACCGGGTCAACAGAAAGATTCTTGGTAGTGGAGATGAACAGAGGGATCTTGGTGTCCATGTACATAGGTTCCTGAAAACTGCCCCCCAGGTTGATAGTGCTGTTCAGAAGTCTGATGGTGTTTTAGGTTGCATTGGTAGAGGGATTGAGTTGCGGAGACGTGATGTCATTCTGCAACTCTACAAAACGCTAGTGCGGCCTCGCTTTGAATATTGCATGGTTGCTCCATTACAGGAAGGATGTGGAATCGTTGCAACAGGTGCAGAGGAGATTTACCAGGATGTTGCCTGGTCTGGAGTGAAAGTCTTATGAAGAAAGGCTGAGGAACTTGGGTGTGTTCTCATTGGAGAGAAGGAGGCTGAGAGGGGATTTAGTAGAGACATACAAGATGATCAGTGGATTAGATAGGGTGGACAGTGAGAGTCTTTTTCCGAGGATGATGACTTCAGCTGGTACAAGGGGGCACAGCTGCACATTGAGGGGTGATGGATTTAAGACAGATGTCAGAGGCAAGTTCTTTCCTCAGAGAGTGGTACGGGGGTGGAATGCTCTGCCTGCCAATGTAGTTAACTCAGCCACATGAAGGGCATTTAAACAGCCCTTGGATAAGCATATGGATGCTGATGGGATAGTGTAGGGGAATGGGCTTAGATTAGTTCACAGGTCAGCGCAACATGGAGGGCCAAAGGGCCTGTTCTGCGCTGTGTTGTTCCATGTACTATTACAGTTCACAGATCACATTTAACACTAAAATGAGTGGTAGAGTAAAGAGGATAATGAAAATCTGCAGATGGACACAAAGTTGAAGTGAATGGACAAGGGTCTTGCAGATGGAGTGCAATGATGGTAAATGTGAGGCTATCCATTTTGGTAGCAATTAGGGCAAAATGGAGTATTACTTAAATGGTGAAAAATTGTAGCATGCTGCTATGCAGAGGGAGCTGGGCAACCTTGTGTATGAATCACAGAACGTTTGCAGATGCAGCTGGTAATTGAGGCAACAAATGGAATAGTGTCCCTTATAGCTCGAGTGATGCAGTTTAAAAATCGGGAGGGGATGCTCCAGTTGTATAGGGTGCTGGTAAAGCTTGATGTAGAGTAGTTTGTACAGTTTTAGTCTCCTCACTTTAGAAAGGATGTGCTGGCACTGGAGGGGGTGCAAAGGAGCTTCACAAGAATGATTCCAGAATTGAAAATGTTGCTGTATGGGGAGAGATTGAGGAGACTAGGATTGCACTCACTGAAACTTCGAAGAATGAGGGGTGTTCTCATAGCAACTTTTAAAATGATGAAAGAAATAGATAGGAAAGATACACGGAAGTTGTTTCCACTGATGGGTGAAATTACAACTGGGGGGCACAGCCTCAAAATAAGGGTGAACAGATTTAAGACTGAATTGAGGATGAGCTGCTTCATCCAAAGGGTTGTGAATCTGTGGAATTCTCTGCTCAGTGAAACAGTTGAGGTTCCCTGATTGAATGTTTTAAAGGCCAAGACAGATAGATCTTTGAACAGGAAAGGAATTGAGGGTTATGGTGAATGGCGGGGTAAGTGGAGCTGTGTCCGCACAAAGATCAGCCATGACCTTATTGAATGACGGAGTGAGCTGAAAGAGACAGATGAC
The DNA here is from genome assembly GCF_030684315.1 of Stegostoma tigrinum. NCBI lineage: Eukaryota > Metazoa > Chordata > Chondrichthyes > Orectolobiformes > Stegostomatidae > Stegostoma > Stegostoma tigrinum. The sequence continues at coordinate 1,804,127 of NW_026728674.1, read as the reverse complement.
CTACTCCTGCTTTATTTCTTATGTCCGTATGTCCTTAGATTGCCATCCTTGTCATTCCTCCTTCCCTGGAATAGGCCAGTTCTGAACGCTGATCAGTAGGTCTTTAAATAACTCCCGCGTATCAAATGTCGACTTGTTCAATAAAAGCTCCTCCCAATGAATACTGCTCAGCTCCTACCTAATACTCCTTCCCCCAATTTAGTAGCTTCCCACAAGTTCCTGATTGTTCATAGCTATCTTAAAATGTAAGGAGAGGCGATCACCCCGTTTGAAGAAGCTCCTGGTTCAGTGTTTTTCCCCATGTGGGAGTCAGCTGCAGGTTTTCTTGTTCCAAGATTGGGGAGGAAATGGCCCAGTGGTGGTATTGCTGGACTGTTAATTCAGAGAGTTAGATAACATTCTGGGGACCTGTGTTCAAATCACAGCACAGCAGATGGTGGAATTTGATTTGAACATAAAAGAAAATCATGAATGAAGAATCGAATGATGACCATGAATCCATTGCCAAATGTCAGAAAAACCCAACTGCTTCACTGATGTCCTTTAGAAAAGCAAACTGCCATCCTTACGTGGTCTGGCCTACTTGTGACTGCAGACCCACAGCCATATGATTGACTCTGAACTGTCCCCTGGGCAACGAGGGATGGACAATAAACACTGCGTAGCTAGTGATGTCCTCCTCCCATTAACAAATAAATAAAATTGGATTCTACATCTTCTGATTGAAGATTGTTTCTTGTTCTCTCAGTAATTTCATCGCTTACAGTCAGTTTCCCTCCTGCCTGTCTTTTTGGAATGTCACGTAGCCCTGCACATTTACCTCCAGTGTTGATCTCCTTATAGCCATGTCTTTGTAATAGCTCTCAAATCATGCCCGTCAACCTGTATGTGTGCTCTTAATTTGTTGATTTTGTTCTGAATACAATGAGCACGCAAGCAAAGAGTCATTAATTTAGCTTTATAACTTTATTTGACCTCTTGACACTATTTACAGCTGTTTTCTGTTTCTACATGCTGTCTTTTCCAGTCCCATGCTGAGTATTGTTATCCCAATAGTTCTTTAATGTCAGTGTGTGTGTATTCCTGGGCGAATATGCTCGTGTGGTCTACGGAGTTGTGGAGGTCGCAGTTCTAGGACAGCCATTTCATAGGCCTCTGCTGCAGGTTAGAAGAAAAGACAATCTCTTGCTCTGAGCTCTGCAAACCAGGGCGATGTCAAAAAGAAACAAGGTCAAAAGAGTTTCAACAAGAATCTCAAAATTAACTGCTGAATTCATATCAGCATTACAGGGATCGCCCAACTTAGTGGCCACAACATCCCACTTTCTATTCTTCACAAACAATCCAAATTCTGAACTATCCGTATCCCTCTTAACTTTTATGTTTTTTGAGCTAATTTCTTGTGTCTAACTTGTGCATATTTGTGGTGCCTTATGACTTCTTGCGTTTAGCAATTGATAAACTCACTCTCTCTTGAATTGAGTAAAACCTAGTTTTATAGGATCCCCAGTGTGGAAACAGGCCATTCAGTTCCACAAGTCCACAGCAACCCTACAAAGAGCATCCCACCCAGACCCATCCCCATTCCCTACTCTATCCCTGTCAGCCTGCATTTCCAATGGCGAATATACCTAACCTACATATCCGTGGGCAATGTGGGTAATTCAGCATTCCCAATCCACCTAACCTACATGTTTCTGGACTGGTCAAAACAATGATTCGATATGAATTAGTTAGAATGCAGCTGTTGACTGTCATCTTCCATCCCTGTGTTGGAGCGAGATTTAACATTCAAGATCAAAAATGAAACACTTGAACAAGGTAGTTCAAATTGCGGTTGTTGACTTGCTCGCCGAGTTGGCTTGTTTTCATTGAGACGTTTCGTCACCATGATCAATGACATCATCACTAGAGCCTCCAACAAAACAATGTTACTCTACTCTGTCTGGAATTTATACTGTCCGGTCTGTTACCATGAGTACTGTCATTTCCGGTTTTGATCTGTATGGGTTTGTATGTGGGGGCCCAATTGTATCTGCTTGTTGGTTGCATTATGGGTGGAGAATCACGCCTCTCATACAAAACTGGGACAAGGTAACCATAGTAGCCCAAGCCAAGCATAGACATGCAGAGGAATCCGAGAGGCATGGTTCTCAACCCATTCTCCAGCCTCACATTCTTGGTCTCTTCTATTTGAATATGATCACTCAACCATATCCTTTATGACAAACAACAGAGTCTTACATCACAAAATCTTCAGACAGGACTGCCCAGACAGATCCACTTGTTCTCATGATATCATCTTTTGCTGGAGGGATTCCGAAATGTCTACATTCTTCCTCAACTGAGCATCCTTGCGTTCGTGGTTGACAGAGATCTCAGCCATGTCCAACCCATGTCCTACACTTTGGCCTCACCCCTGATGAGGTACCCTGGTCCTCAATGACCAACCCATCAATATCCACATCGAGAAGAACATCAGCCACGATTTCTAACAAGATCCCACCACCAAGCATATATTCCCCTCCCCTCTCTTGTCAGCCTTCCGCAGGGACCATTCCGTCGGGACACCTCGATCCACTCCTTATCCATTCTCAACAGCTCCCCATAACCCAACAGCACTTTCCATGCCACCACAGAAGGCATAACATCTGCCCATTTACTTCCTCCTGCTTCACTATCCAAGGCTTCCAGGGGAAGCAGCGATTTACCCACACTTCACTCAATCTAGTCTACTGTATTCACTGCTCACAATATGGTCTCCTTCTGCATCGGGGAGACGAAACACAGACTGACCAACCGCTTGGCAGAACACCTATATTCTGGCCGTAAGAATGGCCCCAGGTTTCCAATTGCCTGTCACCTGAGCGCCCCATCATGATCCCTGTCCAAAATCTCTGTCTCAGGCTTGCTGCAGTGCTCCAGTGAGTGCAAGCTAGAAGAAAAAAACCTCATGTGTGCTTTGCAGAACACCTCCGCTCGGTTCGCAGTAAACAGCAGCACCTCACAGTCGCGAACGGTTTTAGCTCCCCCTCCCATTCCTTAGACGACATGCCCATCATGGGCCTCCTGCAGTGCCACAATGATGCCACCCGAAGGGTGCAGAGGAACAGCAACTCATATTCCACTTGGGAACGCTGCAGCCCAATGGTATCGATGTGAACTTCACAAGCTTCCAAATCTCCCCTCCCGCCACTGCATCCCAAAACGAGCCCAGCTTGTCCCGCCTCCCTAACCTGTTCTTCCTCTCACCTATCCTCTCCTCCCACCTCACGCTGCACCTCCATTTCGTACCAACTGACCTCATCCCATCTCCTTGACCTGTCTGTCCTCCCTGGACTGACCTATCCTCTCCCGACCTTCCCACCTATACTCTCCTCTCCACCTATCTTCTTTTCTCTCCATCTTCGGTCCGCCTCCCCCTCTCTCTCCCTATTTATTTCGGAACCCTGTCCCCATCTCCCTCTCTGATGAAGGGTCTCGGCCCGAAACGCCAGCTTTTGTGCTCCTGGGATGCTGCTTGGCCTGCTGTGTTCATCCAGCTTCACACTTTGTTATCTTGGATTCTCCAGCATCTGCAGTTCCCTTTGTCTCTGAATAAAGGAGAAGGTAGGTGAAGAGGAGACAGACAGGTTAAAGAGGCGGCGAATAGAGCCAGTAAAGATGAGTGTATGTGGGCAGTTAGGGAGGGGATCGGTCAGTCCAGGGAGGACGACCAGGCCAAGGGGGTGGAGCTGAGGCTGGTAGGTAGGAGATGGGGGTAGGGCTTGAGGTGGGAGAGTGGACAGGTGGGAGGAATGACAGGTTAGGGAGGTGGGGATGAGCTGCGCTGGTTTTGGGATGTAGGTGGGGAGGGGAAATTTTGAAGCTTGTGAAGTCCACACTGGTACAATTAGGCTGCAGGGTTCCCAAGCAAAATAAGTGGTACTGTTCCTGCAACCTTTGAGTGGCATTGTTGTGGCACTGCAGGAGGCCCAGGATGGGCAGATGGAATTATGGTGTTGAAGGTGGAGATGTGGTCAATAAGTAGGAGCTTGACGTAGATGCCCTTGTTATCTGGACGTTCCAGAGATGTGTGTAAAGCCAAGGAGAGGGCATCTGCCATGGATCTGCTGCATCAGTAGGTGAATTGCAGTGGATCAAGGTAATGTGGGAGGCTGGAGTTGATGTGACCCATGACCAACCTCTCAAAGCACTTCATAGTGATAAATATGGATGTCAGAGCCACTGGGCAGTAGTCATTGAGGCTTTTGAAAAAAATTGCTGACATTCAGTGCGGGGATCTTAAAGCATTAGCACGAACATCAGAAAATTGGAGAAGCCTCGAGCATATGAGCACAGGTAGCTGAGGGTAGGGAGGGCGTGAATTACAGAAATCAAAGAGGGCAAGATACAGAGAGAGAGAGAGAGAGACAGAGATCATAGTGAACAAATGATTGGCCTGGTAGGCAGTGGAAAATACATGATTTTACATGGAACATGCAGATATCTTCGAAAAACAGTACATTGAGTTTTGGAAATTAGCGTTATAGTTGATTTGGAGTGAACCAAGTTACTGTTCAGTTTGGTTGTGGCTTTTGATGAAGGGATGGTCCATCTGAGATTGAAATTGGAGGGAGATTTCAGGATTTTTTCATGTTCTTGTCTTTCTGTTATGCCCCGAGGTAAAAAGCATTGGAAATGCTGTTAATTTTTTGCACGGCGAGCTGCAGAATATTAACCAGTCTCACACCATTGCCATCACCTTGCCCTTGCAGATGCGGATAAAGTTCTCCAAGCTGACAGAAATTGAAAGCACTCGCATCCTGTGACGATGGTAAGTTTACTTTCTTAAAAAAAAATGCTTGCAGCTTAATGAGCATAATAAAGAGCACAGGGGCTCTGGTTAACACTGCTGCCTCATGGCACTAACAACTTGGGTTCAATTCCGCCCTTAGGTCACTGTCTGTGTGGAGTTTGCACATTGTCCATGTGTCTGCATGGGTTTTCTCCGGGTGCTCGAGTTTCCTCCCACGGTGAAAAGATGTGCAAGTTAGGTGGATTGGCCATGCTAAATTTCCCAAGGTGTTCAGTGATTTGTAGGTTAGGTGAGTTATAGGTGGATGGGTCTGGGTGGGATGCTTTGAGGGGCAGTGTGGACGTGTTGGGCTGACGGACCTGTTTCCACATTGTAAGGATTCCCTGAATCATGATTCTATCATTTTACTGAGCGCAAAGGTACAATATTAGCCGGTCATATTTGTCTGACCTCTTTACACATTGACAAGAAAGCTTTAATTTTAGTTTCTACGCATTTGCAACGTGTCTGCTGTCTCTAACAAGGCTGACTATATCTCCTTCTCTAATGGGCATCTCCTGTCCCCTAACACCAAGAGGTGACACTTGCTTTTCGTTTCGTACAATCAGTAAAACAATAGCCTCCATGTTACAGCCAGCGGCTTCTCTTAATGCTCACACACGGTTCTTTTTTTCCTCCAGGTATTGACCACTCATCATTTCTTCTTCCTCATCTCATCTCCTCTCTCTCTCTCTCTCTCTCTCTCTCTGTCATTATCTCTCCTCTCCCTGTTATCCCCCATCACTTGACTCACAGGCACAAACAGAAGTTCACAGTCACACTGTGTTGCACATGCATATCCTATCCCTCATGCTCAAACATACTATCCATACACACACAGAACCAGGAACACAGTCTCTCACTCACACATTCTGTCACATTCTCACTCATTCATACTCCGTACTGTCACACAGTCAAGCACGGTCTTGCACACATGCTGTGGCATACTTGCATGCACTGTCGCAGGATCTTTTGCCAATGCTCATACTCTCAAGTACACACAGACACACCCCCCCACCCCCGACAAATCTCTCCCTCACACACTTAAGGTTGCAAATTTGCTTGCTCTCAAAGTCACTCGCTCTCACAGACACTCTCACAGCCTCATGCATGCTTGTAACACTCCCTCCTTGTGCTAATTCTTTTCACACACTCTCAAGCACAGACACTGGCGCACACAATCTGTCGTGCGCACACTCACACTTTCATGCACCATCTTTGCACTCTTGAACACAATCATATGCTCACCTCTCTCTCGCACACAGTCAATTTGATTTGAGTCATCATTGTCACTTGTGCCTTGGTACACTGAGAAGTTTTCTTATGCATGCAGTACAGACAGATCATACCATACAAAGTGCATTCGTGAAATGGAACATTGTACATCTTCTCTGTAGCTGTCACTGAGAGCGAGATCCAAAGGGCCTGTTCTGTGCTGTACTGTTCTATGTTCTATGTTCTAGATTTAAAATTTTAAGTGTTCTATTCAGATCCCCAATAACAGCGGTGAAGATGCAGTTCTTGAATCTTTTCACACATGTATACAAACTTTTTTACATCTTCCCTTCAGTCAAAGGTAGAAGAGAGTGTAATTGTTGGGTGAGAAGGGCCTTTGATTTTGTCAGTGGGTTTCCCGAGGCAGTGGGAAGTACAGGTGGAATCAATGAATGGAAGGCTGGTTTGCATAATGGACTATGCTGTGTTCACGACTCTGTAGTTTCTTATGACCTGAGGAAGAGCTGTTGCCAAACCATGCTGTGATAAGTTGCTTTCTATGGTACATCAATAATTGTTGTCCTTGTGGACACACGGAATTGCCTTAGCCTCTTGGGGAAATGGAGACATTGGTGTGCTTTTTTGCCCATTGTGACGATCTGGGTGGACCAGGAGAGATCGTTGGTGATCAACACTCTCAACTATCTCCACCTCAGCAACATCTCTCTCACTGTCTGATGCAGGCGCGCTCACACTCACATTCTGTCGCCCATTCTGTCTGTCTGTCTGTCTGTCTCTCCCTCATCGCCCATCTCTCTCGCTCTGTCTGTCGTGCGCTCGCTCTCTCCAATTCTGCCTGGAAGAAGAAAGGCAAGAGCCATAATAAATAGGGATTGTTCAGCTAGAGGAACCATGCTGTGATATGCATCCAGATAGGATGCTTTCTCTGGTACATCAATGAAAGTTGTCTTTGTGGACACACCAAACTGCCTTAGCCCCCTGGCAAGTAGAGACAAATGGTGTGCTTTTTTGCCCATTGCGACGATCTGGGTGGACCAGATTTTGCACAGTCATACCTGTGACTCCATTGTGGCATATTAACCAGGTCAACAATGTCATTAAGGGGATCCTGAAGGAGGAGGACCCTAAGACACAGCTCGATGTACACATTGGTAAGATGAGTGATTTGGTTTGGGGTAACGCTTGCACCAAGCGTTCCGAGAGCTAGGCAGTGGATTAAATAGCAGGACCTGTAAAGTTGTAATCTCTGGATTATTCCTGGTGCCACATGCTGAGAAGGCAAGAAAAAGGGGAAGAAAACAGATGAATGCTTGGCTCAAGTGTTTGTGTTTGGGGAGGGATTTAGACTCCTGGATCTGAAGGAGAATTTGTGAGGATGGTATGTCCTCTACAAGTGGGCTGGTCTGCAGCTGCAGCAGAAAGGAACCAAAATCCTTGCACAAGGGTTTGCTAATGTTGTGAGGAATTTAAGCTATCGGCCTTGCAAGCAGTGGGCAGTTGAAGAGCAGGGAATTCACTGAGGGGTGAGAAGCTAATAAAATAATAATTATATTCTGGGATTTCAACTGCACAACATTAATTGAGATTAGACAAAAGTTTGACTTGGGAAATAATTCTTTAAATACATTTGATAGATTATTTTACATGAACATGGAGATGAGCTTGTAAGGCACAGTGCAATGCTGGACCTATTTCTGGGACACAGAGCCAGTGTTCCTTTGGCCCTCGATGTTGCGCCGACCTGTGAACTAATCTTAACCCATCCCCCAACACTATCCCATCATCATCCATATGCTTATCCAAGGACTGTTTAAATGCCCCCAATGTGGCTGAGTGAACTACATCAGCAGGCAGGGCGATCCTTACCGCTCTCCGACTAAAGAACCTGCCTTTGACATCTATCTCAAATCTATTATCGCTCAATGCGTAGCTCTGCCCCCTCAGACAAGCTGATGCCACCATCCTCAGAAAAAGACTCTCACTGTCCACACTATCTAGTCCACTGATCATCTTGTATGTCTCTATTAAATCCCCTCTGAACCTCCTTCTCTCCAATGAGAACAGACCCAAGACCCTCAGCCTTTCTTCCTCAGACCTTCGCTGCAGAGCAGGCAACATCCTGGTAAATCTCCTCTGAACCTTTTCCAATGCTTCTACATCCTTCCCGTAATGGGGTGACCAGAAATGCACGCAGTATTCCAAGTAAGGCTGCACTAGCTACATCTTTTAATTTACTAGCACAGAGTACATCGCGTGCAGGATACCTATTGACCTTTAGCCCCATTAGTTTCCCTAGCACCTCTTCTCTGGTGATATTTCCTGTCTTCTTTTTGCCCCTTGTTAATTAAGTAATTTTGAGATGCTATTTGTGTCTTTTGCTGTGCAGACTGTTATAAAGTATTTATTTGTCTCATTTGCTATTTCCTGATTCCCCATTATTATTTTTGCCGCCTCCATTCTTTAAGGGATCTGCTTTCACTTTGACCTCTTCCTTCATTTGTTTAAATAAGCTCTTATTGTCTGTTTCTTTTCTATTTCTCGGCTTTGAAATCTTTCCTTATTTCTGGTTTTCTACTAACCTTGGGCACTGACTGTTGAATTGGCAGAACATTGGAGAGAATGCTTAGGATATGAAATTTTTGGTCTGATAAATAGTACTCGACATGGTGCTGTTGCCTCCGCTCCTGCTCAGGTCTCTCCCAGTTGAAATGCCAAATGTGAGCCTGCCCATGCTCTTCACAGCTGCCCTGCAGCATTAAATGGCTGGAGGCAGGACAGCGGGCACCCTCTTGGATGGAAGTTCTATCTTGTAGAACTCCTGGCCACTTAGAGCCCAGAAGAGTCTGAAGTTGCTGATGGCTGGATGGCGGGTCCCCGACTAGAGGTGCGGAGTGGTCGAGGGTTGTTAGGGGTTTTTAAAAGGTTGGATGAGAGTTGAAGGGCATGAAGTGCCTAGGATCAGGCCAAGGGGCCTGTGAACGATGTTCCCCTACCAACTCACTTTTTCTAGACTGGATTGTGCATGTAAAGCTGACTGTCTTTCTGATTGACATCTATCTCCTGACACAATAGAGGGGATCCCTTAAATTGCCATCAATTAGTCTCAGGAGGTCAAAGGATAGGCAGGCTGCTTGACAGTTCCCCAGAACTTTCACACATGTACGCACAGTGCCCTCCAGATTTTGTGTGTTCTTCCCACCTTCGTATCTGTGGGATGGGGCTGTATAATCGAGCTCATAAGAAGTTATCCTGAGCCTTGAAATAGGACTGGAATGATGCAGCCAAATCTGGTGACGAAACTTCAAGACTAATAATTTTGGTAGTCTTGAATAATAATAATGAAACTTACCCAACTTGTTTTAAGAATGTGACATTTTATCATCAAATTTAGCTAATGCTGTTTTCATTGGAGTACAGGGGATTAATAAGTAGTGAATCGAGACATGAGGGATTACGATAAGTTGGGATAAGATAAACGTGGAAAAGCTGTGTTCCCATGGCTAATGGATGATGTTACAAGGAGAAGGGAATGCATTCATGTTTTGGGGAAAAGATGTAGGGGGATGTAAAGAGGAATTTTTTTTAAAGCAGTGAATGTTTCTGCCTGGCATTCGATGTTTTGACAATGTTTGCCAGATTTTGTTGGCATCTTGTGAACTAACATTGAATTGATACTTGCTTAACTACTAATTGTTTTTGGTAGACACTGTAGAACATACCATATGTATGGCAAAATAGCAAAATTACAAGAGAAATCTAGTTCAAAACCTAGGTAACAGAGCACCTTTTTAAAATTAACAAGAACGTGTCATTAACACACTTAATAGCTGCGACATAGTGTGATTTAAAAGAATGCTGATAACCCGAAGTGAAGTAGGGGTTGTAAGATCCACTGTTTGAAACGAGTGAAGAGCCAATTAGATTGTACTTTGGATTTGGATGTAATGAGAATGCACGCCGGTTGAAAGAGATGGATGTTTTAGGTTAAATTGTTGTGAGTGCTGCTTCATAAATATCAAGGAGGGCTTCATAACATATAAAGCTACTGTTCCTCCACCATTGTTCCACAGAAATTACTGAAGCAAACAACAGAATATGACCAGCATCACTGACGGTTCCCTAGTTAGATTTGACATTTTACATTTGAGAAGGAAATGGCCTGTTTCCATCATTCCAGAGTACTTTTGTGAATCATTGTATTTATTTCTAGGCCAAATAAAGGAATTAATTTTATTTAATAGATCCAATAAGTTAAAACTGTAATCGAAGTTAGTTTTCTTCCTCCTTTGTAGTGGATCTGTTGGAGTTGCACACAGCACAATGTGTCTTCGATCAACACAAATTGACACAAAACGAGCAACTTCTAAATGTGACTGAAGTAATCAACTGTTCAACGACCATTTATGATGGTTTGGAACAAAATCACAAAAACTAGGTCAATGTGCCACTCTGTGTCGACATGTATCTGAACTGGCTGCTGAACGTCTTTGATACGTATGTATGATTTACACTTGAATGTAGTATGTTTAGATTGTCCTAAGGTGCATTAAACTGCTTCCTGCATATTGGATTTTGATATATGCATGATCAGTTAAGTAAATGTGAAGATTGTCGACTGATTAAAATCAACCCTGGCATTGTTGACAGAAAGTTTCAGTGTGTTCTAATTTCATTTCAGTGAAAGAAATAATGTAGTTAAAAGTTTTAGCGACTTTTGTTTTAAATCATAAAATTGAAACTGATATACTTTTGATTCCTTTTGGTCAGATCTGTACAGGATCATGTAGACATCTCGACACTCTGATTGCAATGCTCTTCACGGTTACAAATGTTAGTGCTGGAGAATGACGTGTATAATGCGCACAATATGAACATCATCCAGTTAATGTCAAGGAATAAACGGCCAGATGTTGAATAAAATTTTGTGACCGTCAATCTCGTAGAGTCATACAGCATAGAAACACCATATCTATGCCTACCAACAAACACCAAACTGCACTAATCTCATTTATCTACACTTGGTCCAGAGCCTACTTTGACCTAGCATTTTAAATGCTCATCCCAGATGCTTTTTAAATGTTGAGAATACCTGCCTCTACTTGCCCTCTCAGGCAGCGTGCTCCATACGTCTACCAGTTTTGACATGAAAAAGCTTTTCCTCAGACTTCCTCACCTTAAACTTGTGCCATCTGGTCTTAGACACATGTGCCGTGGGGAAAGAATTCTCACAATGTATTCTGCCTGTGCCTGTCATAATTTTCTATGCCTCAATCAGATCAGAGGAATTGAGTATAAGAGCAAAGTGGTCCTTCTGCAGCTGTACAGGGCCCTGGTGAGACCACACCTGGAATACTGTGTGCAGTTTTGGTCTCCCAATTTGAGGAATGACATTCTTGCTATTGAGGGAGTGCAGCGTAGGTTCACAAGGTCAATTCCCGGAATGGCGGGACTATCATATGTTGAAAGATTGGAGCGACTGGGCTTGTGTCCTCTCGAGTTTAGAAGGATGAGAGGGGATCTGATTTAGACGGATAGGATTATTAATGGATTGGACACTGTGGAGGCAGGAAGCATTTTTCTGCTGATGGGTGAGTCCAAGAGGGAGAGAGAAAACAGGAAATTGTAGACCGGTTAGCCTGATGTCAGTGGTGGGAAAGATGCTGGAGTGAATTATAAAAGATGAAATTACAACTCATTTGGATAGCCGTAACAGGATAGGTCAGAGTCAGCATGGATTTACAAAGGGGAAATTGTGCTTGACGAATCTTCTGGAATTTTTTGAGTATGTAACTATGAAAATAGACAAGGGAGAACCAGTGGATGTAGTGAACCTGGACTTTAAGAAAGCCTTTGATAAAGTCCCACATAGGAGACTAGTGAGCAAAGTCAGGGCACATGTTATTGGGGGCAAAATACTGACTTGGATTAGAAATTGGCTGGCTGACAGGAAACAAAGAGTCGTGATGAACGGGTCCCTTTCGGAATGGAAGGCAGTGGCCAGTGGGGTACCACAAGGTTCGGTGCTGGGTCCACAGCTGTTTACAATATCCATGAATGATAGAGATGAAGGCATTAAAAGTAATCTTAGCAAATTTTCCAATGACACAAAGCTGGGTGGCAGTGTGAAATGTGAGGAGGATGTTATGAGAATACAGGATGACTTGGAATGGCTCGGTGAGTGGACGGATGGCTGACAGATGCAGTTTAACGTTAATAAATGTGTGGTTATCCACTTTTTTGGTAGCAAGAACAGGAAGGCAGACTACGATCTCAATGGAGTCAAGTTGGTAAAGGGGAAGTACAATGTGATCTTGGTGTTCTTGTACATTCGTCAATGAAAGCAAGCATGCAGGTACAGCAGACAGTGAAGAAAGCCATTGGCATGCTGGCCTTCATAACAAGAGGAATTGAGTATAGGAGCAAAGACGTCCTTCTGCAACTGTACAGGGACCTAGCTTAGAAGGATGAGAGGGGGTCTTATTGAGATGCAGAAGATTATTAAAGGATTGGACACTCTGGAGGCAGGAAGCATGTTTCTGCTGATGGGTGAGTCCAGAACCAGAGGTTCTGTTCAAAAATAAGGGGTAGGCCATTTAGAACAGAGTTGAGGAAAACCTTCTTCACTCAGAGAGTGGTGGATATATGGAATGCTCTGCCCCAGAAGGCTGTGGAGGCCAAGTCCCTGGATAGTTTCGAGAAAGAGATGGATCGATCTCTTCAAGATAGTGGAATCAAGGGTGATGGGGATAAGGCAGGGACAGGATACGGATTGTGGATGATCAGTCATGATTATAATGAATGGTGGTGCTGGCTTGAAGGGCCGAATGGCCTACTCCTGCACCTGTTGTCTGTTGTAAAAGTTAATTGGAGAAGAATGATTAAGATGGTCCCATATATGGTGTTGGCAGCTGGTTCACATTGGGAAAACAACATGGTTGATCTTGATTCTACTCCTACTTGTTACACAGAAGCCTCTTCGAGCAACAATTCTTGAATGCCACAATGATGCCACCCGAAGGTTGCAGGAACAGCAACTCATATTCAGCTTGGGAACCCTGCAGCCCAATGGTATCAATGTGGACTTCACCAGCTTCAAAATCTCCCCTTCCCCCACCGCATCCTAAAACCAGCCCAGTTCGTCCCCTCCCCCCACTGCACCACACAACCAGCCCAGATCTCCCCCTCCACCCACTGCATCCCAAAACTAGTCCAACCTGTCTCTGCCTCCCTAACCTGTTCTTCCTCTCACCCATCACTTCCTCCCACCCCAAGCCGCACCTCCATCTCCTACCTACTAACCTCATGCCACCTCCTTGACCTGTCCGTCTTCCCTCGACTGACCTATCCCCTCCCTACCTCCCCACCTATACTCTCCTCTCCACAAACTATCTTCTTTACTCTCCATCTTCGGTCCGCCTCCCCCCCCTCCCTATTTATTCCAGAACCCTCACCCCATCCCCCTCTCTGATGAAGGGTCGAGGCCCGAAACGTCAGCTTTTGTGCTCCTGAGATGCTGCTGGGCCTGCTGTGTTCATCCAGCCTCACATTTTATTATTCTTGAATGTTGATGGGACGTTGAAATGCAGGTAGATTATGGTGATCACTTGTTGAAAATGGATAGCAGCCAGTAGTTCTCTTTCGTCTCAACTAGTGACCAGTAGGCAACGGTCAAACAGTACCTAACCCAGAGGACACAAGCTCCTCTGAGACATGATGTTAGTTGAGTCTCATGAATAACTACCTGCAGATGGACTATCTGCAGATAAAGCATGGTATTAAATCTCACATATACTGCTCTCAACCGTTTTAATCAAAGTATTTATCACTCGTTGCATAGAAACAGATCACAAAACTGAAATGGCATATGCACAAATGCCAGCATAGAAGTTCTATGCAGTAGCATTTTGTTTAAAGTTGTATTTGTAAAATAAAAGGGTGAAGTATTAACTTTCACAAATCATATTAACATGCTGTAGAAATCTGTGGAAGTGAGAAATTTGTTTTTTGATTCAATACATGTCTGACAAATGACAATTCAAAGAGATCTTTGTTTCAGCTGGAGTGGGTTGTGGAGTCGACCTCATTAGGGGCATTTAAGTGACTATTTGACAGGCATATGGGTGTTAATACAAGATAGGGGTGGAGGTTAGATAGACCTGAGGTTTAGGGTAAAAGTTCAGCACGACATCATGGGCTGAAGGGCCTGTACTGTTCGATGTTCTATGTATCTTATGCTGTATTCAAATAAGTAAAGTCAGTCAGTGACATTCTGGAACTTCCTTTTCCAGGGGTAGGAGTGGAAGAATCAGAGTGTTTCTTTGAAAATTGGCTTGATGTGTCTGTCCAAGGGTCATCTGGAGGAAAAAATACAAGTGTAAGTACTAAATCTATCATTGCTGATACACATGTAAACTGTAGATTTAACTGTACGTAAACTTTGTTTAACAAACTAGCCCACTCAATAAACTGACAAAAATTACACACCAGATGTTTACTGTATTCTCATCATCTCTGTGATGTCTGGTGAGGGTGCAAGTGAGAAGGCTCCCTGCCAGTAAGTTTGAGTTAAGGCGAAGTTGCATCATTACTGAAGTTATTTATGCTGTAAATGAAGGAGAACAGTAATGTGTATATCCCATGCATTATGTTCCTGTTATTGAGTGTGTGTTTTTTGTGTGTGTGGAAATATTGATCAACTGGAATTTTTGATTATTCAGCCCATTCCTGGTACCACGGGTACTGTTTAACAAAAGGTTTGCTGTCTTAGTATATTTCTCTATTTAGTCACTGCCACTATTAATGTTAAGTTATAGCGTGGTCTTTGCAGAATCTGCACAAAGAATCAGTCAAGTGGAGAAATGCCTCAAAGAAAAGCTGTGTAATTATTGAGTCATGGATGTTTGTTGCACAGGAGGAGGCCGTGTGGTCTGTCGTTACTGCACTACTCAACAAAGATCTGTCTACGTTGAACTCACAGTACATTGATTTCCTTTTTGATTGTTTGACCCATAGCCCTGGAGCCTACGGCAACAGAAGTGAATATCTAAATACTGCTTAAATATTCGGACACTTTCTGAATCAGCCACACTTTCCGTCAGTGAGTTCATGTCAACTAATGGAAAAAGCAGCTTCCAGTTATCCTTTCTGTGCCCTTCAAAATCTTAAACACCTTTTACCAGGTCCCCTTGTCTGCTCCAATCTTGTCATCGGTCAGATGGGCAGGTCAGTGGCAGATTGATATAGCCTGAAGAAGGAATAAGATAAGAGAGTACTTAATGTGGCAAAGCCTGTCGTGCCCGATGGAGGTCAGCAACGGCAGTCAGCAGTGAAGTCCACTGGCAAGGATGGGCGGGTTTTAGCCCTGCGCAGGGAATACAAACCATCACGGGGGAAGCCTCGTTCAGAGTGTCTGCAAACTCGTGGCTTAGGAAAGGACTGTAATAGAACATAGAACATAGAACAGAACAGTACAGCACAGAACAGGCCCTTCAGCCCACAATGTTGTGCCGACCATTGATCCTCATGTATGCACCCTCAAATTTCTGTGACCATATGCATGTCCAGCAGTCTCTTAAATGACCCCAATGACCTTGCTTCCACAACTGCTGCTGGCAACGCATTCCATGCTCTCACAACTCTCTGTGTAAAGAACCCGCCTCTGACATCCCCTCTATACTTTCCACCAACCAGCTTAAAACTCTGACCCCTCATGCTAGCCATTTCTGCCCTGGGAAATAGTCTCTGGCTATCAACTCTATCTATGCCTCTCATTATCTTGTATACCTCAATTAGGTCCCCTCTCCTCCTCCTTTTCTCCAATGAAAAGAGACCGAGCTCAGTCAACCTCTCTTCATAAGATAAGCCCTCCAGTCCAGGCAGCATCCTGGTAAATCTCTTCTGAACCCTCTCCAAAGCATCCACATCTTTCCTATAATAGGGTGACCATAACTGGACGCAGTATTCCAAGTGCGGTCTAACCAAAGTTTTATAGAGCTGCAACAAGATCTCATGACTCTTAAACTCAATCCCCCTGTTAATGAAAGCCAAAACACCATATGCTTTCTTAACAACCCTGTCCACTTGGGTGGCCATTTTAAGGGATCTCTGTATCTGCACATCAAGATCCCTCTGTTCCTCCACACTGCCAAGAATCCTATCCTTAATCCTCTACTCATCTTTCAAATTCGATCTTCCAAAATGCATCACCTCGCATTTATCCAGGTTGAACTCCATCTGCCACCTCTCAGCCCATCTCTGCATCCTGTCAATGTCCCGCTGCAGCCTACAACAGCCCTCTACACTGTCAACGACACCTCCGACCTTTGTGTCGTCTGCAAACTTGCTGACCCATCCTTCAATCCCCTCATCCAAGTCATTAATAAAAATTACAAACAGTAGAGGCCCAAGGACAGAGCCCTGTGGAACCCCACTCACCACTGACTTCCAGGCAGAATATTTTCCTTCTACTACCACTCGCTGTCTTCTGTTGGCCAGCCAATTCTGTATCCAAGCAGCTAAGTTCCCCTGTATCCCATTCCTCCTGACCTTCTGAATGAGCCTACCATGGGGAACCTTATCAAATGCCTTGCTGAAGTCCATACACATCACATCGACAGCTCGACCCTCATCAACTTTTCTAGTCACATCCTCAAAAAACTTGATAAGGTTTGTGAGGCATGACCTACCCCTCACAAAGCCGTGTTGACTGTATTTGATCAAGCCATGCTCTTCCAGATGGTCTTAAATCCTATCCTTCAGAATCCTTTCTAACACCTTGCAGACGACAGACGTGAGACTTACTGGTCTGTAATTGCCGGGGATTTCCCTATTTCCTTTCTTGAAGAGAGGAATTACATTTGCCTCTCTCCAGTCCTCAGGTACGACTCCAGTGGAGAGTAATGTTTGACTTTTTAAATTTTTGTTTTTATTCTTCTACTGTTATACTAAGAAGACTGTAGTGCTGAACATTTTAACTTATTCATTTATTTTTATCACATGGAGCATGGAACGGTACAGCACAGTACAGGCCCTTCAGCCCACGATGTTGTGCCGAACTTTTACCCTAATCCTGTGGTCAATCTAACCTCCGCCCCTACCTTATACTATCATCCATGTGCTTGTCTAATAGCCGATGAAATGCCCCTATTGAGGCTGACTCCACTACCCTCTCCGGCATTGCATTCCACTCCCCTACGACTCTGAGTAAAGAAGGATGGATAAATTTTGTACTTCTGCAACTAAAATTGCGTACCAAAGTACTTTGTACCTGAGATGGCACCGTCTAAGGCAACTTTGTACTCTTTTCTTTGTACTCTTGTACCCTGTATTGAATGCATGTGATAATAAAATCTCAATCTAATGCATAGCAGGACACTGGGAAGCTTAGAGGAGAAAAGGGATCCTGGAGTGCTTGTTCATGAATTCCTGAAGGGGTCAGGTCAGGCTAGTAAGGGTTGTTACAAAGACATATGGGACACCTCCCTTTATCAGTTGTGGCATAAATTGTAAGAGTGGGAAGGTCACTTTGGAGTTGTTTAAAAGTTTGGTTCGGCCACAGCTGGAGTCGTGTGTGGCATTTTGGTCACCACCCATTAGGAAGGATGTAATTGCACTGGAGGGAATGAAAAGGATGTTGCATGTGTTGGAGCATTTTAGCTGTGAAGAAAGACTGGAAAAAATCACATTATTTTCTGTGAAGCAGAGAAGGTTTGGTGGGTGAATGGAGGTCCTGACAGAGGCATATAAGATTATGAGAGGTAAAGATGGGTTGAATAGAAAGCATTGTTCCCCTTAGTTAAAGCATCAATAACAATAGGGCATAATTTTCAAGAGAAAGATGGGAATATTTTAGAGGTTTGAGGAAAATCGTTTTCATCCAGAGTGTGGTGAAGGTCTGGAGCGCATTGCCTGGGCGGGAAGTTGAAACAGGAAACCTCACAACCTTTGAAAAGTACTTGGATGAGCAGTTGACATGTCGTAATATTTAAGAGAATGGTCTAGTGTGTAAAAATGGGACTAGTATATGTTGCAGTGTATTTTTAGAGGTACAGCCTTAGTGGGCCATAGGAGCTCTTCTGTACGATATGATTCCATGACAACCCCCAGCCCAGGCAGCTGTTTTTTTCAGTCATCTCCAGGATTACACCCTTCGTAGTGTGATCCCTTGCGTTGTTCGCCCTCCCAAGTTCATTAGCTCACACTTTTCCTGGTTGAGTTCAATTGCTGTGCTCAGCTGACCAGTCTGTTGATCTCCTCCTGAAGTTTATTCTTCCTGTCTGTCAACCAATTTTGGATTCAGTGTGCCACTTTGCCTTTGATCCCATGGCTGTTATTTACATGGCCATTCCATCGATATCCTCCTCACTAAATTAGCCATTCGCTAGCGATACAGTCATACATCCTGTGTTTAAGCCCAAATGATGAATTAACTTGACAAATTTCAAGGGTCCTTGTGGAAAGCCCTGCACAACCCCACTCAAAGCAAACATCCTGCCAAATAGATATCCCTCTACCATCAATCACCCTGTGCTCTCTGCCTCAGCCAGTTTTGGCTCCAGTGTGCCTCTTTGCCTTTGATCCCATGGCTGTTGTTTTCTTGCTCAATCTGCCAAGGGGGACTTTACTAAGCCCACATCAAATGCATAATGTGACCTCATCTTAACAAATCCATAGTGTTTATCCCTGATTATTTCTTGCAAGTACATTCTACCCCTAAGAATGCCTCTTTCTAGCTTCACCAGTGCTGAGATTATTCTGACTGGCCTTTAATTTCCTGGTCTGTTCCTCTCTCCGTTTGTTAATAGTGGGACAATGTTAATAGTGTTTCATTACTTCACGTGTGATTGACAAGGCTTTGAAAATTGCTGCCAGGGGCCCAGATATCTCCTCCCTCACTTCCCCCGCTAGCTGGTATACATTTCAGTTCGCCCTGTAGATGTATCCACTTTTAAAGTTGCTCAACCAGCTGCATCTCCCTGTCTCTTAACCTCTGATGCTCCGAGGTCCTTTGCCCTGATATCTTACTTGCAGTGTCCTTTTCCATTGTAAAGATTGACACAAAATATTCATTGAGGACGGTGCCGATGTTTTCCAGGTCCACACAAAGATTACCTCTGTGAAATGAACGAGGAGATATTAGAGAGGTTTGAGATTTACAATCAAGAAAGAAATTGACAAAATGACCTCCTTGGAGAATCATACAACATCCATTGTCCATTGTTGTAAACAAACAGAAGGTTTTGTTTCCACAGTTGTTTGCAAATAGCCAATCAAGATCATAAAATAATGTTTTAAGATAATTTACAAAGCAAGGCAATTGAGGAAGATGTATTGGATGTATTGAACTCTCAACTACCTCCCTTAAGTTTAGGAATGTCAGTATTTTTCTTCTGGATAACTTTTGCAGATATCTTCAAACAAGTAGCTGAACCCACAGATTTATGTGACCAACGAAGCCTGAGCCTTTTGCTTCACGATGCAGTCCAGATCCCTCGGCAGCTGGGTGAGGTAGCTTCATTTGGAGGCAGCACCATTGAACCAAGTGTCCGCAGTTGCTTCCAACATCTAAGTGTGCTCTGCACCAATTCATAATGTCAAGCGGGTCTACTTGCCAGTATGAATTTTGAGCTCATTTTCGTTTTGTTCACCTGCACATCTGCCAGTGTGGTATATCGTATCCATTGCACCCGGTGTGGCCTCCGCTACATTGGGGAAACCAAGCAGAGGCTTGGGAACCACTTTGCAGAACACCTCCGCTTGGTTCGCAACAAACAACTGCACCTCCCAGTCGCGAACCATTTCAACTCCCCCTCTCATTCCTCAGACGACATGTCCATCATGGGCCTCCTGCAGTGCCACAATGATGCCACCCGAAGGTTGCTGGAACAGCAACTCATATTCCGCTTGGAAACCCTGCAGCCCAATGGTATCAATGTGGACTTCACAAGCTTCAAAATCTCCCCTTCCCCCACTGCATCCCAAAACCAGCCCAGTTCTTCCCCTCCCCCAACTGCATCTCAAAACCAGCCCAGCCTGTTTCTGCTTCCCTAACTTGTTCTTCCTCCCACCCATCCCGTCCTCCCATCTCAAGCTGCACCTCCTTTTCCTACCTACTAACCTCATCCCACCTCCTTGACCAGTCTGTCTTCCCTGGACTGACCTATCCCCTCCCTACCTCCCCACCTGTACACTCCTGTCTACCTATCTTCTTTTTTATCCATCTTCGGTCCGCCTCCCCCTCTCTCCTTATTTATTCCAGTTCCCTCTCCCCATGCCCCTCTCTGATGAAGGGTCTAGGCCCGAAATGTCAGCTTTTGTGCTCCTGAGATGCTGCTTGGCCTGCTGTGTTCATCCAGCTCCACACTTTGTTATCTTGCACTATTGATATGGACTGGTTTGTCACTAGAATTTATGACCCAGGCAAAGTGTGTCACGACTTCAGTTGATCTGAGCTCTTATCAGCAGATGGAGCCTCTAGTTAATGCCTCTTCTGAATGCTGGCATCTCCGACAATCCAAATTCCTCAGTACTTCATTGAAGTATTACCCTAAAAATTATGCTTAAATATAAATTACAGCTTGAAGCCATAGCCTTCTAATTTATTGTTGAGAGCTCTACTAGTTTATGACAGAACTAGAACAGACCTGGAATGGATACGGGATGGTTTTCTTGAGCAATATGTTGAGGAACCAACTGGAAAGCAGTGCATCTAAGACTGGGTGCTGTGTAATGAGAAGGGAATCATTGCCAATCTAGCTGTGCAAGATTTCTTCGAGATGAGTGGCCGCAACATGATAGAATTTTTTCAGTCAAGATGGAGAGTGTGAGAGTTGATTTGGAGACCAGGGTGCTGCATCTTAATAATGAAAGCTGAAGATATGAGGCATGAAATTAGCCTTGATAGATCACAAAGAGTTGCTTAAAGGGATGACAGTGGATAGGCAATGGCAAACATTTAAGGAGCACGTGGGCAGACTGCAACAACTGTTTATTCCTGTCTGGCATGAAAGCAAAATGGGTAAGAGGACCAATCCATGACTTAACAAAGGCAATTAGCGATAGTATCTGATCCATGGAAACAACATTTGAGGATTGGCAGCATAGTAGAATTTAGCAAAGAAGGACCAAGGGATTGATTAAGAAGGGGTAAATGCAGTAAAGTAAGCATACAGGGAACATAAAGACTGACACAGAGTTTCTATAGATACGTGAAGAGAAAGAGACTGGTAAAGACAAATGTTAGGAAGGGGGTTGACCAGTCAAGGGAAGACAGACAGGTCAAGGAGGCAGGGCTGACGCTGGTAGGTAGGAGGTGGGGTGGGGTTAGGGTGTAACCCTAACCCGAACTCTCACCCTAATCTCCACCCCACCTCCTACCTACCAGCATCATCCCCTCCTCCTTGACCTGTCTGTCTTCCCTTGACTGACGAACCTCCATCATAACTCCCCAACAACACTCACCTTTACTGGCTCCAGCGCCGCCTCTTTGATCTGTCTCCACCTATCTTCTCCTCTATCCATCTTCTATCCACCTCCCCTTCTCTCTTTATTTATTTCAGAATCCCCTTCCCCTCCCCCATTTCTGAAAAAGGGCCCAAACCCGAAACGTCATTTTTCCTGCTCCTCTGATACCGCTCGGCCAGCTGTGTTCATCTGGCTTCACACCTTGTTATCTCAGATTCTCGAGCATTGGCAGTTCCTCCCATCTCTGAAATGGTCTGTTGGCCTTCGTTCCGAGAGGTTTCGAGTACAGAAGCCGGAATGTGGTGTTGCAGTTACGCAGCACCTTGGTGAAGCCGCACCTAAAATAGTGTGTGCAGTTTTGTGCTTCTTTTCTGCGGAAGGATGCTGTTGCTGTCATAGTTTATCAGTGCAGCGCATGTTTATCAGCCTGTTTCCGGGAATGGCAGGTCTGATGTATGATCAGAGATTGACTCGGTTAAGATTGTTTTCGCTGGAATTCAAATGAATGAGGTGACTTATAAAATTCGAACAGGACTGGACAGGATAGATGCAGTTCCCAGTGGTGGGTGTGTCCAGAACCAGGGGTCACAGTATGAGGATTCAGGATAGACGATTTCGGAGGTATTTCTTCACCCAAAGAATGGTGAGTCCGTGGAAATCATTACCAAAGCAAGCAGTTCATGTCAAAACATTGAACGTATTCAAGATATGGCTAGATATAACACTTGGGGTGAATGGGATCAAGAGTTATGGAGAGAAAGCAGGATTAGGCTGTTGAGTTGGATGATCAGTCATGATCATGAAGAATGGTGGAGCAGGCTGAAAGAGCCATTTGGCCTCCTCCCTGCTCCTAGCTTCCATGTTTACAATAGTCACTCTCTGAAATGCAAATCTTGAGCAATTGTGCAACTTTGAACTGGGTGCTGGTAGTTTGGTCAGTAACGAAGTTAGGTAAGGCTCAGCAGGACAGTGCTCATTGTTGTTTCTAACATTTTCACCGTGTAGGACTTAGTCCTTGCTCTGCTTCAAGCGAAGAAGTGAGCTAATTGGAGATATCTACAACTTGTTAAGGTTCCAAAGGTTTAAAGTGATGTGGGGATGTGTGGTATTGTTCATAAAGTACATCATGAAGATAAATAAGATAAAAGATAAAAGAATGACGAGAGTAAGATGAGGGCCAATCAAGGACAGTAGTGGGAAGTTGTGTGTGGAGTCAGAGGAGATAGGGGAAGCACTAATTGAATATTTTTTGACAGTATTCACTCTGGAAAACGACAATGTTGTCGAGGAGAATACTGAGATACAGGCTACTCGACTAGCGTTTTGTACAGTCACGGGATTTATAGGGATTGACTTCCGGAGCCATGATGTCATGCTCCAACTGTACAAAATGCTAGTGCGGCCTCATTTGGAATATTGCGTGCAGTTCTGGGCGCCCCATGACAGGAAAGATGTTGAAGCATTGGAAAAGGTGCAGAGGAGATTTACCAGGATGCCGCCTGGTCTGGAGCACAGGCCCTATGAAGAAAGGCTGAGAGACTTGGGTTTGTTCTCATTAGAGAAAAGGGGGGATTTAATAGAGACATATAAGATGATCAGAAAATTAGATATTGTGGACAGTGAGAGTCTTTTTCAGAGGATGATGATTTCAGCTTGTACAAGGGGGCATAGCTACAAATTGAGGGGTGATAGATTTAAGACAGATGCCAGAGGCAGGTTCTTTACTCAGAGAGTGCTATGGGCGTGGAATGCCCCGCATGCCAAAGTAGTTAACTCAGCCACATTAGGGGCATTTCAACAGTCCTTGGATAAGCATATGGATAATGATGGGATCGTGTCAGGGGAGGGGCTTAGATTAGTTCACAGGTCGGCGCAGCGTCGATGGCCGAAGGGCCTGTTCTGTGCTGTATTGTTCTATGTTCTATGTTCTATAATGGATATCACAAGTAGATGACTGATGTGTATAGTGTGCATTGTCAAATGGTTCAAATTTTAGAACTGAAAAGTGCCTGGTCTACCTCAAATTGCCATGGAAAACCAAAGCTTCTCAAAAGTTTGAGCTTAAGCAAGTAATTCATGCTGCTGCTGTATAGTGGTTATGTGAATGGTATTTTCCCCTAGCAGGATGCTGTTGTCAGTCCAAAAATAATTCTCATTGCATTGACCAACATTGTCTATGAAATTTGCAGCCAGTATTATGCCAGACATATAGGTCATATGTGATCATGATTGGCCGACTGAAAACTGCTTGTTTGTAATGAGCAGAGCACACCGCACCGGCACGTGTGAGATACTTTCTCTTTTCCACAACCAAGGACCCCAACATGGTTCGCAGAACTTTCACTTTGATCCATTTCACAAAATTCGGCCCTCATCCATTCCACCTATCCCAGAATCATAAATTCTCCTTATTCTCAGCTTATCCCTCCATCAACCTCTGCGTTCAGCAGATTATCTTCCAGCATCTTCACCAGTATCCCCTTTCAGCATTCCAAAGTGACCATTCCCTCTGTAGTGTACTCCTCAGTCACCAAGCAAGGTCCCAAATACACTTGTAAAGTGAAACAGCGATTTACCCGTACTTCATCTGTTCAAACATACAGGTATATTCAATTTTTCCAGTGTTTTCTCTGCAAAGGGGAAATGATACATTGATTAGGTGATTATCCTGCGGTACACCCTCATTCAGCCCACAAGCATGACCTGAGTTCCTGTTCCTTGCTGTTTTCATTTTCTATTTTGCTCCCACTTGGACCTTGGCTGTTCATCCTTCCCCTGAAGAATTTCATGCAATTTCATGAATATTCACTACATTCTCCAAATTCCCAAAGCTACCTCAACCACACTTCCACACATATTGTTTCTTGTAAGGTCTCCCTTCCATCTTCCCTGATTCTTGGCCTCTATCACATCTGTCCTGACAAACAAACAAGCCTTCACTTGCAGAAGTCCAAAGTGAAACACCTGCTGTTAGCAGGGCCTGTTCAGTCATGACCAGTTTAAGATAAACAGTTGAACTTTTAACGGGGCTCATTTGCACCTGCTAGAAGTGACATACATTGACACTCAATGACCTGTTCTCTGTAAACAGAAATGTTTTAAAACTTCCACCTTCTTTGAATTAGCCAGAAGATTGTACAGCCTGTATTCCCTGTTCCTTTCTCCTTATTGGCACAGAGGCTCAATGGTTAGCACTGCTGCCTGTCAGGGACCCAGGTTCAATTCCATTCTCGGGGAACTGTCTGTCTGGAGGTTGCACATTCTCTCTGTGCCTGTGTGGGTTTCCACGAGGTTCTGCGTGAGTTTACAACAGGTCTCTGATTCCGTCCCACAGCCTAAAGATGTGTGTATTCGGTGGATTAGCCATGAGAAATGTAGGGTGACAGGGCTAAAGCAAGGGGGTGAGTCTGGGTGACGTGCTCTTTGGAGGGTCGGTGTGGACGTCTTGGGCCAAATGGCCTGTTTCCACACCGTCAGGGATTCTATTGACAGCTCGACCATTCAGAGTGGACTTGTCAACCACACGACATGTTTTTCTTCTCGTATAAATTATTCCAATTGTTTGAAATATCATGTTCTTGCGTTTGTTCCATTGGGTGTAAGACAAAAATGCTTTGGTAATAAAAGTCTCTCTGAAATGAAAGACAGAAATGTAAGGTATTTCCGGCTGGTAGACAGGAGGTCGGAAAACTCCCAAAAATTCTCAAGGGAATGCTTGTGATGAGGTGGAGGGTAGAAGAAATTATGTTATGAAACATTATTTTCTGCAAAAGCTTGGTAACACAATGGTAATTTTTTTTAAAAAAATCAAAGGTTGTGTCCAGAAGAGGTGTGAATAGCTACATAGGCATCTGAATGCAAAAAGGGATACAGAAGCAAGATCGAAGCGTAGATTCTGATCTAAATTGGTTGAACTTAATATTGGACCAGAAGGCTAGAAAGTGACAAGACAGATGATGAAGTCTTGTTCCTCAAACTTGTATTAAGGTTGTTGACTAATTGATTGATTTATTGTCACGTGTACCAAAGTAGAGTGAAAATCTTTATTTATGAGTGGTACAGGCAGATCATAGTAAGCGAAGGATATACAGATGAAAATGACAGAGGCATGCAGGTTACATTGAACAGAGCATGCGCTCAGTGAGATCAATGTTAGCAAGATCAGCGTTATTTCAGGCTAGAGAGTCTATTTATCAGTCTGATAACAACTGGGAAGAAGCTGTTCCTAAAACTGTTGGTGTGTGTGTGTTCAGGCTTCTGTACCTGGTGCCTGATGGAAGAGGATGTAGGAGATCATTACGTAGGTGCGATGGGTCTTTGGTGATGCTGGCTACCTTTCCGCAGCAGTGAGCCATGTAAATGGAGTCCTTGGATGAGAGGTTGGCTTCCGTGATGATCTGGGCTGTGCACACCCGCTTCTGTAGTTTCTAACAGTCCTGGGCAGAATAGTTGCCATACCAGGCCATTATACACTTGGACAATGTGCTTTTAATGGTGCATCTGTAGAAATTGGCCAGGCCAAATTTCCTGAGCCGCCTGAGGAAGGAGAGGCATTGTTGTGCCGCCTTGACCAACGTATTTTCGTGGAAAGTCCAGGACGCGTTGTTGATTATCGTCATACCGGGGAAAATGACACGCTCCACCCTCTCAACCTCAGTTCCATTGATATACATCAGGGCGTGTTCTCCTCCTGTCTTTTGAAATCAGTGATCAGTTCTTTAGTTTTGCCGACATCGAGAGAGAGGTTGTTCTCTGCACCACGTCACCAAACCCTTTGCCTCCCTTCTGTATTTTATTCATTGTTAGATATCCATCCCACTGCAGTGGTGTCGTCAGTTAACTTGCAGGTGGCGTTAATTTGGAATTTGGCAACACAGTCATGGGTGCACAAGGAGTGCAGTCGGGGGCTGAGAAAACATTCTTCGAGGGCACTAGTGTTATTGTGGAGGAGGGGCAGTTACCTATCTTCACTGTGGTTTTGGGTCAGAAAGTTGAGGATCCAGTAGCAGAGGGCAGAGCAGAGACCTCGGTCATAGAGTTTTGAGATCAGTCTGGAGGGGATAATAGTGTTGAAGGTGGAGCTGCAGTCAATGAGCAGAATTCCTACATAGCTCATTGTGCACATTGCTGCCAACAACATCGGTAGAAAGAGGGTTCACTGAATCCCTACAGTGTAGAAACATTCAGCCCAACAGGTCCACACCTACCCCTGCAAGGCTAACAAACCTGGTAGCTATGGACAATTTAGTGTGGTCAATCCACCTAATTTGCACATCTTTGGACTGTGGTAGGAAACTGGAGCACCGAGCGAAAACCCTCACAGACATGGGGAGAATGTGTAAACGAAGAGTCACCCAAGGGTGGAATTGAGCCCAGGTCCCTGGTACTGTGAGGCAGTAGTGCCAACCACTGCACCACCTTGTTGCCCTTGAGACTTTCTCCAAGGCTACCCTTGTGTCTTAAGGGACTCTTTTCCCCCCATTCTCACTAACACATTTATTATGTCGTACAATCCCGTAGCAGCAATATCTTTTAGAGTGTGGGAAGAAATGGGAGTAACTGGAGGAAATTCAAACAGTCATGGGGACAATGTGCAAACTCCACACAGACAGTTGTCCACAACTGGAATCGATCCTGGGGCCCTGTCACTGTAAGCCAGTGGTGCTAACCACTCAGCCACTGTGCTGTGGCATTTAGGTCCTGCAAAATGAGTACAAGAACTAGAATGATGAATATTCAACCTTTCGCACAAAAAGTTGGTCAGAGCTAGGACCCATACTAATCACTGTAACACTGTTTCTGAGACAACAAGGTGGAGAGCTGGATGGACACAGCAGGACAAGCAGCATCAGAGGAGTAGGAAAGCTGATGTTTCTGAAGAAGGGTCTAGGCCCGAAACGTCAGCTTTCCTACTCCTCTGATGCTGCTTGGCCTGCTGTGTTCATCCAGTTGTACACCTCGTTAACTCCGATTCTCCAGCATGTGCAGTTCCTGCTATCTCTCCAGAACACTGTTTTTGTTTTGTTCACAGTAGTGACAGAACACAGTTTGAGAGAAAATAATGCAGCCATATACACAACATTGATGAAAGATACTTTCTCATTTCCAAATGTTAAGGAAAGCGTTGTATGAAAATTATATTCTGTCACAGAATTTGGACACACTCTGGTTTCATCCTGTGTTAGCTAAAACGTATGCCATGTTTTTCAACCTTTGATTTCTCAGCATTTCTTCTTCTTTTGTAATGTAGTGCTGGAGGGAAACCATAATCCCAGATTGTAAGT
Organism: Stegostoma tigrinum; assembly: GCF_030684315.1. Taxonomy (NCBI): domain Eukaryota; kingdom Metazoa; phylum Chordata; class Chondrichthyes; order Orectolobiformes; family Stegostomatidae; genus Stegostoma; species Stegostoma tigrinum. The sequence goes on along the minus strand of NW_026728674.1, from coordinate 1,776,308 downwards.
GCTTTGAGCTTCAACATTGTCTGAGAACCCCCTCACTGTCTCTGAATACCCAAACTGATCAATAATAATCATCCTAATTGTCTGTCTTGACCTTACTGCAGCATTGCTTATTGTGTCACTGGCGGGTGACAGATCACATTGACATTTCACATCATGAAAGTAGCTGCATGAATATTTGTATTCTTGGTTCTACATTAGTGAGTTTTTGTTGCAATGTTTTGGTCTGGAAGTAAGAGGCATCTCAAAGAATGTGCTATCTGTGCTTTTGTGGAATCTGCTTTTGTGCTTTGACTTTGGGTTAAGCAATGTAACATGTCCTTGCTGATTTTCCATATTTAATTCAATTAGAATTTCATTGACTCTAGGTTTTACTCTTGAAATATGATCAATGAGCAGAAGGCTATTCAGTCCATTGAGTCTGCCACTCAATGAGATCATAAAATACTGATATTCATCGATACCACTTTCCTGCCGTTTCCCTATAGCGTTTGATTCTCATACTGTTAAAAATACTCCAGTCTGAGCGTCTTAACTTTTGTACATCCCTCTGCAGGCAGTCTGGCAGTCTCATCACTTGTCTTCCATACCTATTTTTGTGTTTTCTGTAAGCTCGGTAATAGTACATTCACTTTCATCACTATGTCATTAATATTTATTCGCAACAAGAATGGCCGTGGCATTGATCCGTATGGCAGTTCACTGTTTACAGCTTGCCGACCTGGAAATGACTCCCCCTGTACCAAATGTCTGTTCTCTATTATTTGGTCAATCCCCTATCCATGTTAATATATTTCCCCAAAACTATGTGGTCTTATTAAAAGTCTTATCTGCTTGAAGTGTGATTATTTTTACAAATACCTTTTTGAATGTTACACCCTTTTATTTGTACTACTTGTAATCTCCTCATGGAATTCTTATAAATCTGTCATGCACAATTTCCTGTTTATCAAGCCGTAGTGACTGTGATTGTATTATGTATTTTAAGTGCTCTGCAATTACATCTTTTCTGATAGGCTGTTGCATTTTCCAATAACAGACATTAAGCTAACTGGCCAGTAGTTATCTTTTTTGTCTCCTTTCCTTTCTAAAATAAAGGTACTAGTCATAGAATCCCTGCAGCATGAGAGCAGGCCACTTGGCCCATTGTGTCCAAACTGACTCTCGGAAGAGCATGGCACCCAGATTCAACCAGCTGCCCAGCCCCTGCAACCTTGCATTTCCCATGGCTAACCCACCTAATCTGTGCATGTTTGGATTGTGGGAAGAGACCAGAGCAGCTGGAAGAAACCCACACAGACACGGGGATAAGGTGCAGATTCCTCACAGAAAGTCACCTGTGGATGGGATTGAATCCAGGTCCCTGCCACTGTGAAACAGCATGCTACCCACTGAGCCACCATACTGCCCTGTGGGGCACTGGGACTTTTTGAAAAGCCAAGGATACTGGAGAGATTGTGATCAGTGCATCAACTATCACTATAGCTATTACTTTTAATATCCTAGGATGCAGCACTTCGGGCCCAGGGGACCTAATGGTCTTTAACCCAGTTAGTTTCCCTCATATCTTTTCTTTAGGGATAGTTGTTGTTTTATATCCTGTCCTATCATTTGCCCTTTGATTATGCAGGAATTTTGGAACACTGTCAGTGTCTTTTACTGTGACTGTATTCATTTGTGGGACATGTGTGTCACTGCCTGGCCAGTATTTCTTGCCCATCCTGAGTTGCCTCTTGAGAAGGTGATGGTGAGCTGCCTTCTTGAACCACTGCATTCTTCCTGCTGTGGGTTGACCCACAGCGCTATTAGGGAGGGAATTCCGGGATTTTGAGGGGAAGGAATGGCAATGTATTTCCAAGTCAAGATGGTGAGGGACTTGGAGGCGGTGGTGTTCCCATATGTCTGCTGCCCTTGTCCTTCTGGATGGAAGTGGTCTTGGGTTTAGAAGGTCCTGTCTGAGGAGCGTTGGTGAATTTCTGCAGTGCATCTTGTAGTTAGTACCCACCGCTGCTACTGAGCATTGCAGATGGAGGGAGTGGATACTTGTAGATGTTGTACTGGCTGCTTTGTCCTGGATGGTGTCAAGCTTCTTGAGTGTTGTTGGAGCTGCACTCATCCAGGCAAGTGGGGGAGTGTTCCATCGCACTCCTGACTTGTGCCTTTTAGATGGCGGACAGGCTTTGAGGAGTCAGGGGGTGAGTTATTTGATGTGATATTCCCAGCATCTGGCCTCCTCATGTGGCCACTATCTTAATGTGATGACCAGTTGAGTTTCTGGTCAATGGTAACGCCCAGCTGAGAGTGAGGGATTCATTGATGGTAACACTATTGAATGTCAAGAGATGGTCAGAGCCTGGCATTTGTGTGGCGCAAATGTCACTTGGTACTTGTCAACCCAAGCCTGGATATTGTCCGGATCTTGTTGCATGTGAACTTGGACTGCTTCAGTGTCTGAGAAGTCAAATGGTGCTGAACATGGTGCAAACATCAGCGAACATCCCCACTTCTGACCTTATGATGGCGGGAAGGTCATTGATGAAGTAGCCGAAGATGGTTGGGCCGAGGACACTACCCTGAGGAACTCCTGCAGAGATCTTCTGGAGCTGAAATGATTGACTGCCAGCAACCACAACCACCTTCCCATGTGTCAGGTATAACTCCAACCACCGGTGAGTTTGCCTGTGAAACCCATTGATTCCCATTTTGCTAGGGCACCTTGATGCCACACTCGGTCAGATGCAGCCTTGATGTGAAGGGTTGTCGCTCTCACTTCAGCTCTGGAATTCAGCTCTTTTGTCCACGTTTGAACCAAGGCTGTGATGGGGTCAGGAGCTGAGTGGCCACGGCAGAACCCAAACTGGGCGTAACTGAGGAGGTTATTTCTGAGCAGGTGCTGCCTGATAGCACTGTTGATGACACCTTCCATCACTTTACTGATGATTGAGAGTCGACTAATGGAGCAGTAATTGGCTGGCCTGGTTTTGTCCTGCTTTTTCTGTACAGGACATACTTGGGCAATTTTCTACATTGTCGGGTAGATACCAGTGTTGAAACAAACTAGAACAGCTTGGCTCGGGCAGCAGCAAGTTCTGGAGCACAAATCTTCAGTACTGTTGCTGGAATGTTGCCAGGGCCCATAGCCTTTGCGGTATCCAGTGTCCCTAACCGTTTCTTGATATCACATGGAGTGAATTGAATTGACAGAAGACTGGTATCTGCAATAGTGGGGATCACTGGAGGAGGCCGAGTTTGATCACCCATTCAGCGCTTGTGGCTAAAGATTTCTGCAAATGCTTCAGCCTTATGTTTTGCACTGATGTGCTTGGTTCTTCCATCGTTGAGGATGGGGACATTTGTGGTGCCTCCTCCTCCTCCTCCAGTGAGTTGTTTAATTGTCCATTGCCATTCATGACTGGATGTGGCAGGGCTGCAGAACTTAGATCAGATCCATGGTGAGATTGATTAGCTCTGCCTATCACTTGCTGCTTTCGCTATTTGGCATGCAAGTAGTCCTGTTTGGTGGCTTCACCAAGTTGATTCCTCATCTTCAGGTAAGCCTGGTGCTGCTCCTGGCATGCCCTCCTGCACTCTCCATTAAACCAGGATTGATGGTAACGGTTGAGTGAGGGACATACTGAGCCACGAAGGTTGTAGATTGTGCTAGAGTTCAATTCTGCTGCTGTTGATGGCCCACAGCACCTCATGGATGCCCAGCCTTGTGTTGCTAGATCTATGTGAAGTCTGTCCCATTTACTGCAGTGATAGTGCCACACACATGATGGAGGTTGTTCTCAATGTGACGGCGGGACGTTGTTCCACAAGGACTGTGCGATGGTCAGTCTTACTGATACTGACATGGACAGATGCAACTGCAGCTGGCAGATTAGTAAGGATGAGGTCAAGTATGTTTTTACCTCTTGTTGGCTCCCTCACCACGTGCCGCAAACCCAGTCTGGCAGCTGTGTCCTTTAGGATCTGACCAGCTCGATCAGTAGCACTGGTGCTGAGCTACTCTTAGCAGTGGATATTGAAATCCCCAACCCAGAATACATTTTGTGCCCTTGCCATCCTCAGTGCTTCCTCTAAGTGTTGTTCAACATTGCAGAGTACTGATTCAGCAGCTGAGGGAGGACGGTACGTGGTAATCGGCAAGAGCTTTCCTTGGCCATGTTTAACTTGAAGCCATGAGGCTTCATGGGGTCCAGAGTCAATGCTGAGGCGTCCTAGAGCAGCACTGTCCTGACTGCACACCACTGTGCCACCACCTCTGCTGGGTCTGTCCTGCCGGTGAGAGAGGACATATCCAGGGATGGTGATGGTGGAGTCTGGGACATTGTGTGAAAGATATTATGACTGTGTCAGACTGTTGATTAACTAATCTGTGAGACAGTTCTCCCAATTTTGGCACTAACCCCCAGATGTTAGTGAGGAGGACTTTGCATGGTCGACAGGGCAGTTTCTGCCATTGTCTTTTCTGGTGCCTAGGTCAATGCTGTGTGATTTATCCAGTTTTATTTCTTTGAGTCAGTTGAGAGTCAAGCTCATTGCTGTGGTCTGGAGCCATATGTGGGCCAGACCAGGTGAGGTTGGCAGATTTCCTCCCTTGAAGGACATTAGTGACAATGGATTCATGGTGATCGGTAGATTCTTAAGTCCAGACTTCTTTTTAAAATTAAACTTCCACCATCGAACCCAGGTCCCCAGAACATTTTCTGGGTTTCTGGATTAATAGGTTAATGATAATACCAGTAGGCCTTGAGGACTCATGCAAAGAATTTATTTAACTCTTCAGCCATTTCCTGGTTCCCCAATATTATTTCTCCAACCTCATTCTCTTAGGGGCTTGTATTAACTTTGGTCTGTCCTCCTTTCTATATATTTAACAAAGTTCCAGTTGCCTGTCCTGATATTATTTGCAAGTCCATCCTCAAAGTTTACCTAATCCCCTTCTTTTTTTGGTTGTTTTCTGCCTTTTAAGAATTTCTCGATCCTCTGGCTTGTGATTAATCTTTGCAACATTATATCTATTCTTTCTTTCCATTTGATAAAAGGATCCCTTTGCCTTGTCATGTAGGATAATACGATACAATGTTTTATTTGTCTTTTCTTGCAATACAGAGTTTTTATAGAACATTACAGCATAGTACAGGCCCTTCGGACCTTGATGTTGTGCCGACCTGTCATACCGATCCATAGCCCATCTAACCTACACTATTCCATGTGCGTCCATATGCTTGTCCAATGACGACTTAAATGCTCCTAAAGTTGGCGAATCTACCACCGTTGCAGGCAAAGCGTTCCATTCCCTTACTACTCTCTGAGTAAAGAAACTACCTCTGACATCTGTCCTATATCTTTCACCCCTCAATTTAAAGCTGTGCCCCCTCGTGCTCGCTGTCACCATCCTAGGAAAAAGGCTCTCCCTATCCACCCTATCTAACCCTCTGATTATTTGATATGTTTCAATTAAGTCACCTCTCAACCTTCTTCTCTCTAATGAAAACAGCCTCAAGTCCCTCAGCCTTTCCTCGTAAGACCTTCCCTCCATACCACGCAACCTCCTCGTAAATCTCCTCTGCACCCTTTCCAAAGCTTCCACATCCTTCTTATAATGCGGTGACCAGAAATGTACACAATACTCCAAGTGCGGCCACACCAGAGTTTTGTACAGCTTCACCATAACCTCTTGGTTCCGGAACTCGATCCCTCTATTAATAAAAGCTAAAACACTGTACGCCTTCTTAACAGCCCTGTCAACCTGGGTGGCAACTTTCAAGGATCTGTGTATATGGACACCGAGATCTCTCTGCCCATCTACACTGCTAAGAATCTTAGCATTAGCCCTGTACTTTGCCTTCCGGTTACTCCTACCAAAGTGCATCACCTCACACTTGTCTGCATTAAACTCCATTTGCCACCTCTCAGCCCAGCTCTGCAGCTTATCTATGTCTCTCTGCAACCTACAGCATCCTTCATCACTATCCACAACTCCACCGACCTTAGTGTCATCTGCAAATTTACTAACCCATCCTTCTACGCCCTCATCCAGGTCATTTCTAAAAATGACAAACAGCAGTGGACCCAACACCGACCCTTGCGGTACACCACTCGTAACTGGTCTCCAGGATGAACATTTCCCATCAACTACCACCTTCTGTCTTCTTTCAGCAAGCCAATTTCCAATCCAAACTGCTATATCTCCCACAATTCCCTTCCTCCACATTTTGTACAATAGCCTATCGTGGGGAACCTTATCGAACCTTGCCGAAATCCATATACACCACATCAAACGGTTTACTCTCATCTACCTGTTTGGTCACCTTCTCAAAGAACTCAATAAGGTTTCTGAGGCACAACCTTCCCTTCATAAAATCACATGATACACCAACTTTGGATGCTTGTATGCTTGCTTGTTTGCTGATCAAAATTAAATAAGTGAAACAATTGTACTGAGGTCACCAATCAGCCAGCACATGACCCTTCCTGTGCATTGGCTGCATGGTTACAAGGAGGAAGAATGAAGTGTCTGGTTCAGCTCAGTGAGACAGAAGCTGTATATTTTGGAAGTTTTGGATTTGACCTTTGAACAGGACAGTTCCATTTATGTATCTAAGTTATATTTATTCACTGTTTCACAGTGGAAGGACACAGTGGAAGGATGGCAAAATGGTCAACTCAAGGATGAATCTTGGGGATGTTTACTAATAATTGCACAGTGTTTAGCATCAACAGGAAGATGTCGATAATACTCGGGCTTGGACTGATGAGTGCCAAATAATGTTTGCGCCACAGAGGTGCCAGGCAATGATCATCTCTAACAAGAGAGAATCTCACCATCTTCCTTTGTTGAGTTTCAACACTGAAATTCTGTTATCAACTTCATGGGTGTTACTACTGACTTGAACCTGCATGAGATAAGCCATATAAATACTGTGGCTACAAGAGCACGTCTGGGAATCATGTGGTTAGTATCTCCTCTCCTTTCTCCCCAAAGCTTGTCCATCTCTGACAAGGCAAAGTTGGGAGTGTGATGGAATATGATTGCCTGGATGCCGCAGCTCCAGTCACACTCAAGAAGCTTGATGCCATCCATGCTTGATTGGCACCATTTCCATCACCTCAACATTGATGTTTGTCTACTGCTGATAGACAATGGGGGCATTGTGTACCATCTACAAAATGCACTGCAATAACTCATCTGACAGCAGTTCCCACTAGAAAAACAAGGGTAGTTCACCTGTATTGGGTACGTGTGACTACAATAAATCAAATAAATCAGATCAAATGCTGGGCCAGAATCCTGGCCATCCCTATCTATCAGCCTTGTGCAGGGTATCTATCCCAGATGAACACTTGCGGTCCATGAAGTTAGTTCAGTGCCTTTGCAACAGTGATAATGTGTGACCAATGTATACTGGCCTTGCGCAGGACCAACATAGAGCCATACAAATGATATAAACCAGAAGGGAGCCATTCAGCCATCTTTGTCCATGCTGACCCATAGACATCTGATGCCTTTTTTAATCCCAAATTGTTACAAACGTACATGGACCTGCAGCACTTAAAGTGCAGATCCAGGTACTTCTTAAAAGGGTTTAGAATCTCTTAGTCCACCACCAATTCAGGCAGCAAATTCCTGACACCCATCACCCTCTGCATAAAACGGATTTTCCCACATCCCCTCTAACCCTTCTGCCACTTAGCTTGACTCTGTAACTGCTGATTTTTGAATTCTCTGCCAAGGGAAGCAGCTTCCTCCTGTCTACACTAACTCTACCCTATCGCTGCCCTTCACTGTTTTGTATACCTCAATCATGTCATCCCTCAGACTTTTTGGTTCCAAGGAAAACAGCCTCATATTTACAATTCTCCAGCTTTGGCAATATTTGAGTAAATCTTTTCTGCACTGTCTCCAGAGTTATTATATACTTCCTGGATTGTGATGAACACAACTGCACACACTACTCCAGTTGTGGCATCATCAGTATCCTGTACAGTTTTATCATGATGTCCTTACTTTGGTAATCTACACTTTTCCCAATGAGGCAAAGCATTCCCTGTGCCTTCGTCAGAACATTACTGACCTGTAGTGCTACCTTTAGGAACCTGTTCACTTCCATGCTTAGATCCCCCACTTCATCTACCCCTCTCAGTATGTTCCTATTTATTGTGTATTCCCTTTATGTCCTCATGAAAAGCAATGCATCACACTTGTCAGAGTTGTGCTCCATCTGTCGCTTTCCTGCCTTCTCCGCCAACCCATCGAATATCATTTTGGAACTTGGAGCTATCCTCTGTCCTATCCACCTTACATCCAATTTTTCAGTTGTCTGCCAATTTACCAATTGTGCCCCCCATGTTCAAGTCTGAATCGTTCATCTATAAAATAAATTAAAGGGGCCCCAAAATCAAGCCCTGTGAAACACCAATGGAAATTGCTTTCCGTTCAGAAGCACAGCCATGAACAATTACCCTTGTTTCCTGCCACTAAGCCGATTAGTCAACACATTACTCCGTATCCCATGACCCATGAGCTTTCACTTTTTTGCACTTCTCAGGTGGGACGTTATCATTTGCTTTGCTAAAATCCATGTCGACAAATTCATTGCGCAACCCTCATCGATCCTCCTTGCCACTTTCTTAAAGAATTCAACTAAATTTGTAAGTAATGACCTTACCTTGACAAAGCCGTGCTGACTATCCATGACTAGTCCATGCCTTTCTCAGTTAGTTTATTTGATCTCTCAGATCGATTTTAAAATTTTCCCACCACTAACATAAGACAAGCAGGCTTTTAATTGTTTGGCATTTCCTTCGTACCCTTTATAAACAATGGAACCACATTTATATTCCTTCTCTAATTGATTTAAAACAAAATTTGCCCTGAGGATGATTAGTTTAGTCTTGCATGTGCTGGTGCTACCCTCCTAATGGAGGAAGGGGGACTTTTCATCCAAATTCCCTACTTGTTTCCTTTGTTTTAATTTTCTTTTCTTGTAAATATTTCACCCAGTTCCCTTTTAAGTGAAGCACTAGATTTTGCTTGAATAGTCACTTGCAGTAAAAGCATTCCCTATTCCATTATATGGAAACTTTTCCTCTAACTTTCCCATCATTGTTGTGTGAACAAATCCTGGCCTGAATCACAAGAAACAAACTGTGTCTCTTCAGAATTTTTTTTTGTTTGTTAGGGGTCTTACCTCATGAAAAAACAAAAATCAAGCTCTGTTTTTCTGAAACTGGAACAGCAACATTAGAAGCTGCAAGTTCTTCAGTATGTTTGGGAGATCTAGAGTGAATTGTCCCGGTAACCAGATGTTCCACAACATGGTTCTGTACTAGTGACCATTGGCCTTGAGATTGGTCTCATCTGTCCAGTATTGGAGAATCAGCCTTTGCCTGCTAGAATAGACCAATCATAAAGTCACCAATTGTAAGAGATGCAGTGTTTACCTTCCCTGCATTTGACCTTACTATTGAAATTTTTTTTACAATTATGTGGCTTCTGTCAGATGCTAGTAACTATTTGGAGCCACAGGTGAGAGCTGGTGAAGGTGAGGATGAACCCAGCATGAGCTGCTCAAAAAAAAAGTGAATCAAACAATTTTTTTTGCCCTCTCTCTTAGTCACTCCAAATCCTCTTGAAGCATCTTTGTACCTTCCTCTCAATTCTCATTTCCAACCAGTGATGTGATTTGTCAGTCACGGTGTTTTTCTGTAAATATGCCCATCTTCATCCTTTGTCCCCATCCACAGATTAGCACATTTAATATGAAGAACATAATATGAAAAACATATAGACCACATCAGATGAATTTCCCTCTTCAACACTTCTGATATCTGATAAATAGAGGCCTTCTAGAACATAGAACATAGAACAGTACAGCACAGAACAGGCCCTTCAGCCCACAATGTTGTGCCGACCATTGATCCTCATGGATGCACCCTCAAATTTCTGTGACCATATGCATGTCCAGCAGTCTCTTAAATGACCCCAATGACCTTGCTTCCACAACTGCTGCTGGCAACGCATTCCATGCTCTCACAACTCTCTGCGTAAAGAACCTGCCTCTGACATCCCCTCTATACTTTCCACCAACCAGCTTAAAACTATGACCCCTCGTGCTAGCCATTTCTGCCCTGGGATGCTAGCCATTTCTGCCCTGGGAATTAACATGTTGTGTCAGCATTGCTTGACTGATGCTTAAGGTTGCGGTGGTAATTAGTCTTTCTGCATTAAATATACTTTCAATATTAGAAACTTAAGTGATTGACTACTTCATTGGAACCTAATACAATTATCAGTGTTCTTTTTTTTGACAGTGCTGATTGATTGGATTTATTAAATGGAAATGTACAGTGTTGCTTTCAAATGGTGATAATTTCTCAATGGAATTTCACGTGCAGGCACTCAGACATGAACTAATGGATAAGGAGGAGACAATCAGAACTGCTTTGGATTCAGCCCATAGAAGGGCCAGAGGAGTCGCGCTGACACCTTCATGTTTAAACAGGTCAGCCACTTAATCTATTGCAGGAACAACCACTTTTCTGCAGAACACTTGGCTTTATAGAGCAGTAAGAGATTAGAAATAAAGTAATGCTAAACTGGAGAGTGAGAAATAATGCAGGGACTCGTATGTTATTTAAAGAAACATGTTACAGCGCATGACAGAAGATTCTGTGACAGTTATTTAGAATTGTATGTTGTGGGAACAATTGAAAATGTTTCCACTCACCTAGTGATTGTGGTAACTTCAAATTATTAGAAAATTTATAGATCAGCATCTTGAAATATGTTTTTTTTTCATTTTCACAAAACGTTACATGACTTTACGTTCTGCAATGTGTTCTTAATTACCATATTCAAAAGCAAAAAGCATGTGTTTACTGTCCTACCATATTTTGGTGATGTATTGATGTGTCTCATTTTCAGAGGACACTTTTCTGCGTGCCACTAGATGTATATCAGCCATACCAAAATGCTGCCTTTGCCTGAGACAGGGAAGATGAAATGACTTTGGGGAAATGGAGAATCATTCATGAATCCAGTTACTTTCTGATCTGACAGCTTTGTGGCATCTGAATGGATAACAATTTGATCTGGTAATCTCAATTGATAGAGTGCAAATGTGTAGTGATGCATTTTGGGAGCTCTGGTAAGTGAAAGATGTTCACAATGACTAGTAGATCCCTAGAGAGCACTGAGAAACAAAGGGACCTTGATGTCCAAAAGCAAGAGTTCATGCCCTCTGCTTCTGGCCTTTCAGGCAATGTTGGATCCAACACTCCACTGAGCCTTAGATCCCATGAGCTCTTGTTTTGTTGACCAGTCTGCTATCACTGACCTTATCAAAAACATATAGACCACATCAGATGAATTTCCCTCTTCAACACTTCTGATATCTCCTCAATAAAAATTAGATAAAATTTGCAAACCATGGCATTACCTCAACAAAGCCATGCTGACTATCCCCGAACATTCCATGTTTCTCCAAGTGCAGCGACATTTTGTCCCTTAAAATTCTTTCTGATAACTTCCCTACCACCAAGGTTAGACTGGCTTGTAACTTCTGGATCTGTCCTTTCTTCTTTTATATAAAAGTATGAGCGGTCCTCTGGCACCTTAGCTGTGGCCAGAAATGACTTGAAAAATCTTTGCCAGGACCTTTGATATCTCCTCCCCTGCTTCATAAAGTCATGCAGTATAGAAACAGGCTCACTTGATCAACATCAATGCCAACTAACAAACATCAAACTACTGATCCCATTTACCTGCACTGAGTCATTACCTACCATACCCTGGCCCTTTAAATGCTCATCTGTTGCTTCTTTAATATTGCAAGCGTATCTGCCTTCTCCACCTTGTCAGGCAGCATATTACATGTTTGTATCACTTATGGTGAAAACACTTGCCTCAGATCCCCTCTAAATAGCTGACAGTTCACCTGAAATCTATGCCCCCGACTTAAACTCGTCTACTGGTTCTCACAATCAATCTATGCCTCCTCATAATTTTGTATACGTCGATCAGATTTCCCCTCAGCCTCCTCTGCTGCATGGAAAACGCACTTAGCCTACCAGTTTCTCCTCATAAAACTTGCATTCAATCACAAAACAACACCCTGAAACATATACTATCAACCAACCTGGCCAACATCTCTGTCTCCGGCTTGCTACAGTGTTCCAGTGAAGCCCAGCACAAGCAGACAGAACAACACCTCATTTTCTACTTGGGGACCTGACAGCCCTCCAGACTTAATATTGAGTTCTGCAATTTTAGGGCCTAAACTCTCCCATATCGCAGCGCCCCCACCCCACACACCAGGCTTTGTTACCACGCAGCCTGCCACTACACACTCCCTGTTGTTAGTGACTAACAGTCCCCATTGACAACTTCCCAGCCTGATCGTTAGCAACTCCTTTATCTGTCCACCTGTCTTTCTCTCTCTTTGGGCTCTATCCTATTGTTTACTCCCTCCCCACCCTCCTCCCTATTTTCGGCATAGAAACTGATGTTTTCCCAGCCACCATCAGTTCTGAGGAAGGGTCACCGGACTGGAAATGTAAACTCTGTTTTTACCTCCAACATATGTTGCCACACCTGCTGAGCTTTTCCAGCAACTTTGTTTTTGTTCGTTGTTTACAGCATCCGCAGTTCTTGTGGTTTTTATCACTAAACCTGTCAGACTCATCAATGCTCTCTAATGCTCCAACTTGTTGCTCAAATTGCTCCAATAAGAGGCACCTGCTGTACACATGGTCATGCAGACCAGCAGGAGCACTCAGCATTTGACATGTAGCGTAGGATGCACCAATCATGGGTCAGATCTTAATTCCAGGCATACCTTAACTCAACAGAACACGGATCTTTGCTTTTAATTTACTCATTCTCCTACTTAATTGTAGGGGACAAAAACCAGTGTTCACTCTCAGGTCTCTGCTGGTATGCCTGCTTTTCAGGGAGAGCCTTATCTCACCCACTCCTCTCAATAACATTCTCTGACTGTCACTGGGCCAACCCTCCGCTCTCAGTAACACTGTCTGCCCGTCACAGGGCCCTCACCCCCTCCTCTCAGTAATACTGCCCGTCACAGGGCCCTCGCCCCCTCCTCTCAGTAATACTGCCCGTCACAGGGCCCTCGCCCCCCTCCTCTCAGTAACACTGCCCGTCACAGGGACCTTACCCGCTCCACTCAGTAACACTGCCCGTCACAGGGACCTTACCCGCTCCTCTCAGTAACACTGCCTGTCACAGGGCCCTCACCCGCTCCTTTCAGTAACACTGCCCGTCACAGGGACCTTACCCGCTCCTCTCAGTAACACTGCCTGTCACAGGGCCCTCACCCGCTCCTTTCAATAACACTGCCCGTCACAGGGACCTTACCTGCTCCTCTCAGTAACACTGCCCATCACAGGGACCTTACCTCTCCTCTCAGTAACACTGCCCGTCACAGGGACCTTACCCGCTCCTCTCAGTAACACTGCCCGTCACAGGGACCTTACCCGCTCCTCTCAGTAACACTGCCTGTCACAGGGCCCTCACCCGCTCCTTTCAGTAACACTGCCCGTCACAGGGACCTTACCTGCTCCTCTCAGTAACACTGCCTGTCACAGGGCCCTCACCCGCTCCTCTCAGTAACACTGCCTGTCACAGGGCCCTCACCCGCTCCTTTCAATAACACTGCCCGTCACAGAGACCTTACCTGCTCCTCTCAGTAACACTGCCCATCACAGGGACCTTACCGCTCCTCTCAGTAACACTGACTGATTGGAAAGGGCGCTCACCCACTCCTCTCAGTAACATCCCCTGACTGTCACTGGGCCCTCACCCGCTCCTCTCAGTAACACTGCCCGTCACAGCGCCCTCACCCACTCCTCTAAGTAACACAACTGTCACAGAGCCCTCACCCACTCCTCTCAGTAACACTGCCTGTCACAGGGCCCTCACCCGTGCATCTCAGTAATACTGCCTGTCACAGAGCCCTCACCCACTCCTCTCCGTAACATTGACTGCCTGTCACAGGGCCCTCACCCTCTCCTCTCAGTAACATTGACTGACAGTACAGGGCCCTCACCCCCCCCTCCTCTCATTAACACTACCTGTCACAGACCCCTCACCCGCTGCTCGCAGTAACACTGACTGACTGTCACAGGGCGCTCACCCCCTTCCTCAGTAACACTGTCCGTCACAGGGCCCTCACCCACTCCTCTCAGTAATACTGTCTGCCACAGGGCCCTCACCTGCTCCTCTCCGTTACACTGACTGACTGTCACAGGGCCCTCACCCCCTCCTCTCTTTAACACAGTCCGCCACCGTGCCCTCACCCCCTCCTTTCAGTAACACTGCCAGTCACAGGATCCTCACCCGCTCCTCTCAGTAACATTGACTGACTGCACAGGGCCCTCACCCCCTCCTCTCAGTAACACTGACTGCCTGTCACAGGGTGCTCACCCGTTGCCCTCAGTAACACTGACAGACTGTCACAGGGCCCTCAGCCGCTCCTCTCAGTAACACTGCCCATCATAGGGCCGTCACCCGCTCCTCTCAGTAACACTGCCCGTCACAGGGACCTTAGCCGTTCCTCTGAGTAAGACTGCCTGTCGCAGGGCCCTCACCCACTCCTCTCAGTAACACGGCCCGTCACAGGGCCCTCAACTGCTCCTCTTGGTAACTCTGACTATCTCCCGGCCCTAAACCCCTCCTCTCAGAATCACTGACTGACTGTCACAGGCCTCTCACTCCCTCCTCTCAGTAACACTGCCTGTCACAGAGCCCTCATCCGCTGTTCTGAGTGACACTGGCTGACTGTCACAGTGCCCTTACCTTGCCCACTTATCTGAATTAGAGACAATATCAATGTGGTTGCTTTATCAAGAACAAATGCGGAGAGAAATTAATGTCACAATCAAAGTGAACTTGATTAGTAAGAGAATGTGATGGAATGTCTATTTATTTAATATAAGTATGTTATGACTGATTTTATGACCTGAAGTCACAGCCGTATTCAATCAGCTTCCCTGTCTATATTTGCAACTCATTGATATAAAGTATTTAGTGACGTTCAAAATTGATCCCAATGTTTCCTAATCAGATTTTTTGAAAAGCCAGTGCCAGACTTTGTGAATAACAATACCTGACACCAGGTTTATAGCTAAAACAAAAGATTTTACAGTTTATGAACAATATAGTATCTTTTTTTAAAAAAGTTAAGCAAAAAGGTATTCTGACGAACGCCTATGACTTAAACATCATCTTCTTTGATTCTAGCCCCAATTCTAGCAAAGACAGAAAGACACACAAACAGATATAATTAAGGAATGTATCAAAGGGAAAAAACTAAATCAAGTGTAACTGGCCAGTTTACTTAACCAGACTGCATGATCTTTAAAATGGAAAGAACTGTGGATGCTGTAAATCAGGAACAAAAACAAAGCTGCTGGAAAAGCTCAGCAGGTCCAGCAGCATCTGTGAAGGAAAAAAAGAAGTAAGATTTCAGATCTGTCAACCCTTCTTCTGATCAGCTCTGAGGAAGGGCCACCAGATCTGACATCGTACCTCTTTTTTGCCTTCACAGATGTTTTCAGACCTGCTGAGCTTTTCCAGAAATTTTGTTTTTGTCCATCATCTAAATTCTCACAGTCAGATGAGATTGTATGTTAAGTTAAAATCTGAACAATCTACAGATGCTGTAAATCAGAAACAAAAACAGAAGTTGCTGTAAAAAACCAGCAGATCTGGCAGCATCTATGGAGAGAAAACAGAGTTAACATTTTGGGTCGTATTACCCTTCCTCAGAATTCCTTATTTCTAAGTGTCACAGGATCTGAAATGTTAATTCTAACTTCTGTCCATAGATGCTGCCAGACTCGCTGAGCATTTCCAGTAATTTCTGAGCTTCTGTCTTGGTTTCTGAAAACATTGAGCTGTGCAAATACCTTTCAGTAGGCTTTGGGGGATATTTAATTATTACTTGTAACAGAGGACCTCTTAACTTAGAATAAGTTGATAATGGGAGGACAACCAGTTGGCAATCAAACGTCTGTCCTGTAGCTTTTGCAGGGACAATCCTTCTGATTTAAAGACAGTTCAATATTGGTTTCTCTTTGCTAGTGACTCATCAACAGAGTTTTCTTGGAAGAAGAATTGACCTGCAATTAACCTCCAGACCTAGCCTCATAAACAAATATCAAATTGTTTCTTCTTTTTTCACATAAGCTGCTGCTCACAGTCCAAAGGTCACTCTCAGCTCACAGTTCACAGCTCCAAACCAAAAATGATAATGAACTTAAGTACTAGGAGGAGTAAGACAATTCAGCTCCTCGAGCCCCGCTGTTTGATATGATTGTGGTTGATCTTATCTCTGCTGCAACTTTAGTTTCCTACCTGCTCTCCATAATTCTTGAACCCATTATGAACTCAAAAATCGTTCTATCTCCTCTTCAAATTTGCTCAATGTCACAGCCCTCCAATGCCTTCTTAGGGAGTGAATTCCAGAGATTCATGACCCTTCCGGTGTAGAAATTTTTCATCATCCCTTTAAACCTTCTCTCCCTATGCTAAAACTATGACCTCTTGCTCTATTGCCCACATGAGGAACCATCCTTTCCACGTCAACTTTATCAATCTGCTTGAACATATTATATCCCTCAATTAGATCCCTTCTCATTGTTCTGAACACCTGAGAATGTAGGCCGAAACTACTCTGTCTGTCTTAAGACGCATTCTCGTCTCTGGAATCATCCTGGTGAACCTCCACTGGACTGCCTCCAATACAATGACACCTCTCCTTAAGTAAGGAGACCAGAACTGTACACAGGGCTCCAGGTGTGGACTCACTAATGCCTTGCATAGTTGCAGCAATCTTCTTTTGTATTTGTATACTCTCTTTCTTGAGCAATAAATGCCAAAATTCCATTTCCCTGCCTTAATACCTGCTGTACCTGCTTACTGAGTTTCTGTGATTCATAAAACTAAAAAAAATGAAGGTTTCAATGCTGTTAAAATGAAATCCATCCAAGTAAAATTAAAAGAATGATAAGAGGACATTAATAGAAAATGAAAACATTTTTCTCTCTCTGGAGAGCAATATTGAACAGGCTTCACATAACAATGTTATTTGTGAGCTTGGATTCTATACTGGAGGAATGCTGCGCAAGTTTTAAGTTTGAATTGTACACCTATACCGTGTGTAGTGAGAAGGACAAGACGTGGGTTTTAATCTAATAATTTTCTGTGTTCTTCTGTTATAAATATACATAGGCATCCGCTTGTGAGCATTTTCAGTAATTGAATACCACAGTAAAGAGAATGAAAATTTATCTCACCCTGGAATCTGAATTGTCCAGTATCACCATCAACTGGGATCATAACACTTGTCATTTCAAAGGCCAAACCTGATATTACCACTCGATTCCTCAACTAAAATGGAATTTGATTCATTCAATTGTCATACATGAATGACCTTGATAGAGTGTTGTAAATTATAAAGTGAAACAAAATAGCCCTTCACCATTTTTCTTGTAAAGCAAATCCATCATATTTGATTGTTGTAGTGGTATAAAACACTAGTAAGTCACACATTGCAAAGTCCTCCTGAATGTGAGCCAGACATTTACATAGATCTGTGGTTAACCTCAAGAGGCAACCCAATCTTGTATTTGTTTCCTTTTTAGGCCACTTTTCTGACAACAAAGACTTCACCAGTCTCCTTAAACAGCTGAGATCAGACTAATTACAAAGCTCTATTTTGTCCATAACCTACCCTTGATCAATGCTAAAGAAGATAGACTAGCATTTAAATAAAATTGTATTTATAGAGTCATAGAGTGATACAACACGAAACAGACCTTTCAGTCCAATTAGTCCATGCTGACCATAATCCCAAACTAAAGTAGTCCTGCCTGCCTCCTGCGCTCGGCCATATCCCTCCATTCATGTACTTACCTGGATGTCTTTTAAAAAGTGAAACTGTACCCGCATCCACCAATTCTACTGGAAGTTCATTCCACATATGAACAATCCTCTGTATAAAAATATTGCCCCTCATTTCCTTTTTAAATCTTTTTCCTCTCATCTTAAAACAATGCCCCATAATTTTGAAATCCTCCACAGTAGGGAAAAGACATTTGGCGTTCACCTTATCTAGATCCCTCATTATTTTATAAACATTCATCGGGTGACCCCGAAACCTCCTAAGATCCAGTGAAAAAAGCCCCAGTCTATTCTCACCTTAAATCTCAAAACCTCCATTTCTGGCAACATCCTGGTAATTCTTTTCTGAACCCTCTCCAGCTTAATAATATCCTTCCTTGAACACCGACCAGAATTGGACACAACAGTGTAGAAGAGGCCTCACCAATATCCTGTACAACTTCAACATGGCATTCCAACTCTTCTCCTCAAAGGTCTGAGTCATGAAACACCTTCTTAACTACCGAAAGAACTACAGATGCTGTAAATCACGAACAAAAACAAAGTTGCTGTCAAATCTCAGGAAGTCTGGCAGCTTCTTTGAAGGAAAAAACAAAGTTAACGTTTCAGGTCCGGTGACCTTTCCTCAAAACTGGCATTTCCCCTCTTTGCTGTGCACTGTACCACTGATTTTGGTATCATCTGCAAACTTAATAACCAGGCCTTCTATATTCTCATCTAAATCATTTGTATAAACGACAACCAAAAGCAGACCCAGCAATGATCCCTGTGGAACACCGCTGGCAACAGGCCTCCAGTATGGAAAACTTCCTTGCATCACCACTCTCCATCTCCTGCCTTTTATCCAATTTTGTTTAGTTTCTACTTAATTAATATTCCAGTAATAAACATCCCTGATGATCTGCGGAACGGTCACCGCACCCGAAACGTTAACGCTGTTTTTGTTTTCCGTCACAGATGTTGCCAGACCCGGTGAGCTATTCCAGCAACTTTGTTTTCGTTCCTGATGAGCTGCGACTTTGTACTTGACTGATTTCCAACATCAAAAGTTCTAAAGGTTGGAAGAGATTGGTTTACCTTGACTTCCTAGCTTGAAAATGTGCCTTTTATGCAAAGAAACTGTACTCTGGGACAGTGGTTTTGCAGATTTACCTGCAGGTCCAGCTGTGAATCGGAGTTGAAGTAGTTGCAAGCACTGATGAATAGGCAGCTATTTAGCCTCTGGATGGAATCCTGTGGAAGCGACGAGGGTCTAGGTCATTGACTCGAGAACTGATGAGGGAACGGCTTGCCCCAACCAGCTTCCCTTCAGGGGAGCGCCAGCCTCAGGTCGCTCCCCTCAAGGGGTACGTCATCCTGACCTTGCTCCTCTCATGCGTAGGCAGCTACATCTTTCTCCCCTCTGGCACATAATAGACCGGCGGCAAACCTGGTGGGATGCCACTTTCCATGAGCAGTTGGCTAACCAGAACCCAGCAGGTGTAGTAAGCAGCAGTGTCACTTGGGAGGTGATGATCTCTGTTACCATTGGCAACCAACCTACGATTATTGCTCGATCTCAGGCCAGGATTGAGTGAAACACCATTAGCACGCCACTTCCCCTTCTTGATGTTGCACATTGAATGCCTTTGAAAGCCTGTTACATTTCTTAATGGTGACACCCCTGCCCACTGTTGAGTCAATACCAGTTGTTGTGGGATGATGTATGTGTACGTCAGTTGCTCAATTGGGGACTTTAACTCGCAATGAAGTTGGGAAGTTATGCACAAGTCTTCTCACCATGGATTTAATCTGGCTCTAAGCAGAATTGTAGGTGGTGCCATCCTTCCACCTGATTAAATGTCCTCTATTTTCAAACTTGCCACAAGGGAAAGTACAAAATCCCGCTGTTTTTGTTATCAATTCATGGTTTTTAATTTTGCAATCAGTGTCGTAAGCAGCAGATTAGTTCAGTCCTTGTGAAATTGAAGGCAATGCAACACTTTAATTGGTCACTTTTTAACATGGTAGGTTCTCAGACTGAGGAAATGGTGAATGTTGTTGATCTTTAATGCAATATGATGGAGGAGAGAAAAATCTGGACTACAGAGCCCACAGGAAGAAAATTATAATCTGTCAGTGCTGCCTCCATGAGAACAATGCCAAGTAAATACCCGTCCCCATATCGAACAATAGAAGTTTCCTGCATATCAGAACATACCCATTGAGTGGGGAACTGATGAATAATGCAGGAGCACCATCGGATTGAAATACTTTTATTCTAAGAATTTCAGAACATGCTGGGATTTTTATAGCAAGCAATACTTGTGATGGAATATTCTTTTAATGTCAAAATGCTGCAACAGTTTGGAAGAACCAATATTAAATGGATATTATTGCAGATAATATATGTGAATTAAATAAAATTGTTTGCTTAAAGTATTTTGTAATTCAAATTGAATGTCGCATTTTTGTATCTTTGTTGTCTTCTGTTTCTACTTTTTCTTATTTTTATAGAGCAGGTATTGTCCTGGTCACTTGTAATGCTGCCAATTCAAGATTAACTACATGGATGGTCTCTATCAGTTGCTTAATCCCCGATGTCAGATTGCAATCCTGAATCCAAGATTGTCACTTCATCTTTCAATTCTGTGTATAATCAAAGTCTGAGATCAACAGCTTTCATTTTACTATCTGGAAGTCAATCAGTGCAGATTTTGTTTGTAAACCAGCGTTCTGTATGTAAAACTGCTTCGTTTAATTAGATTAGTTAGTTAAGATTCATGTTAATGAAATGAATCATAACTAAGCTTCATCTCTTCCTCATTCTGAACACATGGTATGTCACGCAATGGCAATTCACTTTTGCATTGGTGCCGGTTCAAACCATGTGTATTCCAACTACAGATTGATACAGATGAAATTGTACCATTTCCTTTTTAGTACCATTCTCACCATACAGTGTTTCTGTTCATTACGTTTCTGTGTACAGTTCTGAACCAGTCCCCTTGCCCCTGAGCTTGCCAAATGTCTCAATGTTGTCGTGACATTGTCAAAGAATTCATTTCTTGGTAGATTCAGAGATAAATTAATGTAAACTAGTATGTGTTAATGCCTCTGCTGTAATTGGGCGAAACACTCAGGCCATTGTCTTAATTTTTCTCTCTTGTATTTATATTGAAATGTTGACCATGCCATTTGCTCCACTTACTGGAATTGGACTTGTTACAGAAGTGCTGAACGTCAACTTGCCAAATACAATTGAATGAAAAGTATGAGGCCAATCAGTCTCTTGAAACACTTTCTCTATGCAATCAACATAACAACATTCATTGACAATGAAAAATTACGTACGTGCTTAAGAAGATTAGATTTGAAACAGAGATTTGTGAATATGAATGGAGCTATATATGTCCCCATCTCAGGCACCCACCTCAAGTTCACCTGGACTATCTACAACACCTCTGTCACCTTCCTGGACCTCTCTGTCTCCATCTCAGGTAACCACCCAGAAACCGATATCCATTTCAAGCCCACCGACTCCCACAGCTACCTAGAATACACCACCTCCCACCCACCTTCCTGCAAAAATTCCATCCCCTATTCCCAATTCCTTCACCTCCGCCTCATCTGCTCCCAGGATGAGGCATTCCATTCCCGTACACGTCAGATGTCCTCGTTTTTCAACGACCGCAACCCCCCACCCCCCACCCAACCACACACAGTGGTCAAGAACCATGTCTCCCACATTTCCTGCAACTCATCCCTCACACCCCATCCCCGCAATAAGCACCAAAAGAGAACCCCCTCATCCTCTCATACCACCCTACCAACCCCTGGATACAACGCATCATCCTCCAACACTTCCACCATCTGCAATCTGACCTCACCACCAAAGACATTTTTCCATCCCCACCCTTGTCTACTTTCTGGAGAGACCACTCTCTCCATGACTCCCTTGTTGGCTCCACGCTTCCCTCCAACCCCACCACACCCGACATTTTCCCTGCAACTGCAGGAAGTGCTACACGTGCCCCCATACCTCCTCCCTCACCCCCATCCCAGGCCCCAAGAAGACTTTCCACATCAAGCAGATGTTCAACTGCACATCTACCAATGTGGTATACTGCATCCGCTGTACCCGTTGTGGACTCCTCAACATCGGGGAAACCAAGGAGAGACTTAAGTGTTCTGCAAAGCAGTCCCTATGCTCGGTTCACAACAAACAACTGCACCTCCCAGTCGCGAACAATTTCAACTTCCCCTCCTATTCCTTCAACGACATGTCCATCCTGGGCCTCCTGCAGTGCCACAACAATGCCACCCGAAGGTTGCAGCAACAGCAACTCATATTCTGCTTGGGAACCCTGCAGCCCAATAATATCAATGTGGATTTCACAAGCTTCAAAATCTCCCCTCCCCCTACTGCATCCCAAAACAAGCCCAGCTCGTCCCCGCCTCCCTCACCTGTTCTTTCTCTCACCTATCCCCTCCTCCCACCTCAAACCACACCCCCATTTCCTTCCTACTAACCTCGCCCCTTGACCTGTCCGTCCTCCCTGAACTGTCCTATCCCCTCCCTACCACCCCACCCACACTCACCTCTACTAGCTCCACCTCTTCAACTTGTCTGTCTCCTCTCCAACTATCTTCCCCTCTATCCATCTTCGATCCACCTCCCCCACTCTCCCTATTTATTTCAGAATCCTCTCCCCCTAACCCTTTTCTGATGAGGGGTCTCGGCCCAACATGTAAGCTTTTGTGCTCCTAAGATGCTGCTTGGCCTGCTGCGTTCATCCAGTTGCACACTTTGTTATCTCTATATCACGTAACAACCTCATTGAGTGAGTTCTAGAGCGAATTGTGCAGGGTAGACTTCGGGTTTATCATTCTAACTTGCCAGTCCTGAAAGATGAAACTTGGTTTGTGTTGGATGTTTGTTTTAATAGCTATGAAAGATATCCTGAAAGGATATGTCAAATCTTTTGTTGAGAATTTTACCCATTTAGTCACTCTAATCTTTTTCCTTTTTTAAAGTTTCCTTGGTAGTCATAAATTTCAAATATCTGCACAATTTTATTTGGCTTTGTATTGGTTCTCTGAGATTCTCTGTTAATGGCTCCGTGACCTGCTAGCTCATTACAGAATTTATCATTGATGTGCCTGTAACAAAATCTTTAGTCTTGTACTATATATTCCCAATTTCAGGATAAAGTCCAGAGAGACCTTTTAAAGGAAAGGGGTTTCGAAAGAAAACTTCAGTTCCATCGATCAAAGTCATGAATAGTTGATAAATTATTTGCATTTCATATTTCCAGAACCTAACCCGGAAGAGAGAGCCCAGAGAATTGCCAAAGCTGTCCTCAAACAGTCAATAGAAGTGAAGGAAAATTGGGAGCAATTGAAAACCCATGCAAGCAACTGGCAGAAACAGGTGGAAAAGGCATTGGAGAAACTTCAAGAACTGCAGAAAGCTCTGGATGATCTTGAGGCTCGTGATAACAGCTGAGGGGGTCCACACTGATTGGCAACCTGTGGGTGACCTGCTTATTGACTCATTGCAGGATCACATTGATAAAACCAGACTAAGTGCAATTACATTACACTTCACTTATGAACAGATGTAGCCGCAATGTTGTATCGAGACGATCAGTAATATGAGTACTTTAGTAATATTGATTGAATGGTTGTTAACTTAATTTGAAAATTAAAACTTAGTTGAGCATGCCTTCTGATGATATCACATCGGTAATATTAGTATAATTGAGGATTCTATTAGTCAGTGACATCAGCTGAGTTATCTGCTTGTTGCCATGTTATCAGGATTAAAGGTAAAGTCTTAGCACGCCATTTGGCCACTCCTTAGAGAGAGACAACTGGTTATGATTTAACCTGAAGATCACCATGCCTCGGGCAAGTAGAGGGGTTGAGGCAAAGATCCTTTGTGGTAAGCTCACTGGTGTGGCAATTGAGCCCTCTCTGCAGGGCATCACTTTGCATCACAAACCAACCGTTCAGCCAACTGAATTTGAATGGAGTTTAGGATTGTAGAGTAATCCATGCAATTGTATTTTTTTGAATGAATGTTTCTAACTGGGACTCTCTCACTGGCAAACTTTTTAAAAGCCAGCTCAGCCATACAGGTTAGATAAGTTCCTGATCTCAGCTGAATTTTTTGATCTGGGGTGGGTCAGCGTTAGGAGTTCAGTGATTGGAATGAATTCTCATTAAATTAGCGAGAGGGATACTACACGTGAATAGACCGATGTTTTGAAAAGAGGATGAGATACGAGCAAAAGTTTAATTGATGGAGAAGACCAGCCACAATCATCATCAACGGTGGAGCAGGCTTGAGCAGCCATGCAACATTGTGCTGCCGCTATTTGACTTGCTCCGTGAAGAGGAAGGAAAAGGGTCAAAGTTTCAAAAATGCTGAAGACCACATCATTCTACAACCTCAAAATTTGATTGTGTTCAGCATATTATCAGTACTGGTACCCCTCTTTCCTGGTCTATCATCTCAGCAGCTCTACTCTGCCCAAAAGCTGGTTACCAGTGACATTTTTGAAGGCTCTTCCCAAGTCTGAAAATCATTTTTGTTACGTAGAATCAGAGTTGGCGTGTGGAAGGAGGTCTTCTGGCATATCATAGCTCTTTGAAATAACTCCCCAATTCATCCCTGTCTGCTGTGCAATGTCTTCAACCACTTTATATCTCTTTAATGGAGGCAAAGTTTTGAAGGCATCTGAAAGGAGTATTAACGATCCCAGAATACAACTGAGCCTTATTAAGTTCTTAGTTCTGATGATCAAGAGCTTGATCAAAGAGGATTGTTTTAAAAAGTGCCTTAAAAGAGGAAAGGTACAGCGGCTAAGAGGTGGAGGAAGTCTCTTGTTGGGTTTGACGCCTACACAATTAAATGTTTGACAACCAGTCGTGGGCCATTTAAAATCAAGAGTGGGCAAGAGGACATAATTAGACGAGTGCAGATATCCTGAAGTATGGTTGGACTGGTGGAGATTACCAAAATAGCGATAGGCGTAGCCAAGGAACGATGTGTAAACAAAAATGAGAATTTAATAAAATTACTGTTAATAGTATCAGTGAGTTAGAAAGTACAGAGAATAGGATTTGTTTCAAGATGAGACTCAGGCAGTGGAGTTTTAGATGGCCTCATAACACTCTTGGTCACCTGAAGAGAGTTATTATCTGACACTCCACTCAGGCCAATTCTATGATCTTTTGATCTTTCTGCTTATAAATTGTGTGTCTGTGTGGTCACCTCACTAACTGCACCTGGTGAAGGTGGCTGCACTCCAAAAGCTTGTGTGATTTCAAATGAACCAGTTGGACTACAAGCTGGTGTCATGTGACTTCTGACTTCAAACAGTTATAGAATATGTTTTCAATCCTACCTTGACTTGATAATAAGACATCTTCCTAAAATTTATAAAATGAGAAGTATGTCTAACCCTGAGCCTTAGAGTGTTTTAGATGCCATGGGCAAATGTGGGACTCCAGCAGGGAATGCATTGGAATTAGAGATAATGGGAACTGCAGATGCTGGAGATTCCAAGATAATAAAATGTGAGGCTGGATGAACACAGCAGGCCAAGCAGCATCTCAGGAGCACAAAAGCTGACGTTTCGGGCCTAGACCCTTCATCAGAGAGGGGGATGGGGGGAGGGAACTGGAATAAATAGGGAGAGAGGGGGAGGCGGACCGAGGATGGAGAGTCAAGAAGATAGGTGGAGAGGGGATAGGTCAGTCCAGGGAAGACGGACAGGTCAAGGAGGTGGGATGAGGTTAGTAGGTAGCTGGGGGTGCGGCTTGGGGTGGGAGGAAGGGATGGGTGAGAGGAAGAACCGGTTAGGGAGGCAGAGACAGGTTGGACTGGTTTTGGGATGCAGTGGGTGGGGGGGAAGAGCTGGGCTGGTTGTGTGGTGCAGTGGGGGGAGGGGATGAACTGGGCTGGTTTAGGGATGCAGTAGGGGAAGGGGAGATTTTGAAACTGGTGAAGTCCACATTGATACCATATGGCTGCAGGGTTCCCAGGCGGAATATGAGTTGCTGTTCCTGCAACCTTCGGGTGGCATCATTGTGGCAGTGCAGGAGGCCCATGATGGACATGTCATCAAGAGAATGGGAGGGGGAGTGGAAATGGTTTGCGACTGGGAGGTGCAGTTGTTTGTTGCGAACTGAGCGGAGGTGTTCTGCAAAGCGGTCCCCAAGCCTCCGCTTGGTTTCCCCAATGTCGAGGAAGCCGCACCGGGTACAGTGGATGCAGTATACCACATTGGCAGATGTGCAGGTGAACCTCTGCTTAATGTGGAATGTCATCTTGGGGCCTGGGATGGGGGTGAGGGAGGAGGTGTGGGGACAAGTGTAGCATTTCCTGCGGTTGCAGGGGAAGGTGCCGGGTGTGGTGGGGTTGGAGGGCAGTGTGGAGCGAACAAGGGAGTCACGGAGAGAGTGGTCTCTCCGGAAAGCAGACAGGGGAGGGGATGGAAAAATGTCTTGGGTGGTGGGGTCGGATTGTAAATGGCGGAAGTGTCGGAGGATAATGCGTTGTATCCGGAGGTTGGTAGGGTGGTGTGTGAGAACGAGGGGGATCCTCTTGGGGCGGTTGTGGCGGGGGCGGGGTGTGAGGGATGTGTCGCGGGAAATGCGGGAGACGCGGTCAAGGGCGTTCTCAATCACCGTGGGGGGAAAGTTGCGGTCCTTAAAGAACTTGGACATCTGGGATGTGCGGGAGTGGAATGTCTTATCGTGGGAGCAGATGCGGCGGAGGCGGAGGAATTGGGAATGGGGGATGGAATTTTTGCAGGAGGGTGGGTGGGAGGAGGTGTATTCTAGGTAGCTGTGGGAGTCGGTGGGCTTGAAATGGACATCAGTTACAAGCTGGTTGCCTGAGATGGAGACTGAGAGGTCCAGGAAGGTGAGGGATGTGCTGGAGATGGCCCAGGTGAACTGAAGGTTGGGGTGGAAGGTGTTGGTGAAGTGGATGAACTGTTCGAGCTCCTCTGGGGAGCAAGAGGCGGCGCCGATACAGTCATCAATGTACCGGAGGAAGAGGTGGGGTTTTGGGCCTGTGTAGGTGCGGAAGAGGGACTGTTCCACGTAACCTACAAAGAGGCAGGCATAGCTGGGGCCCATGCGGGTGCCCATGGCCACCCCCTTAGTCTGTAGGAAGTGGGAGGAGTCAAAAGAGAAGTTGTTGAGTGTGAGGACGAGTTCAGCTAGGCGGATGAGAGTGTCGGTGGAGGGGGCCTGGTCGGGCCTGCGGGACAGGAAGAAGCGGAGGGCCTTGAGGCCATCTCCATGCGGAACCTTAAAGAACTTGGACATCTGGGATGTGCGGGAGTGGAATGTCTTATCGTGGGAGCATCCCTAAACCAGCCCAGTTCATCCCCTCCCCCCACTGCACCACACAACCAGCCCAGCTCTTCCCCCCGACCCATTGCATCCCAAAACCAGTCCAACCTGTCTCTGCCTCCCTAACCGGTTCTTCCTCTCACCCATCCCTTCCTCCCAGCCCAAGCCGCACCCCCAGCTACCTACTAACCTCATCCCACCTCCTTGACCTGTCCGTCTTCCCTGGACTGACCTATCCCCTCCCTACCTCCCCACCTACACCCTCTCCACCTATCTTCTTTACTCTCCATCCTCTGTCCGCCTCCCACTCTCTCCCTATTTATTCCAGTTCCCTCCCCCCATCCCCCTCTCTGATGAAGGGTCTAGGCCCGAAACGTCAGCTTTTGTGCTCCTGAGATGCTGCTTGTCCTGCTGTGTTCATCCAGCCTCACATTTTATTATCAATGCATTGGAATTGTCAGGTCCAGAAGTGAAGTAGTTCCAGATGAAGGTTTCACTGCTAATGAGCCAAGACAAGAGACAGGTAGGCAGTATTAAAAAGATGTAAAGAGACAGCTTTTGGGATTGCATGAATGTGTGGTCGGACCACAAACAGTGGTCTTCCCAGTTTTAAATTGTTGTCTCCACATAGTTCCACAACTTCATGTTCTGTTCAAAGGGCATTACTGACAAGAACGCAGAAGTTAGCTTGTCAATATATCTTGATTTTCCCACCATGTTCTCCAATTTTGAACACCACATGTGCACTGTACAAAGTGAACCATTCAAACCTTAAAAGGAAATGTTGAAATTGTGGAATATAAAGTTAAATTTATTTTATTGAAAATTTAAATAAATTACATGAGGGTTTGACCAAGACCGAAAGGAATTAGATGGAACACCAGCTGAATAAAACAAGCAGTAGTAAGGTGGTATTAGCTGGATGTTCCTGAAGAAAGAACGCAGCCAACCTTTCTTCCATAAGGGGGATTAATTGTGTGGTGTCAGACACAGTTGACTAAATCATTCCTTCTGTCTTTACTGTCTGACTGTACTATGGTTGTAATATTTCCTTTTTAAAAGGCTCAGGGTTAGACATATTTCTCATTTTACAAATTTTAGGAAGTTGTCTTATTATCAAGTCAAGGTAGGATTGAAAACATATTCTATAACTGTTTGAAGTCAGAAGTCACATGACACCAGCTTGTAGTCCAACAGGCTCATTTCAAGTCACACAAGCTTTTGGAGTGCAGCCCCTTCATCAGGTGCAGTTAGTGAGGTGACCACACAGACACACAGTTTATAAGCAGAAAGATCAAAAGATCATAGAATTGGCCTGAGTGGAGTGTCAGATAATAACTCTCTGCAGGTGACCAAGAGTGTTAGAGGCAAGTAAAGTGTTTATAAAGTCAATGTCAGTGCTGTGCTGTCATGATAATCAGGCAGCGCAACAGGAATGTACAAAAGGTGACATCTCAGGTCAGACTCTGACTTGTAGTTTAGAGGCTTGTGTTCAGAATCTGTCTTAGAGTTTTAAGCTTTATTTCCAAAGCAGGAATTTATAAGATACCACACTGACTGTAACTACAAGTTGTGTGTTTCTTCAACAAAACATCTGCAAATAAACAGACATCCTGGATGAAGACTTATTATCTGACACTCCACTCACACCAGTTGTACGATCTTTTGATCTGTCTGCTTATAAATTGTGTGTCTGTGTGTTTTCCTCTCTGACTGCACCTGATGAAGGGACTGCATTCCAAAAGCTTGTGTGATTTCAAATAAACCTGTCAGATTATAACCTGATGCCATGTGGCTTCTGACTTTGTCCATCCCAGTCCAACACCAGCACCTCCATATTGTAAGTGTTTGGAACCAAGTCAGTGCAACAGGTATATGTCGAACATTTGACTTCGAAAGGATGCCTAGTGCTGAAAAGTTCATTAATAACAAAGGATTTCTCCATTATGCCATCTATCGTAACATGCTGCGTCTCACAGTCATAATGAAAGGATGCCCACTTCAATTTAGCAGCGCCAAGAACAGTTATGGACATTTTTAGCATGGGAGGAGGCCCTTCAGCCTATTTTATCTGTACCAGCTCTCTCCCAGAGCAACAAAATTAATCCTTTTCTCGAACTCATTCCACCTATTTCACAGAATTGAAATATATAGGTACATACTTAGGACATTTTAACATCAAGTGAGCAGTTCTCGCACTTCACCTTGTCACTAAAAATTGAAAACGTGACTTACAAAGAGTGAGTTTTTATTTTGTTCTGTTGTGATGATGAAGAAGATGCAAGTCCAAGTGCTGGAACTGGCCTCTTGAACTTAGAAACTTTTAAATGTGTATAAAATGAATTCTGTGCGCATCTACTAAAAGCAGCTCTATGGAAGGATAAGGTGCCAAAGAAGATTTGGTGTATTGTACTTTACCCTATTATACTCCAACCTGTGAAAACAGAACTCTACGACTGTGAGTGTTGAGTTCTGAGAGGTTGCTATCTTGTTTGAATTTACATTGCTCAGTAGAGGCCTATTTTCCCAACAGCAAAATTGGCAATCCAGAAAGAAATGGATATTGGTTTCTCGCATTTGTTAGCTCTAAGTGTCTGTGTAAAGTTTGAGTACAGTTTCCTTCTGTACAGGTGCTTAACCTGCTTTTACAGTTTGAACATTTATTATGCTAATGAAAATTTTTTGAATGGTTTCACCTCCAGTTTTCTTCTTTATGCCTATTTGGTATTTTTTCAGGGTAAGGACGACCTGCAAAATCTGACATTGGGTTTTGAAAGACATCAGCCTTTATTTTAGAGAGATAATGGGAACTGCAGATGCTCGAGAATGCGAGATAACAACGTGTGGAGCTGGATGAACACAGCAGACCAAGCAGCATCTCAGGAGCACAAAATCTGACGTTTCGGGCCTCGACCCTTCATCAGAAAAGGGGGAGGTGGAGAGGGTTCTGAAATAAATAGGGAGAGGGGGGAGGCGAATTGAAGATGGATAGAGGAGAAGATGGTGGAGAGGAGAGTATGGGTGGGGAGGTAGGGAGGGGTTAGGTCAGTCTGGGGAGGCCGGACAGGTCAAGGGGGCGGGATGAGGTTAGTAGGTAAGAAATGGGGGTGCAGCATGAGGTGGGGGGCGTGGATAGGTGAGAGGAAGAATAGGTTAGGGAGGCAGGGACGAGCTGGGCTGGTTTTGGGATGCAGTGGGAGGACCGGAGATGTTGAAGCTTGTGAAATCCACATTGATACCATTGGGCTGCAGGGTTCCCAAGCGGACGATGAGTTGCTGTTCCTGCAACCTTCGGGTGGCATCATTATGGCACTGCAGGAGGCCCAGGATGGACATGTCATCTAAGGATTGGGAGGGGGAGTTGAAATGGTTCGTGACTGGGAGGTGCAGTTGTTTCTTGCAAACTGAGCATAGGAGTTCTGCAATGCAGTCCCCAAGCCTCCGCATCGTTTCCCCAATGCAGAGGAAGCCACAGCGGGTACAGCGGATGTTTTGGATGTTTCTTAAGCATTGATTTTCATTCAAAGTTGGTTGGATTTTGCTGAAGCAATAGACATAACTCACTCTGACGTAGACAATGCCAGAGATAACGTTTCGGGTCCTGTGACCCTTCCTCAGATCTCACTCTTCACTGATGCTGCCAGACCTGCTGAGCTTTTCCAGCAACTTCTGCTTTTGTTCCTGATTTACAGTGCCCACAGCTCTTTTGTTTTTTATGACACAGACAAAACTTGATCTCTGCAGGTAGCATGATGCTGCATCCTCCAACTTCCCTGTCTTTTTGTGATGTAATATTGTCTTTTTAGGGCAGAAGTGGCTTTTTTTTTTGTTTGTTTTAACTTCTGCACATACTTTCTTTGCAGGTTAAAAGTCTACACCTTTTTCAGTTCACTGCAGTGCTGCATAATGAAGACATTCAACATTCTTTTTTTAAAAAAGCAGAAAATCAGTGTTGTTTGTTTTCCAAAATGTGATGTGCAAGTGCAACACTTAACAGTGTGTTCATCAAACTATTGTTTCCTTTGATATTTGTGTTGCAGAAATTTCTAGAACCATTTCATATATATTTTTCTTGATATATTTTAGCAGCTTTCCTGGAGCAAGTCTGTTTTCCTCAGGACGAGATGACTCTCAGACGTACTTCCTTTATTGTGAGATTTAATTGGGGTAAAATGAGGAGGATTTTTATTCACTGAGACACACATGACTATATATTGAAAGCATTGGAAAATGCATCCTGTTAGGACTGTCATATTATCTGGTGTTTGTACCAGGCTTTCTGATTAACTGCAAGTGATTAAGGATGCTAATGGATGCTATATGTTATTACAAAAGGAAATGAACATACAAGTAAGGATTTTATGCCACAGTTATACATAGCATTGAAGCCGTACCTCAATTATGGCATATAATATAAGTTGCCTCATTTAAGGAGGCAGTTCAGATTTAGGTTTACAAGAACAATACTTGTAATTAATGGGTTGTCTTATGAAGTAAGATCAGAAGGACTGGGAAGGATTAGAAGGACCTCCTCACTTATACTCTCCTCTCTACCTATCTTCTTTTCTCTCTATCTTCAGTCTGCCTCCCCCTCTCTCCCTATTTATTCCAGTTCCCTCCCCCCATCCCCCTCTCTGATGAAGGGTCTAGGCCCGAGACATCAGCTTTTGTGCTCCTGAGATGCTGCTTGGCCTGCTGTGTTCATCCAGCTCCACACTTTGTTATCTTAGAAGGACTGGACTTGTTTTTGCTGAAATTGAGAAGAGTAAGGAGGTGATTTCCTTGAACTATATATGATTCTGAATGGTCTTCACAAGGAATATGTAGAAAGATTTTTCCTATACTTTGGCGAGCGCAGAACGAGGGACACATGCAAAATTTGAAGTTGCCACTCGAGGACAGATGAGCAGAGCATTTTTTTCTCTGATAGTTGTATGACATTGGAAGTAGCTGCCTCCTAAGATGATAGAGTTGGGGTCATTGAATATTTTAAGGTGGACTTCGATTCTTGTAAGGCAGGGAAAAGGCCTCTATTAGTTGTAGTCATACCAAGCACAAAGGAAAACTTTTGTGGTTGTTAGACATAGTCATCTCACCTCCAGGACATCTCTGTAGGAGTTCCTCAGGGCAGTGTCCAGGGCCAAACATCTGTGCTGCTTCAGCTTCCTTCTATAAAGTCAGAAGTGGGAATGTTTGCTGATGACTGCACAATGTTCAGGACCATTTCCAACTCCGTAGACAATAAAGCAGTCCATGTTCAAATGTGGCAAGACCAAATATATTATCCAGGCTTAGGCTGATACAGTGCTAGGTAACATTTGCACCACACAAGTGCCAAGCAATGGCCATCTCCAACAAGGGAGAATTTAGCCATCATCTCTCGACATTTAATGCTGTTACCACCGCTGAATCCCCCACCATCAACACCACGGGTGTTACTGTTGACCAGAAACTGAACAAGATCAGCTACATAAATACTATCGATTCAAAAGCTGGCCACCTTGTTGTGTGCAGATGATTTTCATCACTCCATTTTTACCAAGATTTGACAGTGGAAATTTGGGATTTGCCATATTTCTGAAGAGTCAAACGGCAGCATGCTTTTCTTTTCGTGAATTCTTTGCAATTTATTGCATTAAAAACTCCTATTGCCAGAAAAAGAAATTATGTGGCTAAGCGACTTTCTTCCAATGTCTTGTGAGAAGTGCCATTCAGAGGTGGTTACATTCTTACCTTGTGATCAGTCGGGATCAGTCGGGCTGGATATGAGATGAGGCTGGTGGTGGGAAGATTTTGAAGCAGGTACTTCAGAGAAGGCAGCCCCAACCCATTCAGCCTCTCCCTACAGTCAGACTCTCCAACCCTGGCAATGTTCTTGTAAATCTTTTCTGAACCCTTTCAAATTTCACGACAACTTTCCAAAAGCAAGGAAACCTGAATTGAGTGCAGTATTCCAAAAATGGCCAAACCAATGTCCTTTGTAGCTGCAACGTGACTTCCCAACTTCTATATTGAGTGCTGTGACCAACAAAAGCAAGCATATTAAACGCCTTCTTCACTACCTGCAACTCCACTTTCAAGGAACTCTGAACCTGCACCCCAAGTTTGTTTGGCGACACTGCCGAGGACCTTACCATTAAGTGTATAAGTTCTGCCCTGATGTGCCCAACCAAAACCTAAAACCCTTTCCACATTAAACCTAATTGTCTGCTATTTGCTTGGTGGTATATAAAAAAAGGGAACAGTTTCTGCTTGTTCAGGCAACCCATACCCGACATCCAGAGGTTGATTTCCTAATGGCTTGAATTGGAACTGGTTAACAGATTGAGTTTTGGGATGCTTCAGGATGTCTTTATATATGCTGTGCCTCAGGCAGGTGTCAAATTGTATTTTCAAATACAGTTCTGCATATAGATAGCATAACATAAGAAGAACAGGACTAAGTAGAATTATCCTTCAAAGCCTTGTTGAGTTGATTTGTCTGTTTTGTTACTTACTTCTACATTTATTAAATCCACTTTTTTTAAAACATTCTTTCACAGGATGAGGGCACTGCTGGCAAGGCTAACATTTGTTTCCCATCCAGGAATGGCTTGGTGGGCCATTTTGGAAGTCAGTAGAGAGTCAGCCATATTCCTGTGAATTTGAAGTCAGATACCAGAATTGCTCAGGAAAGCAGATTCCCTTCCCTCAAGAATAGATTAGTGAATTCAGTTTTCTGTTACAACAATTTGTGATAGTTTCATCGACACTGTTACTTTGAGCTCGAAATCTTCATTAATTGAATGTCATTTCCAGCAGATGCTTTTGTATTTTGTATTTAATATTAGGATGTTAGTTTTAACTTAATTTCTTATTAACATTTAATCATTAATTTCAGGACGTTTCTCAGATTTTATATGCTTCCTCTCCATTAGGCTTTTAAAGAAGAAATTGCCCCAGTCAAACAAGAAGTCAAAATATTAAATGATCTGGCCAATCAGTTATCTCCACTTGATGTCTCTTTATCTCCAAGGATTTCTCACCAGCTTGATGACCGAAATATGAGGTGGAAATTCATACAGGTAATGGTGAAAACATTTTCAAAGCCAGCCAATCTGTTGTAGAAAGCATGTACAAATAATTTGGCTTCGAACAGATGAGCAAGATAAAGAACCCTTTCAATTTAAGCAAGCAATTAATATTTTATTATCATGGTTTATAAAGTTATTCAATTTTATAATATTTCTTTTTCAAAAATACAATGTTCTGGTCTGCAGTCTGCACTTTAGAATGTATTCGCAAAACAAAATCCAAATAGTGAGAGATGTGAGCATCCAAACCACAGTCTGAAATGGTTCAGGACTGGACAATTTGAATATATTCATAATGAAGCTGCAGGTAGCAGATATTTTTCCCGATCCATCTAAAAGAATTTGGAATTGGACCATTGTGATAACTGCTGTGCACTTCAGTATTATGTATTGTTTCATATATTTTAAGCCCCTGAGAAAGACAAACTTGGATGAATTACAACAAAGATATACTTGATGCATTGAAGGGAAGAACAACATAAAATTTTATGAACTGCATGTATTTCTTTCAATTGAGCAGATTTTGATTGATGTCAGCAAAGTAGTACATGAAAATTTCCTTTATCCCATAAAGCCTCATGAAATGTTTTATTGAGCAAATTATTTCAGTCTTGTTCTGTGTCAGTAGCTCGCTTGGCCACGTAGCACAATAAAACTCCTTACTGGTTCTAGGAAGCAGACAAAAACATAAGAAATAGCACCAGGATCTGGATGTTCTACCTCTCGACCCTGCCTCACCATCCTATAAGAACATGGCTGACCGCCCCAGGACTCAACTCCTCTTCCATACCAGCTTCTCAGAGCCCTCAACTTCTCTATTTCAAAAATCTTATCTACCACCTTCTTTAAATACTTTCAGTGATCTACCTTTCACAATTCTCTTGTATTCTAAACAATCGCTACCTGCTGAAAGAAGAAATTCCTTTGCATCTCAGGTTTCAATAAATGTTCCCTTCTTCTGTAACTATGTCGCTGAGTTTGAGATTTCCACACTAATGGAAACATTGTCTTCACATCTAGCCTGTCAAGCCCTCTCAAAATTTTGTGTTTCAGTAAGATCACCCCTCATTCTCCTAAACTTGAATGAATAAAGACCTTCTGTGTAACCATTCTTGATAAATCATGATCCGATGAATCAGCCCGGTGAATCTCTTTTGAACTGCTTCCCATGGCTGTGTATTCTTTCTTGTATTTCTCCAAGTGTGACCTCCTCAATAGCCTGATCAGTTGCAAAAAAGCTTCCCCTTTTTTGAACTAAAACCTCCTTCCAATAAAGGCCAAAATTCCATTTGCCTTCTTAATTACTTGCATCACCATAATCATGGCTCACATCAACTCCAACCTACCAAAGTGCTTTGATCCTCTGCAATTCACCTACCACTGCAACAGGTCTACAGCTGATCCCTGGCCTGACAGTCATCCTTGGAATGTCTGGATAACAAGGATACCTACATCAGGCTGTTACTTTTTGATCAGAGCTCCACCTTCCACACTGTAATTCCAAACAAACTCCTCTCTGAACTCTGAGACCTCGGCCTCAGCATCCCTCTCTGTAACAGGATTCTCGACTTCCTGACCCAGAGGCCGCAATCAGTAAGGATAGGTGACAACACTTCCTCCACCGTAAGCCTCAACGCCGGTGCCCAGCAAAGCTGCATACTCAGGCCCCTACTCTATACTCCTTATGCAATCATGACTGTGTGGTCCCAACTCTATTTATAATTTTGCTGATGACGCTTCCATTGTAGGTCGGACCTCAAACAACAATAAGTCAGATTACAGGAAAAACAATTGAGTGCTTGCTGGCATGATGGAAAGATAACAGTCTCTCCATCAACATAAGCAAAATGAAGGAGCTGGTCATTGATTTCAGGAAGCTTGTGTCTGCAGCAATGGTGCTGAAGTGGAGATGGTTGACAGTGTCAAGTTCCTGGGAATGTTGCTCACCAACAATCTGTCCTGGTCTACCCATGTCGACGCAATGGTCAAGGTGGCTAAGGAAATTCAGCATGTCCATGAGGAACCTACCTATTTTTGTAGATGCATCCTATCTGGATGCATCACTGTGTGGTATGGCAGTTGCTGTTCCCAAGACTGCAAGAAGCTGAAGAGAATCATGAGCACAGCCCAATCCATCACGCAAACTAGCGTTCCATCCATTGACTCCATCCACACTTCCCACTGCCTTGGGAAAGCAACCAACATAATCAAAATACCCCCTCACTCTGGTTATACTCTCTTCCGTCCTCTTCTGTCAGGCAGAGGACATCAGTTTGAAAACGCGTACAAATAGATTTAAGAACAGCCTCTATTCTGTTGTGACTTTTGAACGGACCTCTCAAATGTTAATTCTGATCTCTCTCTCTCAGCATCTTCTCTGTGGCTGTAACACTGTATTCTGCACGTTGTACGGTATGATTTGCCTCTACAGCATGCAAATCAACACTTTTCACAGTATCTGAGTACATGTGACAGCAATAAATCAATCAGTCACCTGCATGCTAGTATGTGTTTCATGGACTACAGCATCCAAGTCCCCTACGCTGCAATTTTTCAGAGTCTTCCCCCTATTTAAGTAATAGTCTATCTTTTGATACTTCCTACCAAAGTGTACTTTCCTACATTAAACTCTATCTGCCAACTTTTTCCGACTTGCTCAACCTGTCTATCCCCTTGCAGATTCTTTGTCCTCATGAGAACATTCCCTCCCACTATTTTTGTAGCATCAGCAAATTTGGATGGATTTATGCCTTGTCCCCTCCTCTAAGTTATGAATGTAGATAGTAAATAATTGTAGTCCTAGGGCTGATCCGTGTGGCACTCCACTAGTTATGGCTTTCCGGCCTGATAAAGATGGTGGTTAGAAAATAATTGGCTGAACCATTGAAATGAAAAATGTGAAAAAAAAATGCATTTTCATTGTTTGTGAAATTGTCAAATTGTCGATAATAAAATATAAATATTACTGTAGTTCTTGATGAATACAGTTTATCATTGAGCTTTATGAAAATTCTGAATATAGTTCATGATTTATTATAGCATCAGTTTTCATGCATCTTTATCGGAGAATTCAGATTTTTTTGTCAAAAATTGTGCTGTGCCACACATGATATTTGCTAAATCTCTCCTGTCCCAGCAGTTCAACTTGTTCAGTTTTGACATTACTTTTGTAAGGACCCCACAGTTGAGCTACCTTGCGTTGATAGTTCACTACACACTTCTTGCAGTAAAACAAATGCTCCTCAGACCAAACTTCGGAACCCCGCCCACGGCCGACGGAACCCCGCCCATGGCCGACGACCTCATTGCTCCGCCCACAACCTCCACAGCCAGCAACTCCAGAGGAGACAGCCACACCGAGCCCTGCCGCATCTTCACCATCCCCCCGGACCTCCCACTGACTGAGGACGAATGGTCAGTCCTTAGTAAGGGGCTCACCTTTGTCCCCCTACAACCACACATCAACGAATACTAGTCACAGTTGGACATAGAGCAGTTTTTCCGCCGTCTTCGCCTCCATGCCTACTTCTTCAACCGGGAACCTAACCCTCCCTCCACTGACCCCTTCACCCGCTTCCAACACAAGTCCTCCTCCTGGACACCACCCCCAGGCCTCCTACCCTCCCTCGACCTCTTCATTTCCAACTGCCGTCGAGACATTAACCGCCTCAACCTCTCAACCCCTCTCACCCACTCCAACCTCTCCCCCGCAGAATGGGCAGCCCTCCGCTCCCTCCGCTCCAACCCCAACCTCACCATCAAACCTGCAGACAAGGGTAGCGCAGTGGTAGGATGGCGCACTGACCTCTACACCGCCGAGGCCAGACGCCAACTCTCCGACACCACCTCCTACCGCCCCCTCGATCATGACCCCACACCCGAGCACCAAACCATCATCTCCAACACCATTCATGACCTCATCACCTCAGGGGACCTCCCACCCACAGCCTCCAACCTCATTGTTCCCCAACCCCGCACGGCCCGTTTCTATCTCCTTCCCAAAATCCACAAACCCGCCTGCCCTGGTCGACCCATCGTCTCAGCCTGCTCCTGCCCCACCGAACTCATCTCCACCTATCTGGACTCCATTTTCTCCCCTTTGGTCCAGGAACTTCCCACCTACGTCCGTGACACCACCCACGCCCTCCACTTCCTCCAGGACTTCCAATTCCCTGGCTCCCAACACCTCATATTCACCATGGACGTCCAGTCCCTATACACCTGCATTCCGCATGCAGATGGCCTCAAGGCCCCCGCTTCTTCCTGTCCCGCAGGCCCGACCAATCCCCCTCCACCGACACTCTCATCCACCTAGCTGAACTCGTCCTCAACCTCAACAATTTCTCTTTTGACTCCTCCCACTTCCTACAGACTAAGGGGGTGGCCATGGGCACCTGCGTGGGCCCCAGCTATGCCTGCCTCTTTGTAGGTTACATGGAACAGTCCCTCTTCCGCACCTACACAGGCCCCAAACCGCACCTCTTCCTCCGGTACATTGATGACTGTATCGGCGCCGCCTCTTGCTCCCCAGAGGAGCTCGAACAGTTCATCCACTTCACCAACACCTTCCACCCCAACCTTCAGTTCACCTGGGCCATCTCCAGCACATCCCTCACCTTCCTGGACCTCTCAGTCTCCATCTCAGGCAACCAGCTTGTAACTGATGTCCATTTCAAGCCCACCGACTCCCACAGCTACCGAGAAAACACCTCCTCCCACCCACCCTCCTGCAAAAATTCCATCCCCTATTCCCAATTCCTCCGCCTCCGCCGCATCTGCTCCCATGATAAGACATTCCACTCCCGCACATCCCAGATGTCCAAGTTCTTCAAGGACCGCAACTTTCCCCCCACAGTGATCGAGAACGCCCTTGACCGCGTCTCCCGTATTTCCCGCTACACATCCCTCACACCCCGCCCCCACCCCAACCGCCCTAAGAGGATCCCCCTCATTCTCACACACCCCCCTACCAACCTCCGGATACAACGCATCATCCTCCGACAATTTCGCCATTTACAATCCGACCCCACCACCCAAGACATTTTTCCATCCCCACCCCTGTCTGCTTTCCGGAGAGACCACTCTCTCCGTGACTCACTTGTTCGCTCCACACTGCCCTCCCTCTCACCTTATGACGGTGAGTTCACTGCAATGCTTATTTCAGTGAGAGAAGCGCTTCAGAAGACAAAAATCTCAACTTTACCAAACAAATAAACTTTTGATGCTGGCTTCACTGAAATGCTTATTTCAGTGAGATAAGCAATTCAGAAGACAAAAATATCAACTTCACCAAACCACTCAACTTTTGATGCTGAGTTCACTGAAGTGCGTATTTCAGTGAGATAAGCAGTTCAGAAGATTAAAATCTCAACTTCACCAAACGATTCAACTGTCGATGCTGGGTTCACTGAAGTGCTTATTTCAGTGAGATAAGCCCATCAGAATACCAAAATCTAAACTTCACCAAACCACTCAACTTTCGATGCTGGGTTTACTGAAGTGCTTATTTCAGTGAGATAAGCACTTCAGAAGACCAAAATGACAACAACACCGAACGACTCCATCTCTGATGCTCATTTCACTGAAATGCCGATTTCAGTGAGATAAGCACTTTTTGAAGACCAAAATCTCAACTTCACCAAACGACTCAACTTTCGATGCTGGGTTCACTGACGTGCTTATTTCAGTGAGATAAGCACTTCAGAAGGACAAAATCTCAACTTCACCAAACGACTCAACTTTTGATGCTGGTTTCACTGAAATGCTTCTTTCAGTCAGATAAGCACTTCAGAAGGCCAAAATCACAACTTCACAAAACCACGCATCTTTGGATGCTGAGTTCACTGAAATGCTTATTTCAGTGAGATAAGCACTTCAGAAGGACAAAATCCCAACCTCAGCAATCGTCTCAACCTTCGATGCTGGTTTCACTGAAGTGCTTATTTCAGTGAGATAAGCACTTCAGAAGACCAATATCAAAACATTACTAAAAGACTCAACTTTTGATGCTTGATTTATCCAACTGCTTATTTCAGTGAGATAAGCTTTTCAGAAGACCAAAATCTAAACTTCACCAATCGACTCAACTTCTGATGCTGGTCTCACTGAAATGCTTCTTTCAGTCAGATATGCACTTCAGAAGGCCAAAATCTCAACTTCACCAAACCACCCAACTTTCGATGCTGGGTTCACTGAAGTGCTTCTTTCATTGAGATGAGCACTTCAGAAGACCAAAATCTAAACTTCACCAAACCACTCAAATTTTGATGTTATTTTGAATGAATTGCTTATCTCTGTGAGATAATCCCTTCAGGATGCTAAAATCCCAACCTCATCGAACGACTCAACTTTTGATGCAGGTTTTATTGAAATGCTTCTTTCAGTCAGATAAGCACTTCAGAAGTCCAAAATCCCAACTTGACCAAAACACAAAACTTATGATGCTGGGTTCACTGAAGAGCTGATTTCAGTCAGTTAAGCACTTCAGAAGGCCAAAATCATAACTTCACAAAACCACACATCTTTCGATGCTGAGTTCACTGAAGTGCTTATTTCAGTGAGATAAGCACTTCAGAATGCCAAAATCCCAACCTCAGCAATCGTCTCAACTATTGATTGTGGTTTCACTGAATTGCTTATTTCAGTGAGATAAGCACTTCAGAAGACCAATATCAAATCTTCACTAAACGACTCAACTTTTGATGCTTGATTTACCCAAATGCTTATTTCAGTGAGATAAGCTTTTCAGAAGACCAAAATCTAAACTACACCAAACCACTCAAATTTCGATGTTGTTTTGAATGATGTGCTTATCTTTGTGAGATAAGCTCTTCAGAGGGCCAAAATCCCATCCTCACCAAACGACTCAACTTTTGATGATGGTTTCACTGAAATGCTTCTTTCAGTCAGATATGCACATCAGAAGGCCAAAATCTCAACTTCACCAAACCACACAACTTTCAATCCTGGATTTACCCAAATGCTTATTTCAGTGAGATAAGCACTTAAGTAGACCAAAATCCCAACTTCACCAAACCACAAAACTTATGATGCTGGGTTCACTGAAGAGCGTATTTCTGTCAGATCAGCACTTCAGAAGGCAAAAATCACAACTTCACAAAACCACACATCTTTCGATGCTGGGTTCACTGAAGTGCTTATTTCAGAGAGATAAGCACTTCACGACGCCAAAATCCCAACCTCACCAAACGACTCAACTTTTGATGCTGGTTTCACTGAATTGCTTATTTCAGTGAGATAAGCACTTCAGAAGGCCAAAATCTAAACTTCACTAAACGACTCAACTTTTGATGCTGGTTTCACTGAAATGCTTCTTTCAGTCAGATATGCACATCAGAAGGCCAAAATCACAACATCACCAAACCACCCAACTTTCGATCCTGGATTTACCCAAATGCTTATTTCAGTGAGATAAGCACTTCAGAAGACCAAAATCTAAACTTCACCAAACCACTCAACTTTTGATGCTGGGTTCACTGAAGTGCTTATTTCAGAGAGATAAGCACTTCACTACGCCAAAATCCCATCCTCACCAAACGACTCATCTTTTGATGCTGGTTTCACTGAATTGCTTCTTTCAGTGAGATAAGCACTTCAGAAGGCCAAAATCACAACTTCACAAAACCACACATCTTTCGATGCTGAGTGCACTGAAGTGCTTATTTCAGCGAGATAAGCACTTCAGAATGCCAAAATCCCAACCTCACCCAACGACTCAACATTTGATGCTGGTTTCACTGAAATGCTTCTTTGAGTCAGATATGCACATCAGAGGCCAAAATCTCAACTTCACCAAACCACCCAACTTTCGATCCTAGATTTACCCAAATGCTTATTTCAGTGCGATAAGCACTTCAGTAGACCAAAATCTAAACTTCACCAAACCACTCAACTTTTGATGCTGGGTTCACTGAAGTGCTTATTTCAGAGAGATAAGCACTTCACTACGCCAAAATCCCCACCTCACCAAACGACTCATCTTTTGATGCTGGTTTCACTGAAGTGCTTATTTCAGAGAGGTAAGCACTTCAGAAGGCCAAAATCTAAACTTCACTAAACGACTCAACTTTTGATGCTGATTTCACTGAAATGCTTCTTTCAGTCAGATATGCACATCAGAAGGCCAAAATCTCAACTTCCCCAAACCACCCAACTTTCGATCCTCGATTTACCCAAATGCTTATTTCAGTGAGATAAGCACTTCACTACGCCAAAATCTAAACTTCACCAAACCACTCAACTTTCGATGCTGGGTTCACTGAAGTGCTTATTTCAGAGAGAGAAGCACTTCACTGCGCCAAAAATCCCAACGTCACCAAACGACTCAACTTTTGATGCTGGTTTCACGGAATTGCTTATTTCAGTGAGGCAAGCACTTCAGAAGGCCAAAATCTCAACTTCACAAAACCACCCAACTTTTGATCCTGGATTTACCAAAATGCTTATTTCAGCGAGATAAGCACTTCAGAATGCCAAAATCCCAACCTCACCCAACGACTCAACTTGTGATGCTGGTTTCACTGAAATGCTTCTTTCAGTCAGATATGCACATCAGAAGTCCAAGATCTCAACATCACCAAACCACCCAACTTACGGTCCTGGATTTACCCAAATGCTTATTTCAGTGAGATAATCACTTCAGAAGACCAAAATCTAAACTTCACCAAACCACTCAACTTTCGATGCTGGATTCACTGAACTGCTTATTTCAGAGAGATAAGTACTTCACTATGCCAAAAATCCCAACCTCAGCAAACGACTCAACTTTTGATGCTGGTTTCACTGAATTGCTTATTTCAGTGAGACAAGCACTTCAGAAGGCCAAAATCCCAACTTCACAAAACCCACCCATCTTTCGATCCTGGATTTACCCAAATGCTTATTTCAGTGAGATAAGCACTTCAGTAGACCAAAATCTAAACTTCACCAAACCACTCAACTTTCTATGCTGGGTTCACTGAAGTGCTTATTTCAGTGAGATAAGCACTTCAGAAGTCCAAAACCCCAACTTCACCAAACCACAAAACTTATGATGCTTGTTTCACTGAAGAGCTTATTTCAGTCAGATAAGCACTTCAGAAGGCCAAAATCTCAACTTCACCAAACCACCCAACTTTCGATCCTGGATTTACCCAAATGCTTATTTCAGTGAGATAAGCACTTGAGAAGACCAAAATCTAAACTTCACCAAACCACTCAACTTTCGATGCTGCGTTCACTGAAGTGCTTATTTCAGTGAGATAAGCACTTCAGAAGTCCAAAATCCCAACTTCACCTAACCACAAAACTTATGATGCTGGTTTCACTGAATTGCTTATTTCAGTGAGATAAGCACTTCAGAAGGCCAAAATCTAAACTTCACTAAACGACTCAACTTGTGATGCTGATTTCACTGAAATGCTTCTTTCAGGCACAGGCAGGCAGGCAGACAGAGACAGGCAGGCACAGGCAGACAGTTAAACAGAGACAGTCAGGCAGGCCCAGGTCGAGAGACAGAGACAGTCAGGCAGACAGGCGGAGACAGTCAGGCAAACAGGCAGAGCCAGGCAGGCAAACCGACAGGCAGTCAGACACAGACTGTCAGACAGATACTGGCAGATGGAGACAGGCAGGCACACAGGCGGAGACAGTCAGACAGGCAGAGACAGTCAGGCAGTCAGGCAGACACAGTCAAGCAGAGACAGGCAGGCAGGCAGGCAGGCAGACAGGCAGGCGGAGACAGGCAGAGACAGTCAGACGGAGGCAGGCAGAGACAGGCATACAGACAGACAGAGACAGTCAGACACAGAGAGACAGAGTCAGAGTCAGACAGAGACAGGCAGGCAGACACAGACTGTCAGACAGATATAGGCAGACGGAGACAGTCAGGCAGACAGACAGACAGGCAG
This sequence comes from Stegostoma tigrinum, assembly GCF_030684315.1. NCBI lineage: Eukaryota > Metazoa > Chordata > Chondrichthyes > Orectolobiformes > Stegostomatidae > Stegostoma > Stegostoma tigrinum. Next base: position 1,732,041 of record NW_026728674.1, on the reverse strand, counting down.
GCAGGCAGAGACAGTCAGGCAGACAGGCAGAGACAGGCAGGCAGACAGAGACAGTCAGGCAGGCAGGCAGAGACAGTCAGGCAGGCAGACAGACACAGGCATACAGACAGGCAGAGACAGTCAGGCAGGTAGAGACAGGCAGACAGGGACAGACAGGCAGACAGGCACAGGCAGACCGGCAGAGACAGTCAGGCGGACAGGCAGGCAGGCAGGCAGAGACAGGCCGAGACAGTCAGGCACAGGCAGGCAGGCAGACATTGACAGACAGTCAGAGACAGTCAGGCGGACAGGCAGGCAGGTAGAGACAGACAGACAGGCAGGCACAGGCAGAGACAGTCATGCGGATAGGCAGAGGCAGTCAGGCAGGCAGAGACAGGCCGAGACAGGCAGACAGAGACAGTCAGGCAGGCAGGCAGAGACAGGCAGGCACAGGCAGACAGTCAGACAGACAGAGGCAGGCAGGCAGGCACAGGCAGAGGCAGGCAGGCAGAGATAGGCCAAGACAGGCAGTCAGAGACAGTCAGGCAGACAGAGACAGGCAGGCACAGGCAGACAGTCAGACAGACAGAGGCAGGCAGGCAGGCTCAGGCAGAGACAGGCAGAGAGACAGACAGTCAGGCAGTCAGGCAGAGAGACAGGCAGAGACAGTCAGACGGAGCAGTCAGGCAGGCAGAGACAGACTGGCAGGCAGGTAGAGACAGGCAGGCAGAGACAGTCAGGCAGGCAGGCAGACTGAGACAGGCAGACAGGCAGAGACAGTCAGGCAGAAAGGCAGAGACAGTCAGGCAGACAGGCAGAGACAGTCAGGCAGGCAGAGACAGGCAGACATACAGACACAAGCAGACAGACAGGCTGACAGGCAGAAACAGGCAGTCAGACACAGGCAGACTGTCAGACAGATACAGGCAGGCGGAGACAGGCACGCAGAGGCAGGCAGGCGGAGACAGGCAGAGGCAGGCAGAGAGGCAGACAGAAACAGGCAGACAGAGGCAGTCAGACACAGACAGACAATCAAACTGACACGGGCAGACAGAGACAGGCAGGCAGGCGGAGACAGGCAGATGCAGGCGGAGACAGGCAGTCAGACACAGGCAGACTGTCAGACAGTTACAGGCAGACGGAGACAGGCACGCGGAGACAGTCAGAGACAGGCAGGCAGACAGAGGCAGTCAGACACACAGACAGTCAAACCGATACAGGCAGAGATAGACAGGCAGGCGGGTGCAGGCAGAGGCAGGCAGGCAGACAGAGACAGTCAGACACAGACAGGCAGAGGCGCAGACAGAGACAGACAGACAGAGACAAACAGACAGAGACAGTCAGGCAGACATGCAAAGAGTCAGGCAGACACCAGAGAGTCAGGCAGACATATAGACAGGCAGACAGAGGCAGGCAGGTGGGCAGAGACAGTCAGGCACAGGCAGGCAGAGACAGAGACAGTCAGGCAGAGACAGTCAGACATAGACAGAGACAGGCAGGCAGGCAGAGACAGACAGGCAGACAGATGCAGGCAGAGACAGAGAGACAAGCAGACAGATACAGGCTGTCAGACAGAGACACACAGGCAGATGGAGGCAGGCAGGCAGAGACAGTCAGACACAGGCAGAGACAGGCAGGCAGAGACAGACAGGCAGGCAGAGACAGTCAGACACAGACAAACAGAGTCAGACAGAGACAGGCAGGCAAACAGACAGACAGGCACAGGCAGATGGAGGCAAGCAGGCGGAGACAGACAGAGGCCGGCAGAGACAGTCAGATACAAGCAGGCAGTCAGACACAGACTGTCAGATAGATACAGGCAGACGGAGACAGGCAGGCAGGCAGACAGAGACAGGCAGGCAGAGACAGTCAGATAGACAGACAGACAGAGACAGTCAGTCAGACAGAGGCAGACAGAGGCAGGCAGGCAGGCAGATGCAGGCAGAGACAGAGAGACAGGAAGACAGGCAGAGGCAAGCAGACAGATACAGGCTGTCAGACAGAGACAGACAGGCAGATGGAGGCAAGCAGGCGGAGACAGACAGAGGCCGGCTGAGACAGTCAGACAGAGGCAGGCAGACAGACAGACAGAGACAGGCAGTCAGACACAGGCAGACTGTCAGACAGATACAGGCAGACAGAGACAAGCACGCGGAGGCAGGCAAAGAGACAGACAGAGACAGGCAGGCAGACACAGGCAGGCAGTCAGACAGAAGCAGGCAGGCAGACAGAGGCAGTCAGACACAGACTGTCAGACAGATACAGGCAGACGGAGACAGGCAGAGACAGGCAGGCAGACAGACAGAGACAGACAGGCAGGCAGAGACAGTCAGACACAGAGAGACAGAGTCAGAGTCAGACAGAGACCAACGGCAGGCAGGCAGACAGACAGAGACAGGCAAGCAAACCGACAGGCAGTCAGACACAGACTGTCAGACAGATACAGTCAGACGGAGACAGGCAGGCAGGCAGGCAGAGACAGTCAGGCAGTCAGGCAGACACAGTCAAGCAGAGACCGTCAGGCAGACAGACAGAGACAGTCAGATACAGAGACAGAGTCAGACAGAGACAGGCAGGCAGACAGACAGACACAGGCAGTCAGACACAGACTGTCAGACAGATATAGGCAGACAGAGACAGTCAGGCTGACAGGCAGAGACAGGCAGGCAGGCGGAGACAGTCAGGCGGAGACAGGCAGACAGAGGCAGGCATACAGACAGGCAGAGACAGTCAGGGAGACAGGCAGACACAGTCAGGCAGAGGCAGGCAGGCAGGTGGAGACATGCAGACAGGGACAGACAGAGGCACAGGCAGAGACAGTCAGGCGGACAGGCAGAGACAGGCAGACAGTCAGGCAGGCACACAGGCGGAGACAGTCAGACAGGCAGGCAGTCAGGCAGACACAGTCAAGCAGAGACAGTCAGGCAGACAGACAGACAGTCAGGCGGAGACAGTCAGGCGGGCAGGCAGATACAGGCATACAGACAGACAGAGACAGTCAGACACAGAGAGACAGAATCAGAGTCAGACAGAGACCGACGGCAGGCAGGCAGGCGGAGACTGTCAGGCGGAGACTGTCAGGCACACAGGCGGTCAAGCAGAGACAGGCAGGTAGGGACAGACATAGAGACAGGCAGGCAGGTAGGGACAGACAGGCAGACAGAGACAGGCAGGCAGGTAGGGACAGACAGGCAGACAGAGACAGGCCGAGACAGTCAGGCAGGCAGGTAGAGACGGGCAGACAGGGACAGGCAGAGACAGGCAAGCAGGTAGAGACGGGCAGACAGGGACAGGCAGAGACAGGCAGGCAGGTAGAGACGGGCAGACAGGGACAGACAGACAGGCAGAGGCAGAGACAGGCAGGCGGACAGGCAGAGGCAGCCAGGCAGCGACAGACAGGCAGGCAGGCACAGGCAGGAAGACAGAGACAGGCAGGCACAGGCAGACAGTCAAACAGAGACAGTCAGACAGACAGAGGCAGACAGGCGGAGACAGTCAGGCAGACGGACAGGCGGAGACAGTCAGGCAGAGACAGGCAGTCAGACATAGACTGTCAGACAGATACAGGCAGACGGAGACAGTCAAACAGACAGGCGGAGACAGTCAGGCAGAGAGACAGACAGGCTGAGACAGTCAGGCACAGTCAGGCAGGCAGGCACAGGCAGACAGGCAGGCAGGTAGAGACGGGCAGACAGGGACAGACAGACACAGGCAGAGGCAGGCAGGCAGGTAGAGACGGACAGACAGGGACAGGCAGAGACAGGCATGCAGGTAGAGACGGGCAGACAGGGACAGACAGACAGGCAGAGGCAGAGACAGGCAGGCGGACAGGCAGAGGCAGTCAGGCAGCGACAGACAGGCAGGCAGGCAGGCACAGGCAGACAGTCAAACAGAGACAGGCAGACAGGCGGAGACAGTCAGGCAGACAGGCGGAGACAGTCAGGCAGAGACAGGCAGTCAGACATAGACTGTCAGACAGATACAGGCGGATGGAGACAGTCAAACAGACAGGCGGAGACAGTCAGGCAGAGAGACAGACAGGCTGAGACAGTCAGGCACAGGCAGGCAGTCAGGCAGGCAGACAGTCAAACAGACAGGCGGAGACAGTCAGGCAGAGAGACAGAGACAGTCAGGCAGACGGACAGGTGGAGACAGGCAGGCAAACCGACAGGCAGTCAGACATAGACTGTCAGACAGATACAGGCAGACGGAGACAGGCAGGCACAGAGGCGGAGACAGTCAGACAGGCAGAGACAGTCAGGCAGTCAGGCAGACACAGTCAAGCAGAGACAGGTAGGCAGGCAGACAGGCAGGCAGGCACAGGCAGACAGGCAGAGACAGTCAGACGGAGTCAGACAGAGACAGGCAGGCAGAGACAGGCATTCAGACAGTCAGACACAGAGAGACAGAGTCAGAGTCAGACAGAGACAGGCAGGCAGAGACCGACGGCAGGCAGGCAGACACAGACTGTCAGACAAATATAGGAAGACGGAGACAGGCAGTCAGACACAGACTGTCAGCCAGATATAGGCAGACGGAGACAGGCAGTCAGACACAGACTGTCAGACAGATATAGGCAGACGGAGACAGTCAGGCAGGCAGGCAGAGACAGTCAGGCAGGCAGGCAGACAAGCAGTCAAGCAGAGACAGGCAGGCAGGCAGAGACAGTCAGACAGAGACAGGCAGGCAGGCGGAGACAGACAGAGACAGGCATACAGACAGACAGAGACAGGTAGAGACAGGCAGACAGGCAGAGACAGTCAGGCGGACAGGCAGAGGCAGGCAGGCAGGCAGAGACAGGCCGAGACAGTCAGGCACAGGCAGGCAGACACAGTCAGGTAGAGACAGGCAGACAGGCACAGGCAGAGGCAGTCAGGCAGCGACAGACAGGCAGGCAGGCAGACAGAGACAGGGCGAGGCAGACCGGCAAACAGAGACAGGCAGGCAGACAGGCGGAGACAGTCAGGCAGAGACAGGCGGAGAGACAGACAGTCAGGCAGACAGGCGGAGACGGACAGTCAGGCAGAGACAGTCAGACGGAGCAGTCAGGCAGGCAGAGACAGACTGGCAGGCAGGGGCAGACTGGCAGGCAGAGACAGTCAGGCAAACAGGCACAGGCAGACAGGCGGAGACAGACAGGCAGAGGCAGACAGGCAGAGACAGTCAGGCACAGACACAGACAGTCAGGCACAGACACACAGACACAAGCAGGCAGAGACAGGCTGTCAGACAGATACAGGCAGGGGGAGACAGACAGAGTCAGGCAGGCAGACAGAAACAGGCAGACAGAGGCAGTCAGACACAGACAGACAATCAAACCAACACGGGCAGACAGAGACAGGCAGATGCAGGTGGAGGCAGGCAGACAGACAGAGACAGGCAGTCAGACACAGGCAGACTGTCAGACGGAGACAGGCACGCGGAGGCAGGAAGGCGGAGACAGACAGAGAGAGACAGTCAGAGACAGGCAGGCAGACAGAGGCAGTCAGATACAGACAGACAGTCAAACCGATACAGGCAGAGACAGACAGGCAGACGGATGCAGGCAGATGCAGGTGGAGGCAGGCACGCAGAGGCGCAGACGGAGACAGGCAGAGACAAACAGACAGAGGCAGACAGAGGCAGGCAGGCAGACAGATAGACAGACAGGCAGAGGCAGGCAGAGACGGTCAGACAGACAAAGACAGGCAGGCAGTGAGACAGTCTGACAGGCAGACAGACAGAGGCAGGCAGGCCGCGGCAGACAGAGGCAGGCAGACAGGGACAGGCAGAGACAGTCAGGCAGGCGGAGGCAGACAGGCAGATGGAGGCAGGCAGACAGACAGTCAGACACAGACAGGCAGAGAGGCAGGCAGACACCGACAGGCAGAGACAGGCAGGCAGGCACGCAGAGGCAGACAGAGACCGGCAGGCAGGCAGAGACAGTCAGACAGAGACGCACAGAGTCAGGCAGAGACACAGAGAGTCAGGCAGAGACGCAGGCAGTCAGATAAACAGAGGCAGAGAGTCAGGCAGGCAGGCAGGCAGACAGAGACAGTCAGGCCGAGGCAGACAGAGGCAGGCGGGCAGACAGAGACAGTCAGAAGGCAGTCAGTCAGACAGAGGCAGGCAGAGACAGTCAGACAGACAGAGACAGACAGACAGTCAGACAGAGACCGCCAGTCAGGCAGGCAGAGACAGTCAGACAGAGACAGACAGTTAGACAGGCAGAGGCAGACAGAGATAGAGAGGCAGGCAGACAGAGGCAGGCAGAGAGTCAAGCACACACGCAGAGAGTCAGACAGACGTGCAGGCAGGCAGACACGCAGTCAGTCAGGCAGGCAGAGAGAGACAGTCAGACAGAGACAGGCAGAAGGCAGACAGGCAGCCAGACAGAGAGGGGCCACCAGACAGTCAGGCAGGCAGATAGACAGACAGTCAGACAGAGACAGGCAGGCAGAGACAGTCAGAAGACAGACAGAGGCAGGCAGACACGGACAGTCAGATAGACAGACAGACAGAGACAGTCAGGCAGGCAGGCAGAGACAGTCAGAAGACAGACAGAGGCAGGCAGACACGGACAGTCAGATAGATAGACAGAGAGACAGACAGAGACAGTCAGTCAGGCAGACAGACAGACAGACAGACAGAGACAGTCAGTCAGGCAGACAGACAGAGACAGCCAGGCAGGCAGAGACTGTCACACAGAGACAGGCAGGCAGACAGAGGCAGGCAGAGACAGTCAGACCGAGATAGGTAGGCAGAGACAGTCAGATAGAAAGACAGTCAGATAGAAAGACAGTCAGACAGAAAGAGGCAGGCAGGCAGACAGACAGGCCAAGGCAGAGAGAGACAGGCAGACAGACAGTCAGAAGGCAGGCAGACAGTCAGTCAGACAGAGGCAGGCAGAGACAGACAGGCAGGCAGAGACAGTCAGACAGAGACAGGCAGGCAGAGACAGGCAGGCAAACAGTCAGACAGAGACAGGCCGACAGTCAGACAGAAACAGGCAGGCAGGCAGAGGCAGTCAGACACAGACACCCAGTCAGACAGAGACAGAGAGACAGACAGGCAGGCGGGACCAGGCAGGCAGGCAGAGACAGTCAGACACAGACAGGCAGGCAGGCAGACAGACAGACAGAGACAGACAGACAGAGGGAGGCAGACACAGACAGACAGTCAGACAGAGACAGGCAGGCAGACAGAGACAGGCAGGCAGGCAGAGACAGTCAGACAGAGACAGACAGAGACAGTCAGGCAGGCAGACAGAGACAGTCAGGCAGGCAGACAGAGACAGGTAGAGACAGGCAGAGACAGTCAGGCGGACAGGCAGAGGCAGGCAGGCAGACAGAGACAGGCCGAGACAGTCAGGCACAGGCAGGCAGACAGGCAGACACAGTCAGGTAGAGACAGGCAGACAGGCACAGGCAGAGGCAGTCAGGCAGCGACAGACAGGCAAGCAGGCAGACAGAGACAGGGCGAGGCAGACAGGCAAACAGAGACAGGCAGACAGGCGGAGGCAGGCAGGCAGACAGAGACAGGCCGAGACAGTCAGGCACAGGCAGGCAGACAGGCAGACAGAGACAGGCAGACACAGTCAGGTAGAGACAGGCAGACAGACACAGGCAGAGGCAGTCAGGCAGCGACAGACAGGCAGGCAGGCAGGCAGACAGGGCGAGGCAAACAGGCAAACAGAGACAGGCAGGCAGACAGGCGGAGACAGTCAGGCAGAGACAGGCAGAGAGACAGACAGTCAGGCAGACAGGCGGAGACGGACAGTCAGGCAGAGACAGTCAGACGGAGCAGTCAGGCAGGCAGAGACAGACTGGCAGGCAGGGACAGACTGGCAGGCAGAGACAGTCAGGCATACAGGCGCAGACAGGCGGAGACAGACAGGCAGACAGGCAGAGACAGTCAGGCACAGACAAACAGAGACAGGCAGACACACAGACACAAGCAGACAGAGACAGGCAGGCAGGCAGAGACAGGCAGGCAGACAGAGACAGGCAGGCAGACAGAGACAGTCAGACAGAGACAGGCAGGCAAACAGTCAGACAGAGACAGGCCGACAGTCAGACAGAGACAGGCAGGCAAACAGTCAGACAGAGACAGGCCGACAGTCAGACAGAGACAGGCAGGCAAACAGTCAGACAGAGACAGGCCAACAGTCAGACAGAGACAGACAGGCAGGCGGCGCCAGGCAGGCAGGCAGAGACAGTCAGACACAGACAGGCAGGCAGACAGACAGAGGCAGGCAGACAGACAGACAGACAGAGACAGACAGACAGACAGAGGGAGGCAGACAGAGACAGATAGACAGGCAGGCAGACAGAGGCAGGCAGTCGGAGACAGACAGACGCAGACAGACAGACAGTCAGAGGCAGGCAGGCAGAGACAGACAGGCAGACAGAGACCTTTTTAAAATTAACAAGAACATGTGATTAACACACTTAATAGCTGCGACCGAGTGTGATTTAAAAGAATGCTGATTACCAGAAGTTAAATAGGGGTTGTAAGATCCACTATTTGAAACGAGTCAAGAGCCAATTCGATTGTACTTTGGATTTGGGTGGAATGAGAATGCACGTCGGTTGAAAGAGATTGATGTTTTAGTTTAAACTGTTCTGAGTCCTGCTTCATAAATATAAAGGAGGGCTTCATAACTTATAAAGCTGCTGTTCCTCCACCATTGTTCTGCAGAAATTACTGAATCAAACGACAGAATATGACCAGCATCATAAGATAGGAGTAGAAGTAAGGCCATTCGGCCAATCAAGTCCACTTTGCCATTTAAATCATGGCTGATGGGCATTTCAACGACACTTCCCTCAACTCTCCCTGTAGCCCTTGACTCCTTTTGAGATCAAGAATTCGTTGATCTCTGCCTGGAAGGCATCCAACGTCCCGGCCTCCACTGCACTCTGCGGCAATGAATTCACAAGCCCACCACTCTCTGGCTGAAGACGTGTCGTCTCGTTTCAGTTTTAAATTTACCCCCTCTAATTTTAAGGCTGTGCCCACGGGTCCTAGTCTCCCCGCCTAACGGAAACAACTTCCTAGCGTCCACCCCTTCTAAACCATACATTATCACCGGCGGTTCCCTAGTTAGATTTGACATATTGCATTTGAGAAGGAAATGGCCTTTTTCCATCATTCCAGAGTACTTTTCTTAATCATTGTATTTATTTGTCGGCCCAATAAAGGAATTAATTTTATTTGATAGCTCAATAAGTTAAAACTGTAATCGAAGTTAGTTTTCTTCCTCCTTTGTAGTGGATCTGTTGGAGTTGCACACAGCACAACACGTCTTTGATCGACACAAATTGACACAAAACGAGCAACTTCTAAATGTAACTGAAGTAATCAACTGTTTAACGTCCATTTATGATGGTTTGGAACAAAATCACAAAGACTAGGTCAATGTGTCACTCTGTGTCAACATGTGTCTGAACTGGCTGCTGAACGTCTTTGATACGTATGTATGATTTACACTTGAATGTAGTATGTTTAGATTGTCCTAAGGTGCATTAAACTGCATCCTACATTTTGGATTTTGATCAGTTAAGTAAATGTGAAGATTGTCAACTGATTAAAATCAATCCTAGGATTGTTGACATAAGGTTTCAGTATGTTCTAATTTCATTTCAGTGCAAGTGATAAAGTAGTTGAAAGTTTTAGCGACTTTTGTTTTAAATCATAAAATTGAAACTGATATAGAACATAGAACGTAGAACAGTACAGCACAGAACAGGCCCTTCAGCCCACGATGTTGTGCCGACCATATACTTCTGATTCCATTTGGTCAGATCTGTACAGGATCATGGAGACATCTTGACACTCTGATTGTAATGCTCTTCACAGTGACAAATGTTAGTGCTGGAGAAAGACGTGTATAAAGTACACAATATGAACATCATCCAGTTAATGTCAAGGAATAAACAGCCAGATGCAGAATAAGTTTTTATGTGACCCTCAATCTCGTAGAGTCATATAGCATAGAAACACCATGTCTATGCCTCCCAACAAACACCAAACTACACTAATCTCATTTATCTACACTTGGTCCCTAGCCTACTTTGACCTAGCATTTCAAATGCTCATCCCAGATGCTTTTTAAATGTTGAGAATACCTGCCTCAACTACCCTCTCAGGCAGCGTGCTCCATATGTCCACTTTGTTGATGAAAAAGCTTTTCCTCAGACTTCCTCCAAAGCATTTAATCCTCACCTTAAACTTGTGCCATCTGGTCTTAGACACATGTGCCATGGGGAAAGGATTCTCACAATGTATTCTGCCAGAGCCTGTCATATTTTTTTCCGCCTCAATCATATCCCGACCCCCACCTCAGCTTCCTCTGCTACAAGAAACACAACTCCAGCATACCAGTCTATCTCGTAACTGTGACTTTTTAACCTAGCCAGTATCTTGAAGAGCATTAACTGTGCCATTGTGGTATTTTCCAGACTAATTGTCGTTCAGCTTATCTCAGTCAGATTGTTTAGTAAACTCCATTTAGGAATAATGTTATGCACTTCACTTGGAAATGTATTAAGACTGTGACAGTATATTGGGGAATACTTGCAAGTGGAGAGATTTTTATTTTCTTTCAGTCCAAGCTGGATATAATTCTAGGATTTGGAGATGAACGTCCAGGGTTAAACCTCCGGTGTCCTTCTATCCACCCCAAATCTCCTCCAATTTTCCATTTATATAAAATTGAGCTTTGTTTGCATGAGGTGTGTTCCAATATTAAATCGTTATTGCGACTGTAAATTTTGACATTCTTCATTAGGTACGTACCCTTCATATTGATAGCGGCTCAAGGTGCTTCAGGGTGTCAAAACCAAAATGTTGCATTTTCCAGTGAAATTGTAGACATTGAGCTGAAATTCTCGCGAGGGAGCACTGAACGGCATGCATTATTTCTGAGTACCGCCCTCATTAATACTTATTCCATTTTTGTACCTGCCAGACAGAAACTAGACGCTCAGAATTACCGAAATGAAATTCTGAGTGGGTGTATGATGCTTGCACATTGCTCAATGCTCCTCTGGACCTCCAACTTGGGCAGTAGTCACCAGCATCTGCAGCCACACCCATCAGTAGCACCCCATGTCCACAGTTTTGACATGTGGCATGTTCCAGCCTCAGCACATCATGGCACATCTCAGATCTGCTTTCAGTACTCTTCTATACTTCATTGCTGCATTTTGGATTGCAGCAGCCCCCCTCATGGCAGTGCTACTGCCAGGGCACTTTTATATGCAGGGACAGGCACCCATTCGTGTATTGGGCCACGTTACACATCAGGACACCTTGCTTGAGCTCTCCACTCTCATTTTGTCCCTGCATGAATGCTAACAGCTCCTCTGCCTTGTCTTCATTTGCTTTGTCTTTTTATGGGTTGCCCCCTCCGCCACATCTCTCAGACTCATAACACTAGTATGTTGATTAACCTTTTGGCATCGAGACAAAGCCAGACAGCTTGTCATGTTTGTCAGCAGTCATCAATCAAAGGAGTGGGTGTGTTGCCGTTCAGCACCGTGATATGTTGATCTCACACCTGCAGCATGTGCCAGCTGCAGAAGCACAGAAGGCATTGCATTGTCTCCAACCACATGGTCGTTCTTCATGTTCTGAGGGGAATGGTCTGTAGTCAAGGGAGGCAGTTCCAGGCAGCAGATCGAGGTAACTCCAGGGCATTGTCTGATATCACTCGAGGGGCTTGGATGCAATCAGTTGGCTGCTCAGGATGATCATGGTCAGGACACTGTCCTCATAGGTTGTGAGAAGTCAAACGTTAGACACCTCACTACCTGTGTTGGCTCTTTCTGCCCTACGGTGGGCTGTTTTTCCTGGAATGAAACAAAGGGAGTGATTGAGTGAGATGAAATGAGCTGGTGCATTTGTTAGTGCTCATGTATGTTTGGGAAGGGAGGTGAGGTCTCCTGGGTGAGAGCAAGAGGCACAGAGAACATAGAGGATTAATAGCCTTGGGCCCTCAAGTAGGCGAGAGCAAGTGAAGACAGATATTGAATGCTTTGGTGAGAATGGTATTACATGAGCTGTGCTGAAGGGTGGTGCAGAATTAGAGAGAGTGTGAATGTGAGGTAGCACAGACCAATGATACCAGTCACGGTTGGACGTAGAGCAGTTTTTCCGCCGTCTTCGCCTCCATGCCTACTTCTTCAACCGGGAACCTAACCCTCCTTCCACTGACCCCTTCACCCACTTCCAACACAAGTCCTCCTCCTGGACACCACCCCCAGGCCTCCTACCCTCCCTCGACCTCTTCATCTCCAACTGCCGTCGAGACGTTAACCACCTCAACCTCTCCACCCCTCTCACCCACTCCAACCTCTCCCCCGCAGAACGGGCAGCCCTCCGCTCCCTCCGCTCCAACCCCAACCTCACCATCAAACCCACAGACAAGGGTGGCGCAGTGGTAGTATGGCGCACTGACCTCTACATCGCTGAGGCCAGACGCCAACTCTCCGACACCACCTCCTACTGCCCCCTCGATCATGACCCCACACCCACATGACCAAACCATCATCTCCAACACCATTCACGACCTCATCACCTCAGGGGACCTCCCACCCACATCCTCCAACCTCATTGTTCCCCAACCCCGCACGGCCGTTTCTATCTCCTTCGCAAAATCCACAAACCTGCCTGCCCTGGTCGACCCATCGTCTCAGCCTGCTCCTGCCCCACCGAACTCATCTCCACCTATCTGGACTCCATTTTCTCCCCTTTGGTCCAGGAACTCCCCACCTACGTCCGTGACACCACCCACGCCCTCCACCTCCTCCAGGACTTCCAATTCCCTGGCCCACAACACCTCATATTCACCATGGATGTCCAGTCCCTATACACTTGCATTCCGCATGCAGATGGCCTCAAAGCCCTCTGCTTCTTCCTGTCCCGCAGGCCCGACCAGTCCCCCTCCACCGACGCTCTCATCCGCCTAGCTGAACTCGTCCTCACCCTCAACAACTTCTCTTTTGACTCCTCCCACTTCCTACAGACTAAGGGGGTGGCCATGGGTACCCGCATGGGCCCCAGCTATGCCTGCCTCTTTGTAGGTTACGTGGAACAGTCCCTCTTCCGTACCTACACAGGCCCCAAACCGCACCTCTTCCTCCGGTACATTGATGACTGTATCGGCGCCGCCTCTTGCTCCCCAGAGGCGCTCAAACAGTTCATCCACTTCACCAACACCTTCCACCGCAACCTTCAGTTCACCTGGCCCATCTCCAGCACATCCCTCACCTTCCTGGACCTCTCAGTCTCCATCTCAGGCAACCAGCTTGTAACTGATGTCCATTTCAAGCCCACCGATTCCCACAGCTACCTAGAATACACCTCCTCCCACCCACCCTCCTGCAAAAATTCCATTCCCTATTCTCAATTCCTCTGCCTCCGCCGCATCTGCTCCCACGATAAGACATTCCACTCCCGCACATCCCAGATGTCCAAGTTCTTCTAGGACAGCAACTTTCCCCCCACAGTGATCGAGAACGCCCTTGACCGCGTCTCCCGTATTTCCCGCAATACATCCCTCACACCCCGCCCCCGCCACAACCGCCCTAAGAGGATCCCCCTCGTTCTCACACTCCACCCTACCAACCTCCGGATACAACGCATCATCCTCCGACACTTTCGCCATTTACAATCCGACCCCACCACCCAAGACATTTTTCCATCCCCACCCCTGTCTGCTTTCCGGAGAGACCACTCTCTCCGTGACTCCCTTGTTTGCTCCACACTGCCCTGCAACCCCACCACACCCGGCACCTTCCCCTGCAACCGCAGGAAATGCTACACTTGCCCCCACACCTCCTCCCTCACCCCTATCCCAGCCCCAAGCTGACATTCCACATCAAGCAGAGATTCACCTGCACATCTGCCAATGTGGTATACTGCATCCACTGTACCCGGTGTGGCTTCCTCTACATTGGGGAAACCAAGCGGAGGCTTGGAGACCGCTTTGCAGAACACCTCCGCTCAGTTCCGAACAAACAACTGCACCTCCCAGTCGCAAACCATTTCCACTCCCCCTCCCATTCTCTAGATGACATGTCCATCATGGGCCTCCTGCACTGCCACAATGATGCCACCCGAAGGTTGCAGGAACAGCAACTCATATTCCGCCTGGGAACCCTGCAGCCATATGGTATCAATGTGGACTTCACCAGTTTCAAAATCTCCCCTTCCCCTACTGCATCCCTAAACCAGCCCAGTTCGTCCCCTCCCCCCACTTCACCACACAACCAGCCCAGCTCTTGCGCCCCCCCCCCCACCCACTGCATCCCAAAACCAGTCCAACCTGTCTCTGCCTCCCTAACCAGTTCTTCCTCTCACCCATCCCTTCCTCCCACCCCAAACCGCACCCCCATCTACCGACTAACCTCATCCCACCTCCTTGACCTGTCCGTCTTCCCTGGACTGACCTATCCCCTCCCTACCTCCCCACCTATACTCTCTCCACCTATCTTCTTTACTCTCCATCTTCGGTCCGCCTCCCCCTCTCTCCCTATTCATTCCAGTTCCCTCTCCCCATCCCCCTCTCCGATGAAGGGTCTAGGCCCGAAACGTCAGCTTTTGTGCTCCTGAGATGCTGCTTGGCCTGCTGTGTTCATCCAGCCTCACATTTTATTATCTTGGAATTCTCCAGCATCTGCAGTTCCCATTATCTCCAATGAGGCTCCTCTTCTGTTGGAGCAGAGGTCACTGATCTTGCAGCACTGCTGTATGGCTCTTTTGGTGGTTGAGACTGCATTGACACTGGACAGACTCAGATGAGTCTGGCCGAGTCTTGTGTCGTGGCCTCCTGTGCTTGTCTTTGGGAAAGAGGACAGTCCTCCACTGCACCAATCCATCCACCAGGATTTCCAGGTCTCCAACTGTAAAGTAAGGTGCTAATTTCCCCTTTCCTGCCCTGTCTGGGACAAATGCTATGAACTGTATAAGGCAGTTCTGGATTCTGGGCATTTAACTGGTTCACAATAGCCTTTAAACATGGCACTAGTGCCAGTAATACCGGGATGTTTCAGTGGTGGCAAACACTTGCAGTTACGATGAGTGGAAAACTAACGAGCGTCGGCTGAGAGAGGCACAACAGGAGCATTGTTGCTAGTTATTGAAAAGGTTTGCAGCAACAGAGTGAGAAAATTTGTTAGGTGTTTTGGAGAGATACTGTCCTTGCAGTGCAATAAAAATAACACTGAACTGATTCACTCCAGTGTTTTGGACCTTCAGATTTCAGAACAGAATTAGACCATTCAGCCCATTGAGTGGGATCTATCATTCTCAACCTCCTGTGTCCTTATAAAGCAAGAACATGTCTATCTATGCCTGAAATCAACTCTGACTTGGCTTCCACAGCTTTCTGCATCAATGAGTTCCACAGATTCACAACTTTCTGACTGAAGAAATTCTTCCTCAACTCCATCCTGAAGGGTGGTCCCTTTGACTCTGAGGCTGTACCCTCAGGTCCTGGTCTCTCCTACTTGTGGAAACATCATCTCCATGTCCACTCTCTCCAGGCCTGAATTACCTTCAGTGTGACCCCCTTCATCCTTCTAAACTCCTTCAAGTACAGGCCCAGAGTTCTCAGCCACTCCTCACTTCATCCGCAGGATTATGTTTGAGAACCAAATCTAGACCCTGACAAAGGCCAGCACATCCTTCCTTAGATAGATGGCCAAAAACTGCTCTTAATATTCCAAATGCAATATGACCAGAGCCTTACACAGCCTCAGCAATACATCTCTGCTCTTGTATTTTTGCCGTCTTGAAATGAATGCTGACATTGCATTTGCCTTCCCAACTGCCAACTGAAACTGCATGTTAAAAGAATCCTGAATTGGGTCATCTTTGTGCTTCAGATTTCTGAAGCCTTTCCCAATTTAGAGAATAGTCTATGCCTGTACTTCCACCTCTCCACAGACTCTCTGTGACCTCCCCACTTCCTCAACACTACTTGCCTCACCACCTATCATAGAACATAGAACACTGAAAATAGAACAGTACAGCACAGAACAGGCCCTTCAGCCCACGATGTTGTGCCGACCATTGATCCTCATGTATGCACCCGCAAATTTCTGTGACCATATGCATGTCCAGCAGTCTCTTAAATGACCCCAATGACCTTGCTTCCACAACTGCTGCTGGCAACGCATTCCATGTCCTCACAACTCTGTGTAAAGAACCCGCCTCTGACATCCCCTCTCTACTTTTCTCCAACCAGCTTAAAACTATGACCCCTCGTGTTAACCTTTTCTGCCCTGGAAAATAGTCTCTGGCTATCAACGCTATCTATGCCTCTCATTATCTTGTATACCTCAATTAGGTCCCCTCTCCTCCTCCTTTTCTCCAATGAGAAGAGTCCGAGCTCAGTCAACCTCTCTTCAGAAGATAAGCCCTCCAGTCCAGGCAGCATCCTGGTAAACCTCCTCCTGAACCCTCTCCAAAGCATCCATATCTTTCCTATAATAGGGCGACCATAACTGGACGCAGTATTCCAAGTGCGGCCTAACCAAAGTTTTATAGAGCTGCAACAAGATCTCACGACGCTTAAACTCAATCCCCCTGTTAATGAAAGCCAAAACACCATATGCTCTCTTAACAACCCTGTCCACTTGGGTGGCCATTTTAAGGGATCTATGTATCTGCACACCAAGATCCCTCTGTTCCTCCACACTGCCAAGAATCCTATCCTTAATCCTGTACTCAGCTTTCAAGTTCGACCTTCCAAAATGCATCACCTCACATTTATCCAGGTTGAACTCCATCTGCCACCTCTCAGCCCATCTCTACATCCTGTCAATGTCCCGCTGCAGCCTACAACAGCCCTCTATACTGTCAACGACACCTCCAACCTTTGTGTCGTCTGCAAACTTGCTGACCCATCCTTCAATCCCCTCATCCAAGTCATTAATAAAAATTACCAACAGTAGAGGCCCAAGGACAGAGCCCTGTGGAACACCACTCACCGCTGACTTCCAGGCAGAATATTTTCCTTCTACTACCACTCGCTGTCTTCTGTTGGCCAGCCAATTCTGTATCCAGACAGCTAAGTTCCCCTGTATCCCATTCCTCCTGACCTTCTGAATGAGCCTACCATGGGGAACATTATCAAATGCCTTGCTGAAGTCCATATACACCATATCCACAGCTCAACCCTCATCAACTTTTCTCGTCACATCCTCAAAGATCTTGATAAGGTTTGTGAGGCATGACCTGCCCCTCACAAAGCTGTGTTGACTGCATTTAATCAAGCCATGCTCTTCCAGATGGTCTTAAATCCTATCCCTCAGAATCCTTTCTAACACCTTGCACACGACAGACGTGAGACTTGTTCTATTGAAATGTCATCTGCAAACTTAGCAGCAACCCCCTTTGGACGACAATACCATTAGTTCCTTTGTCCGGATTGCTAATGTATAACGTGAATGGCTGTTGTCTGAACTCTGATGACTGCGGAACTCCTGTAGTTGCTGGCTGCCATCCTGAAAAAGACCCTTTTATTCCCACTTTCTGCATTCTGCCAGTTAGCCAATCCGCTATCCATGCCAGTACCTATTCTCGAACACCATAAGCTCATTTTTTATTTTGAAGCCTCCTGTGTGTCACCTTGCCAAAGGCTTTCTGAAATTCCAAATAGGTAAAGTTCAATGGCTCTCTTTGGTTTTAACTCACTGGTTACATTCCCAAAGGATCTAACAGAGACCTTCCCTTGACAAAGTAGTGTTTTCTCAGCCCAGTTTACCATGTACTTCCACGTATTCTCCGGTCTCATCCTTAATAATAGACTCTAAAATCTGACCCACTGACCAGTGCCAGGCTAACAGGTCTATAATTTCTCGTCTTTTGCCACCCTCCATTTTAAACAGGGGTGTTATGTTTGCCATTTTGCACTCCTTGGGACCCACCCTGACTCCAGTAATTCCTGAAAGATCACCAATGCCTGCATGGTCTTCTCACTTATCTCCTTCAGAACTCTTGGAGGCAGTCCATCCGGTCCATGTAATTTACCATCTTCTCGGAATTATACAATTCCTACAGTGCGGAAAGAAACCATTGGGTCTGCACCACCTCCGCAAAGAACATCCCACCAAGACCCAGCCCTGTACTGTTTCCCCGCAAGCTCACATTTGCCATGGCTGATCCATCTTGCCTGCACATCTTTGGACTGTGGATGGAAATCAGAGCACCTGTCCGAGACCCGTGCAGACATGGAGAGAATGTACAAATTCCACACAGACCCTTCAGCTTCCCCTGTACCTTCTCCTTAGTGATGGCCACCACACTCACTTCTGCTTCAGACTCCCTTAAAGGTCTAATACTGGTGCCTTCCAACCTGAAGACTGATGCAAAATATTTGTTCAGTTCCTCTGCCATTTCTTTGTTTCCCAACACTACTTATTTGGCCCCTCTTGAAATTTCCTTTGGATTTTCAGGGGTGTTTTACAATAACAATATCTACTTTATTGTGTTGACAAATGGATTGTTTAGATCATCACAGAAACAATAAGAAAAATTCATCAGTCCTCTCATTTAACAATTATATATATATATTAATATCACAATCAATGCATTTCCATCAGGTAAGTACATAGCTGGAACTTTCTAACCTGGCGTTTTCATTTTTCATTTCTCAGATTTCACTCTCAGACAGAACAGTTGATGTTGACACACTGTTCATTAAAAATAACATCCACTGTATTTTTCCCCATGTTGTAGCTCGTGGACTTGTGTAACCTTAACGTATAGAGTCCATGTTCATTTTCAAGGAAGTTATTACTTTAGTGATTTCAGGTGTTACATTCAGAAGGGTACCATGCTGCAATTCTAGCCTGCTGTTTGCAGAGTAATCCCAATGTGGAAGATTTTGAAAAGTATGTAAATTTCCCTAATTTACCTGTCTTTGCAATCCAAACTGATAGACACCACGGTCCAGATTTCTGTTGTTCACAAGAATGCCTGTTTATGACAACTGCGTAGATTCTAGCATCAGACAGATATTTACAAAGATTGGACACATATCTGTACGAATTAAAGCTGTCAAACCCCCTGTAAACTCATCTTGCTGCAGACAAACATCGAGGGGAGAGGGATAAAACATGGATATTATAGGTGTAAAAAAAAGGCAAAGTAGGCTGTTCACTGGTCCCTGTTCACAGGATTTGCGAAGATGATCTTGAGGATATAAAACAAATGAATAAATATCGCACAGTGACTTATTATCTTTTGCAACAAGTGTTGATGATATGGCATTTCTGTGATCATAAAATAGAACATTGTCCAATTTCCTAAGAGCATTACCGCAGTTTTCATTTGTATTCTCCATTTCGGGAACATACTTAATTGGTACTTTACTGACTAAGTGACCTTCGCTCATCTACAGTGTTCGGTTGCAAACAGCCAATATTTTATTATTCTAATTTAGTAACTTAGGTTTGGAATTTTGTCATGGAAATGTATTTCACTTATGCTACTCTGCGTAAACACACAACTACCGCAGTTAATAAAAGAAAGAACTGCATTTATGTAGCACATTTTATGGTCTAAGGCATAAAAAGTACTCTATAGGCAGCTAAACTACTTTTGAAATGCCGTCACTGATGCAGCATAAGAAAATGTGTAGTGTTTAAAATAGTCAGAAGTAAAGAAATATGAAATGAAGAAATCATAAATAGTTAAAAAAATGAAATTATGAATATGAAGAAATATAAAATCTTCAGTCCCTTGCGAGTGGAGACATAGAATCAGGAGATGTAGAGTCAGTATGGAGCCTATCAGGGAGGAGGCAATTCTGGATCTGGTGTTGTGCAATAAACCGGATTTGATCAGGGACCTCAAAGTAAAGGAGCCATTAGGAGGTAGTGACCGTAATATGATCATTTTTAATCAGCAATTTGAGAGGGAGAAGGGAGAATCGGAAGTGTCAGTATTGTAGGAACGATGGAGCAATGAGGGAGGAGCTGGCCAAAGTTCAATGGCTCAATACCGTAGCAGGGATGGCAGTGGAACAACAATGGCAGGTATTTCTGGATATAATGCAAAAGGTGCAGGATCAGTTCATTCCAAAGAAGAAAAAAGAACCGAAGGGGAGGCAGGGGTGGCTGTGGTTGACGAGGGAAGTTAAGGACTCTATAAAGATAAAAGAGAAGAAGTATAACAGAGCAAAGATGAGTGGGGAAGCCGGAGGACTGGGAAGCTTTTAAAGAGCAACAGAAGATAACTAAAAAGGCAATACGCAGAGAATAAAATGAGGTACCAAGGAAAACTGGCGAAAAATATAAAGGAGGATAGTAAAAGCTTTTTTTAGGTATGTGGAAAAAAAATGGTTAAGACGAGAATTGGCCCTTGAAGACAGAAACGAGTGAATTTATTTAATGGGAACAAGGAAATGGCAGAAGAGTTGAATAGGTACCTTGGATCTGTCTTCACTCGAGAAGACAGAAGCAATCTCCCAGATGTAATAGTGGCTGAAGGACGTAGGGTAATGGATGAACTGAAGGGTATTTACATGAGGCAGGAAATGGTGTTGGATAGACGGTTGGGTCTGAAGGCTGATAAGTCCCCGGGACCTGATGGTCTGCAATCCAGGGTACTTAAGGAGGTGGCTCTAGAAATCGTGAACACATTGGTAATCATTTTCCAATGTTCTGTAGATTCAGCATCAGTTCCTGCGAATTGGAGGGTGGCTAATGTTGTCCCACTTTTCAAGAAAGGAGGGAGAGCGAAAACAAGAAATTATAGACCGGTTAGCGGGACGTCAGTAGTGGGAAAGATGCTGGAGTCAATTATAAAAGATGAAATTACTACCATTTGGATAGCAGTAACGGATAGGTCAGAGTCAGCATGGATTTACAAAGGGGCAATCATGCTTGACTAATCTTCTGGAATTTTTTGAGGACATAACTATGAAGATGGACAAGGGAGAACCAATGGATGTCATGTACCTGGACTTTCAGAAAGCCGTTGATAAAGTCCCACACAGGAGATTATTGAGCAAAATTAGGGCACATGTTATTGGGAGCCAAATACTGAGTTGGATTGAAAATTGGCTGGCTGACAGGAAGCAAAGAGTAGTGATAAATGGGTCCCTTTCGGAATGGCAGGCGGTGATCAGTGGGGGACCGCCAGGTTCGGCGCTGGGACCGCAGCTATTTACAATATACATTAATGATACAGATGAAGGCACTAAAAGTAATATTCGAAAATTTGCTCCTGAAACACAGCTGGGTGGCAGTGTGAAATGTGAGGAGGATGTTAT
Source organism: Stegostoma tigrinum (assembly GCF_030684315.1). Lineage (NCBI taxonomy): Eukaryota > Metazoa > Chordata > Chondrichthyes > Orectolobiformes > Stegostomatidae > Stegostoma > Stegostoma tigrinum. The sequence continues at coordinate 1,710,794 of NW_026728674.1, read as the reverse complement.
GTGAATGCAGGGTGACTTGGACAGGCTCGGTGAGTGGATGGATGCATGGCAGATGCAGTTTCATGTGGACAAATGTGTGGTGATCCACTTTGCTGGCAAGAATAGGAAGGCAGATTACTATCTAAATAGAGTCAAGTTGGTAAAGGGGAAGTAAAACGCAATCTAGGTATTCTTGTACATGAGTCAATGAAAGCGAGCATGCAGGTACAGCAGGCAGTGAAGAAAGCTAATGGCTTAGAAAGATGAGAGGAAGTCTGATTGAGACGTATAAGATTATTAAAGGATTGGACACTCTGGAGGCAGGAAGCATGTTTCTGCTGATGGGTGAGTCCAGAACCAGAGGACACAGTTTAAAAATAAGGGGTAGGCCATTTAGAACAGAGTTGAGGAAAATCTTCTTCACCCAGAGAGTGGTGGATATTGGAATGCTCTGCCCCAGAAGGCAGTGGAGGCCAGGTCTCTGGATAGTTTCAAGAAAGAGATGGATAGAGCTCTTAACCGTTGATTCCACTGTCTTTATGGGGATAAGGCAGGGACAGGATACTGATTGTGGATGATCAGCCATGATTATAATGAATGGTGGTGTTGGCTCAAAGGGCCGAATGGCCTACTCCTGCACCTGTTGTCCATTGTAAAAGTTAATTGTATAAGAATGATGAAGACTGTCCCTTTATATATGATGTTGGCAGCTTGTTCAGATAGGGAAAACAACATGGTTGATCTTGATTCTGCTCCTATTTGTTACACCGAAGCCTCTTCGAACAACAATTCTTGAATGTTGATGGGACGTTGAAACGCAGGTAGATTATCGTGATCACTTGTTGAAAATGGATAGCAGCTGGTAGTTCTCTTTCCTCTCAACCACTGACCAGTAGGCAATGGTCAAACGGTACCTAACCCAGAGGCCACAAGCTCCCCTGAGACATGATGTCAGTTGAGTCTCATGAATAACTACCTGCAGATGGACTATCTCTAGATAAAGCATGGTATTAAATCCCACATATACTGCTCTCAACCATTTTAATCGAAGTGTTTTTCACTCGTTGTATAGAAACAGATCACACAAACTGAAATGGCATATGCGCAAATACCAACATAGAAGTTCCATATTCCATTTTGTTTAAAGTTGTATTTATAAAATGATAGGGTGAAGCATTAATCTTCACAAATCATATTAAGATGCTGTAGAAATCTGTGGAAGTGGGAAATTTGTTTTTTGATTCAATACATGTCTGACAAATGACAGTTCAAAGAGATCTTTGTTTCAGCTGGAGTGGGTAGTGGAGTCGGCCTCATTAGGGACATTTCAGTGACGATTAGACAGGCATATGGATGGTAATATAAGATAGGGGTGGAGGTTAGATGGACCTGAGGTTTAGGGTAAACATTTCGGCACAACACTGTGGGCTGAAGGGCCTGTACTGTTCTATGTTCTATGTATGTTATGCTGTATTCAAATAAGTAAAGTCAGTCAGTGACATTCTGCAACTTCCTTTTCCAGGGGTAGGAGTGGAAGAATCAGAGTGCTTTCTTTGAAAATTGGCTTCATGTGTCTCTCCGAGGGTTGTCTGGAGGAAAAATACAAGTGTCAGTACTAAATCTATCATTGCTGATACACATGTAAACTGTAGATTTAACTGTACATAAACTTTGTTTAACAAACTAGCACACTCAATAAACTGACAAAAATTATACACCGGATGTTGACTGTATTCTCGTAATCCATGTGATGTCTGGTGAGGGTGCAAGTGAGAAGGCTCTCTGCCATTAAGTTTTAGTTAAGGGAAAGTTGCATCATTGCTGAAGTTATTTATGCTGTAAATGAAGGAGAACAGTGATGCGTATATCCCATGCATTATGTTCCTCTTATTGAGTGTGTGTTTTTTGTGTGTGTGGAAATATTGATCGACTGGAATTTTTGATTACTCAGCACATTCCTGGTACCACGGGTACTGTTTAACAAAAGGTTTGCTGTCTTAGTATATTTCTCTATTTAGTCACTGCCACTATTAATGTTTAGTTATAGCGTGGTCTTTACAGAATCTGCACAGTGCATTCCTGCTGGATAAATGATGCACTACATCTGTATGATGCCATTGCTTCTCAACGACACCAACTTAGCAGCTGTTTTTGTTACCAATCATGTTTTCATCATTAGAATACTTGGAAAATATTCAGAAGTGCTGTATGGCTCGACTGCTCACTTGCAGCAGTGATAACACTTAATGTGAGGTCATGTTTTTCCCCATTTGATGTTGTGTTGTCAACAATGTATCTCACAACTAATGGGCATATTTCATTGAAACCTGGTCTGTACAGGTATGGTCCAAGGAAGAACTGATTAGTTTTTGACAGATCTAGATTTATTTCTCTATTTTTTAAAAACATCAGTTAAAATTCGTTGGATAGGCAAATGATCATCTTTCCAGAATATTGTTGATTGATTTAGAATGTTGTGGATTGTGACAGCCCTGATAGTAGAATTTTTCATAACTATCAAAATATGAGCAGAATTTTCAGAGCAGATTATCAAATTGGCCTGAAGCTTTCTCAGTGAGGTAGAAGCTTTTAATAAAAGGATTTATTTTGTCGGCCTTGCTTTTACAAAGAATCAGTCAAGTGGAGAAATGCCTCAAAGAAAAGCTGTGTAATTATTGAGTCATGGATGTTTGTTGCACAGGAGGAGGCCGTGTGGCCTGTCGTTAGTGCACTGCTCAACAAAGATCTGTCTACATTGAACTCTCAGTACATTGATTTCCTTTTTGATTGTGTGACCCATAGCCCTGGAGCCTACGGCAACAGAAGTGAATATCTAAATACTGCTTAAATATTCAGACACTTTCTGAATCAGCCACACTTTCCGTCAGTGAGTTCATGTCAACTAATGGAAAAAGCAGCTTCCAGTTATCCTTTCTATGCCCTTCAAAATCTTAAAACACCTTTTACCAGGTCCCCTTGTCTGCTCCAATCTTGTCATCGGTCAGATGGGCAGGTCAGTGACAGATTGATATAGCCTGAAGAAGGAATAAGATAAGAGAGTACTTAATGTGGCAAAGCCTGTCGTGCCCGAGGAGGTCAGCAACGGCAGTCAGCAGTGAAGTCCACTGGCAAGGATGGGCGGGTTTTAGCCCAGCGCAGGGAATACAAACCATCACGGGGGAAGCCTCGTTCAGAGTGTCTGCAAACTCGTGGCTTAGGAATGGACTGTAATAGAACATAGAACATAGAACAGAACAGTACAGCACAGAACAGGCCCTTCAGCCCACAATGTTGTGCCGACCATTGATCTTCATGTATGCACCCTCAAATTTCTGTGACCATATGCATGTCCAGCAGTCTCATAAATGACCCCAATGACCTTGCTTCCACAACTGCTGCTGGCAACGCATTCCATGCTCTCACAACTCTCTGTGTAAAGAACCCGCCTCTGACATCCCCTCTATACTTTCCTCCAACCAGCTAAAAACTATGACCCCTCATGCTAGCCATTTCTGCCCTGGGAAATAGTCTCTGGCTATCAACTCTATCTATGCCTCTCATTATCTTGTATACCTCAATTAGGTCTCCTCTCCTCCTCCTTTTCTCCAATGAAAAGAGACCGAGCTCAGTCAACCTCTCTTCATAAGATAAGCCCTCCCGTCCAGGCAGCATCCTGGTAAACCTCCTCCTGAACCCTCTCCAAAGCATCCACATCTTTCCTATAATAGGGCGACCATAACTGGACGCAGTATTCCAAGTGCGGTCTAACCAAAGTTTTATAGAGCTGCAACAAGATCTCATGACTCTTAAACTCAATCCCCCTGTTAATGAAAGCCAAAACACCATATGCTTTCTTAACAACCCTGTCCACTTGGGTGGCCATTTTAAGGGATCTCTGTATCTGCACATCAAGATCCCTCTGTTCCTCCACACTGCCAAGAATCCTATCCTTAATCCTGTACTCAGCTTTCAAATTCAACCTTCCAAAATGCATCACGTCGCATTTATCCAAGTTGAACTCCATCTGCCACCTCTCAGCCCATCTCTGCATCCTGTCAATGTCCCGCTGCAGCCTGCAACAGCCCTCTACACTGTCAACGACACCTCCGACCTTTGTGTCGTCTGCAAACTTGCTGACCCATCCTTCAATCCCCTCATCCAAGTCATTAATAAAAATTACAAACAGTAGAGGCCCAAGGACAGAGCCCTGTGGAACCCCACTCACCACTGACTTCCAGGCAGAATATTTTCCTTCTACTTGTCTTTCTGTTATGCCCCAAGGGAAAAAGCAATGAAAGTGCCGCTAATTTTTTGCACGGCGAGCTGCTGAATATTAACCAGTCTCTCACCATTGCCATCACCTTGCTCTTGTGAAGACAGACATGGATAAAGTTCTCAAAGCTGATAGAAAATTGAAAGCCCTCACATCCTGTGACGATGGTAAGTTTCCTTTCTTTAAAAAAAAATGCTTGCAGTTTAATTGGCATAATAAAGACCACAGTGGCTCTGGGTAACACTGCTGCCTCACGGCACCAGCAACTTGGGTTCACTTCCACCCTTTGGTGTGTGTGGAGTTTGCACGTTCTCCATGTGTCTGCATGGGTTTTCTCCGGGTGCTCCAGTTTCCTCCCACAGTCAAAAGATGTGCAACGTAGGTGGATTGGTCATGCTAAATTTCCCAAGGTGTTCAGTGATGTGTATGTTAGATGAGTTATCGGTGGATGGGTCTGGGTTGGATGCTGTGAGGGGCAGTGTGGACATGTTGGGCTGACGGACGTGTTTCCACGCTGTAAGGATTCTCTGATTCATGATTCTATGATCTCACTGAGCGCAAAGGTACAATATTGGCTGGTCATATTTGTCTCACCTCTTCACACATGGACAGTAAAGCTTTAATTTCAGTTTCTATGTTTTTGCAACGTGTCTGCTGTCTATAACAAGGCTGACTATATCTCCTTCTCTAATGCGCATCTCCTGTCCCCTAACACCAGGAGGTGACACTTGCTTTTCACTTAGTACAATCAGTAAAACAATAGCCTCCATATTACATCCAGCGGCTTCTCTTAACGCTCACATACTGTTCTTTTTTAGCTCCAGGTATTGACTGCTCGTCATTTCTTATTCCTCATCTCATCTCTCTCTCACACACTGTCTCTCTCGCTCTCTGTCTGTATCTCTCCTCTCCCTATTCTCCCCCAACACTTGACTCAGGCACAAACAGAAGTTCACGGTCACACTATGTTGCACATGCATATCCTATCCCTCATGCACAAACGTACTATCCACACACAGACACAGACACACACACAGAGGCACACACGCACGCACAGGCACACAGTCACATTCTCACTCATTCATAGTCCATACTGTCACATAGTCATGCATGGTCTTGCACACATTCCGTGGCACACTTGCATGCTCTGTCGTAGGATCTTTTGCCAATGTTCATACTCTCAACACACAGACACACGCACACTCCCACAAAACTCTCCCTCACACACTTAGGCTTACAAATTCACTTCCTCTCAAACTCACTCGCTCTCACAGACACACTCACTCCCTCATGCATGCTGTAACACTCCCTTTTGTGCTGATTCTTGTTTACACACTCTCGAGCACAGTCACTGGCGCACACATTCTGTCGTGCGCACACTCACACTTTCATGCACTGTCTTTGCACTCTTGAACACAATCATATGCTCACCTCTCCCTTGCACACAGTCAATTTGATTTGAGTCATCATTATCACATGTGCCTAGGTACAGAGAAAAGTTTTGCTATGCACGCAGTATAGACAGATCATACCATACAAGGTGCATTAGTGAAATGGAACATAGTGACAGCTACAGAGAGCGAGATCAAAATTAGATTTAAAATTTTAAGTGTTCTATTCAGATGTGCAGGAACAGCGGTGAAGAAGCTGTTCTGGGATCTGTTCACACGTGAATACTAACTTTTTGACATCTTCCCTTCAGAAAAGGGTAGAAGCCAGTGGAATTAGGGGGTGAGAAAGGCCTTTGATTATGTCAGTTGCTTTCCTGAGGCAGCGGTAAGTATAGGTGGATTCAATGAATGGAAGGCTGATTTGCATGGTGGACTATGTTATTTTCATGACTCTGGAGTTTGTTGTTTTCTTCGGAAGAGCAGCTGCCATACCATGCTGTGATATGCATCCAGATAGGATGCTTTCTCTGGTACATCAATGAAAGTTGCCCTTTATATTTGAATTGCCTTAGCCTCCTGGGAAGTAGACACATTGGTGTGCTTTTTTGCCCATTGCGACAATCTGGGTGGACGAGATTTTTCACAGTCATTGATGTGACTCCATTATGGCGTGTTAACCAGGTCAACCATGTCATTCAGGGTATCCTGAAGGAGGAGGACCGTATGACACAGCTCAATGTACACATTGGTAAGATGAGTGATGAGGTCTTGCATCAAGCGTTCCGAGAGCTAGGCAGTGGGTTAAATAGCAGGACCTGTAAAGTTGTAATCTCTGGATTATTCCTGGTGCCACATGCTGAGAAGGCAAGAAAAAGGGGAAGAAAGCAGATGAATGCTTGGCTCAAGTGTTTGTGTTTGGGGGGGGATTTAGACACTTGGATCTGAAGGACAATTTGTGGGGATGGTATATCCTCTACAAGTGGGCTAGTCTGCAGCTGAACCAGAAAAGAACCAAAATCCTTGCACGAGGGTTTGCTAATGTGGTGAGGAATTTAAGCGAGAGGCCTGCAAGCAGTGGGCAATGGAAGAGCAGGTAATTCACTGAGGGGTGAGAAACTAATAAAATAAAGATTATATTAGGGGATTTGAACTTCACAACATTAATTGAGATAACATAAAAGTTTGACTTGGGAAATAATTCTTTAAATACATTTGAGAGATGATTTAACATCAACATGTAGACGAGCTTGTAAGGGACAGTGCAATGCTGGACCTATTTCTGGGACACAAAGCCAGTGTTCAGGGTGACAGTGGCTAAGTGCATAAGTCCCTGTGACCATGACAACAGACTTTTCAACATGGGAGAGGAGATCTGTTTAAAACAAATGTTTTTGGCTTAGGGTAAGGCATATTTTATTGAAACAAGGCAGGATCTGGGTAAAATATTTTGGGAAGTGACTTGCGGGCGAATCTACAGCTGTATAGTTGGATACGTCCAGAAAAGGAACTGGGAGAGTAAAGGCCAGTTATATTCCGTTTTGGGTGAAATTTATGATCAACAAGCCTGGAGAACCCTGGATCTTGAGGAATGTTCAGGACATGTTTATGACAAGTGCAAAGGGAGCAAATGAATGGATGACTCGTGACGTATAAAAATGAAGCGTGAAGAAACGGTGGTGGCCAAGATTGGAAAGAATATCAAGATATTCTACAGGCATATCAAGCAGGAGAATAACCAGGGAAAGAGTAGGGCCAATTAGAAACCGTGGTGTACGAGGGGTGATGGGGCAATCTGTGTTTGGAAGTGAAGGGCATTGATACAGTAGACAAGTGCCTCCCATCTGTCCTCCCTTCAAGGAGGAGCATTGAATTGTATAAAGCAGGAAGATGCAGTGTGAAATTGAAATTATTGGCTGGTTTAAAAGTGAACAAATCCCCAGTTGTTTCCAAGACTGCTGTGGGAGAAGAGAAAGAAAATCTCTTCAGAGATAGTAGGAACTGCAGAGGTAGCACAGAACAATGAGGCTCTTCCTCTGTTGGAGCAGAGGTCATTGATCTTGCAGCACTGCTGGATGGTTCTTTCGGTGGTTGAGACTGCATTGACACTGGACAGCCTCAGATCAGTCTGGCCGAGTCTTGTGTCGTGGTCTCCTGTGCTTGTCCTTGGGAAAGAGGACAGTCCTCCACTGCACCAATCCATCCACCAGGACCTCCAGGTCCCTAACTGTAAAATAAGTTGCTAATTTCCCCTTTCCTGCCCTGTCTCGGACAAATGCTATGAACTGTATAAGGCAGTTCTGGATTCTGAGCATTTTACTGGTTCACAATATCCATTAAACATGGCACAAGTGACAGTAATACCGGGATGGTCCAGTTACGATGAGTGGGAGAACTAACTAGCGTCGGCTGAGAGAGGCACAACAGGAGCATTGTTGCTAGTTATTGAATAGGTTTGCCACAACAGAGTGAGAAAATTTGTTAGGTGTTTTGGAGAGATACTGTCCTTGCAGTGCAATAAAAATAAAACTGAACTGATTCACTCCAGTGTTTTGGACCTGAAGATTGAAGAACAGAATTAGACCATTCAGCCCATTGAGTGGGATCTATCATTCTCAATCCCATTCTCCTGTGTCCAGACTAAGCAAGAACATATCTATCTATGCCTGAAATCAACTCTGACTTGGCCACCACAGGTTTCTGCATCAACGAGTTCCACAGATTCACAACTTTCTGACTGAATAAATTCCTCCTCATCTCCATCCTGAAGGGTGGTCCCTTTGACTCTGAGGCTGTGCCCTCAGGTCCTGGCCTCTCCTACTCGTGGAAACATCATCTCCATGTCCACTCTATCCAGGCCTAAATTACCTTCAGTGTGATCCCCTTCGTCCTTCTAAACTCCATCGAGTACAGACCCAGAGTTCTCAGCCACTCCTCACATGACAGTGCCTTCATCCCCAGGATTATGTTTGAGAACCTCCTCTAGACCCTGACAAAGGCCAGCACATCTTCCTTAGATAGATGGCCAAAAACTGCTCTTAATATTACAAATGCAATGGGACCAGAGCCTTACACAGCCTCAGCAATACATCTCTGCTCTTGTATTTTTGCCGTCTTGAAATGAATGCTGACATTGCATTTGCCTTCCCAACTGCCAACTGAACCTGCATGTTAAAAGAATCCTGAACTGGGTGATCTTTGTGCTTCAGATTTCTGAAGCCTTTCCCCATTTAGAAAACAGCCTATGCCTGCACTGCCACTTCTCTACAGACTCTCTGTGACCTCCCCACTTCCTCAACACTACTTGCTTCTCCACCTATCGAAATGTCATCTGCAAACTTAGCAACAACGCCCTGTGGACAACAATACCATTAGTTCCTTTGTCCAGATTGCTGATGTATAACGTGAATGGCTGTTGTCTGAACTCTGATGACTGCGGAACTCCTGTAGTTGCTGGCTGCCATCCTGAAAAAGACCCTTTTATTGCCACTCTCTGCATTCTGCCAGTTAGCCGATCCTCTATCCATGCCAGTACCTACTCCCTAACACCATAAGCTCATTTTTTTTAAAATTTTGAAGCCTCCTGTGTGGCACCTTGTCAAAGGCTTTCTGGAAATCCATCAGATAAAGTTCAATGGCTCTCTTTTGTTTTTCACTCACTGGTTACCTTCTCAAAGAATCTAACAGAGACCTTCCCTTGACAAAGTTGTGTTTTCTCAGCCCAATTTAGCATGTATTTCCAAGTATTACCATGTCCTTCCAAGTACTTTCCGGTCTCATCCTGAATAATGGATTCTAAAATCTGACCTAATGACCAGTGCTAGGCTAACAAGTCTATAATTTCTCACCTTTTGCCTCCCTCCATTTTAAACAGGGGTGTTATATTTGCCATTTTGTACTCCTTTGGGACCCACCCTGACTCCAGTAGTTCCTGAAAGATCATCAATACCTGCGTGGTCTTCTCACTGAACTCCTTCAGAACTCTGGGGGGCAGTCCATCTGGTCCATGTAATTTACCGTCTTCTCGGAATTATAGAATTCCTACAGTGCGGAAAGAGGCCATTGGGTCTGTACCATCTCTGCAAAGAACATCCCACCAAGACCCAGCCCTGTACTGTTTCCCCGCAAGCTCGCATTTGCCATGGCTGATCCACCTTGCCTGCACATATTTGGACTGTGGAAGGAAATCAGAACACCTGTCCGAGACGTGTGCAGACATGGGGAGAATGTACAAATTTCACACAGACCCTTTAGCTTCCCCTGTACCTTCTGCTTTGTGATGGCCACCACACTCACTTCTGCTTCAGACTCCCTTAAAGTTCTACTACTGGTGCCTTCCAACCTGAAGACTGATGCAAAATATTTGTTCAGTTCCTCTGGCATTTCTTTGTTTCCCAACGCTACTTATTTGGCCCCTTTTGAAATTTTCTTTGGATTTTCAGGGGTGTTTTACAATAAGAATATCTACTTTATTGTGTTGACAAATGGATTGTTTAGATCATCACAGAAACAATAAGCAAAATTCATCAGTATTCTCATTTAACAATCATATATATATTAATATCACAATCAATGCATTTCCATCAGGTAAGCACGTAGCTGGAACTTTCTAACCCGGCAGTTTTCACTTTTCATTTCTCAGATTTCACTCTGGGACAGAATAGTTGATGTTGACACACTGTTCATTAAAAATAGCATCCATTGTATTTTTCCCCATGTTGTAGCTCGTGGATTTGTGTAACCTTAACACATAGAGTCTGATGAAGGGTCTAGGCCCGAAACGTCAGCTTTTGTGCTCCTGAGATGCTGCTTGGCCTGCTGTGTTCATCCAGCCTCACATTTTATTATCACATAGAGTCCATGTTCATTTTTTATTACTTTAGTGATTTCAGGTGTTACGTTCAGAAGGGTACCATGCTGTAATTCTAGCCTGCTGTTTGCAGAGTAATCCCAATGTGGAAGATTTTGAAAAGGATGTAAATTTCCCTAATTTACCTGTCTTTTAGATCCAAACTGATGGAGACCACTGTCCAGATTACTGTTCTTAACAAGAATGCCTATTTATGACAACTGCATAGATTCTAGCTACAGACAGATATTTATAAACATTGGACACATAGCTGTACAAATTAAAGCTGTAAAGCCCCCTGTCAACTCATCTTGCTGCAAACGAACATCGATGGTAGAGGGATAAAATATTATAGGTGTAAAAAAAGCTTAAGTAAGCTGTTCAGTGGTCCCTGTTCACAGGATTTGCGAAGATGATCTTGAGAATATCAAGCAAATGAATAAATATCCCAGAGTGCCTTATTATCTATTAAAACATGTGTTGATGATATGGCATTGCTATGATCATAAAATAGAACATTGTCCAATTTCCTATGAACATTACCATAGTTTTCATTTGTATTCTCCATGTCGGGAACATACTTAATTGGTACTTTACTGACTAAGTGACCTTTGCTCATCTACAGTGTTCAGTTGCAAACAGCCAATATTTTATTATTCTAATTTTGTAACTTTGGTTTGGAATTTTGTCATAGGAAATGTATTTCACTTATGTTACTCTGCGAAATTGTAGCCAATCCTCCATTGGCAAAGAAACACACAACGACAGAAGTTAATAAAAGAAAGAACTGCATTTATGTAGCACATTTTATGGACTCAGGCACAAAATGTACTTTATACGCAGCTAAACTGCTTTTGAAATGTCGTCACTGATGTAGCATAAGAAAACATGTCGTATTTAAAATAGTCAGAAGTAAAGAAATATGACATAATAAAGAAATAACAAATAGTAAAATATGAAATTATGAATGTAAAGAAATATAAAATCTTCAGCCCCTTGTGAGTGGAGACATAGAATCAGGAGATGCAGAGTCAGTATGGAGCCCACCAGGGAGGAGGCAATTCTGGATCTGGTGTTGTGCAAAGAACCGGATTTGATCAGAGACCTTGAAGTAAAGAAGCCATTAGGAGGTAGTGACGATAATATAATAATTTTTAATCAGCAATTTGAGACGGAGAAGGGAGAATCGGAAGTGTCAGTATTGTATGAACTATGGAGCTATGAGGGTGGAGCTGGCCAAAGTTCAATGGTTCAATACCGTAGCAGGGATGGCAGTGGAACAACAATGGCAGGTACTTCTGGATATAATGCAAAAGGTGCAGGATCAGTCCATTCCAAAGAGTAAGAAAGATCCTAAGGGGAGGCAGGGATGGCCGTGGCTGACGAGAGAAGTTAAGGACTCTATAAAGATAAAAGAGAAGTAGTATATCCGAGCAAAGATGAGCGGGAAGCCGGAGGACTGGGAAGCTTTTAAAGAGCAACAGAAGATAACTAAAAAGGCAATACGCAGAGAATAAAATGAGGTACGAAGGAAAACTGGCGAAAAATATAAAGGAGGATAGTAAAAGTTTTTTTTAGGTGTGTGGAAAAAAAAGGTTAAGACTAAAATTGAGCCCTTGAAGACAGAAACGAGTGCATTTATTTAATGGGAACAAGGAAATGGCAGAAGAGTTGAATAGGTACTTTGGATCTGTCTTCACTAGGCAAGACACAAGCAATTTCCCAGATGTAATCATGGCTGAAGGACCTAGGGTAATGGATGAACTGAAGGATATTTATATTAGGCAAGAAATGATGTTGGATAGACTGTTGGGTCTGAAGGCTGATACGTCCTGATGGTCTGCATCCCAGGGTACTTAAGGAGGTGGCTCTAGAAATCGTGAAGACATTGGTAATCATTTTCCAATGTTCTCTAGATTCAGGATCAGTTCCTGCGGATTGGAGGGTGGCTAATGTTGTCCCACTTTTCAAGAAAGGAGGGAGAGAGAAAATGGAAATTATCGACCGGTTAGCCAGACGTCAGTGGTGGGAAAGAATTATAAAATTAAATTGCGACTCATTTGGACAGCAGCAACAGGATAGGTCAGAGTCAGCATGGATTTACGAAGGGGAAATTGTGCTTGACTTATCTTCTGGAATTTTTTGAGAACGTAACTATGAAAATGGACGAGGGAAAACACGTGGATGTAGTCTACCTGGACTTTCAGAAAGCCTTTGATAAAGTCCCACTTAGGAGATTAGTGAGCAAAATTCGGGCACATGGTATTGTGGGCAAAATACTGACTTTGGTTGTAAACTGGCTGTCTGACAGGAAGCGAAGACTAGTGATAAACGGGTCCCTTTCAGAATGGCAGGTGGTGACCAGTGGGGTACCACAAGGTTCGGTGCTGGGACAGCAGCTGTTTACAATATACATTAATGATATAGATGAAGGCATGAAAAGTAATGTTAGCAAATTTGCCAATGACACAAAGCTGGGTGGCAGTGTGAAATATGAGGAGGATGTTATGAGAATACAGGGTGACTTCGACAGGCTAGGTGAGTGGACGGATGCATGACAGATGCTGTTTAATGTGGATAAATGTGTGGTTATCCACTTTGGTGACAAGAACAAGAAGGCAGATTACTATCGAAATGGAGTCAAGTTAGGTCAAGGGGAAGTACAACGAGATGCAGGTGTTCTTGTACATCAGTCAATGAAAGCAAGCATGCAGGTACAGCAGGCAGTGAAGAAAGCCAATGGCATGCTGGCCTTCAAGAGGAATTGAGTATCGGAGCAAAGAGGTCCATCTGCAGCTGTACCGGGACATGGCTTAGAAGGATGAGAAGGGGTCTGATTGAGACGTATAAGATGATGAAAGGATTAGACACTCTGGAGGCAGGAAGCATGTTTCTGCTGATGATTGAGTCCAGAACCAGGGGACACAGTTTAAAAATAAGGGATAGGGCATTTAGAACAGAGTTGAGGAAAAACTTCTTCACCCAGAGAGTGGTGGATATATGGAATGCGCTGCCCCAGAAGGCAGTGGAGGGCAAGTCTCTGGACACTTTCAAGAAGAGATAGATACAGCTTTTAATGATAGTGGAATCAAGGGTTATGGAGATAAGGCAGGGACAGGATACTGATTGTGGATGATCAGCCATAATTATAATGAATGGTGGTGCTGGCTCGAAGGGCCGAATGGCCTTATCCTGCCCCTGTTGTCTATTGTAAAAGTTAATTGTATAAGAATGATTAAGACGGTCCCTTTATGTATGGTGGTGGCAGCTTGTTCAGATAGGGAAAACAACATGGCTGATCTTGATTCTGCTCCTATTTGTTACACAGAAGCCTCTTCGAGCAATAATTCTTGAATGTTGATGGGACGTTGAAACGCAGGTAGATTATCGTGATCACTTGTTGAAAATGGATAGCAGCTAGTAGTTCTCTTTCCACTCAACTAGTGACCAGTCGGCAATGGTCAAACAGTACATAACCCAGAGGTCACAAGCTCCCCTGAGACATGATGTCAGTTGAGTCTCATGAATAACTACCTGCAGATGGACTATCTGTAGATTAAACATGGTATTAAATCTCACATATACTGCTCTCAACCATTTTAATCAAAGTGTTTATCACTCGTTGCATCGAAACAGATCACACAAACTGAAATGGCATATGCACAAATACCAACATACAAGTTCTATATAGTGGCATTTTGTTTAAAGTTGTATTTATTAAATGAAAGGGTGGAGTATAATCTTCACAAATCATATTAAGATGCTGTAGAAATCTATGGAAGTGAGAAATTTGTTTTTTGATTCAATACATGTGTGACAAATGACAATTCAAAGAGATCTTTGTTTCAGCTCGAGGGGGTCGCGGAGTCGTCCTCATTAGGGGCATTTAAGTGACTATTAGATAGGCATATGGGTGGTAGTTTAAGATAGGGGTGGAGGTTAGATAGACCTGAGGTTTAGGGTAAAAGTTCGGCAGAACATTGTGGGCTGAAGGGCCTGTACTGTTCGATGTTCTATGTATGTTATGCTGTATTCAAATAAGTAAAGTCAGTCATGACATTCTGCAACTTCCTTTTCCAGGGGTATGAGTGGAAGTATCAGAGTGCTTTCTTTGAAAATTCGCTTGACGTGACTCTTCAAGGATCATCTGGAGGAAAAATACAAGTGTCAGTACTAAATCTATCATTGCTGATACACATGTAGACTGTAGATTTAACTGTATGTAAACTTTGTTTAACAAACTAGCACACTCAATAAACTGACAAAAATTATACACCAGATGTTTACTGTATTCTCATAATCTCTGTGATGTCTGGTGAGGGTGCAAGTGAGAAGGCTCCCTGCCAGTAAGTTTTAGTTAAGGCAAAGTTGCTTCATTACTGAAGTTATTTATACTGTAAATGAAGGAGAACAGTGATGCATATATCCTGTGCATTATGTTCCTGTTATTGAGTGTGTGTTTTTTTTGTGCGTGTGGACCTATTGATCAACTGGAATTTTTGATTACTCAGCACATTCCTGGTTCCACGGGTGCTGTTTAACGAAAGGTTTGCTGTATTAGTATATTTCTGTAATTAGTCATTCCCACTATGAATGTTAAGTCATAGTCTGTTGGTCTGTGCAGAATCTGCACAGTGCATTCCTGCAAGATAAATGATGCGCTACATATGTATGATGCTATTGTTTCTCAAAGACACTAACCTTAGCAGCTGTTTTTGTTCCCAATCATGTTTTCATCATTAGAATACTGGGAAAAATATTCAGAAGTGTGGTATGACTCAAGTGCTCAGTTGCAGCAGTGGTAACACTTAGTGTGAGGTTATGTTTTTGCCCATTTGTTGTACTGTTTGTCAACAATGTATCTCACAAACTAATGGGCATATTTCATTGAAAGCTGGTACGTATGGGTATGGTCAAAGGAAGAACTGATTAGTTTTTGACAGATCCAGATTTATTTCTCTTTTTTTAAAGCATCAGTTAAAATTGGTCGGATAGGCAAATGATCATCTTTCTGGAATATTGTTGATTGATTTCGAATGTTGTGGATTGTGTCAGCCCTGACAGTAGAATTTGTCCCAACTATCAAAATATGAGCAGATTTTTGAGAGCAGATTATCAAATTGGCCTGAAGCTTTCTCAGTGAGATGGAAGCTTTTAATAAAAAGGATTTATTTTGTTAGCCTTGCTTTTACAAAGAATCAGTCAAGTGGAGAAATACCTCCAAGAAACGCTGTGTAATTATAGACTCATGGATGTTTGTTGCACAGGAGGAGGCCATGTGGTCTGTAGTTCCTGCACTACTCAACAAAGATCTGTCTACATTGAACTCACATGGTATTGATTTCCTTTTTGACTGTTTGGCCCATAGCCTTGGAGTCTACGGCAACACAAGTGAACATCGAAATACTGCTTAAATATTCAGACACTTTCTGAATCAGTCACAGTTTCAGTCAGTGAGCTCGGGATTCCCAGCACACTGGGGTAAATAGGTTCTCCTCAACTCCCCTCCCCTGTCTACGAATGGAAAAAGCAACTTCCAGTTATCCTTTCTAAGCCCTTCAAAATCTTAAACACCTTTACCAGGTCCCCTTGTCTGCTCCAATCTTGGCATCGGTCAGTTGGGCAGGTCAGTGGCAAATTGATATAGCCTGAAGAAGGAATAAGATAAGAGAGTACTTAATGTGGCAAAGCCTGTCATGCCCGATGGAGGACAGCAACGGCCGTCAGCAGTGAAGTCCACTGGCAAGGATGGGCGGGCCTGAGCCCAGCACAGGGGAATACGAGCCGTCACTGTGGAGCCCTCGTTCAGAGTGTCTGCAAACTCGTGGCTTCAGAAAGGACTGTAATGTTTGACTTTTTAAACTTTTGTTTTTATTTTTCTACTGTTATATTAAGAAGACTGTCGTGCTGAACTTGTTAACTTATTCATTTATTTTTCTAACATAGAACATGGAACGGTACAGCACAGTACAGGCCCTTCAGCCCACGATGTTGTACCGAACTTTTGCCCTCATCCTAAGGTCTATCTAACCTCCACTTCTACCTTATACTGTCATTCATGTGCTTGACTAATAGCCGATGAAATGCCCCTAATGAGGCTGACTCCACTACCCTCTCCAGCATTGCATTCCACTCCCCTACGACTCTGAGTAAAGAAGGATGGATAAATTTTCTACATCTGCATCTAAAATTTCGTACCGAGGTACTTTGTACCTGAGATGGCACCGTCTGAGGTGACATTGTACTCTTGTACCCTGTATTGAATACATGTGATAATAAAACCTAAATCTAAATCTAATGCATAGCAGGACACTGGGAAGCTTAGAGGAGAAAAGGGATCCTGGGGTACTTGTTCATAAATTCCTGAAGGGGTCAGGTCAGGCTAGTAAGGGTTGTTACAAAGACATATAGGACATCTCCCTTTATCAGTCGTGGCATAGATTGTAAGAGCTCCCTTAATGAGGAATATCAATATTTTTCTTCTGGATAACTTTGGCAGATCTCTTCAAACAAGTCGCTGAACCCACAGATTTATGTGACCAACGAAGCCTGAGTCTTTTGCTTTACGATGCAGTCCAGATCCCTTGGCAGCTGGGTGAGGTAGCTTCATTTGGAGGCTGCAACATTGAACCAAGTATCCGCAGTTGCTTCCAACATGTAAGTGTGCTCTGCACCAATTCATAAGGTCAAGCGGGTCCACTTGCCAGTATGATTTTTGTGCTCATTTTCGGTTTGAATTAGTTCCAGAGGCTAACATGTACCACCACGAATCCAAGGCTATCTTGTTGATAAGTAGTCAATGTTTTTATTAGAGTAATGACAAAAAACAATGTCAGAAACCCCAGTGATAGTGTATGAGATACCATATCACTGAGGATAGCGGACGTAAGCTTGACATAATTAATCATGCAGCTGATCTTTTATTTCCCTCCAGGGCCAGAACAAACCAGAGATTGACGTTGAACGCTTTGTCGAGTGGATGAGATTGGAGCCTCAGTCCATGGTGTGGCTGCCTGTTCGACACCGTGTGGCAGCTGCTGAAACTGCAAAACATCAGGCAAAGTGTAACATCTGCAAAGACTACCCAATCGTAGGTTTCAGGTGAGATGTGCAAACCAGCAGAAAGTTCGTGGGAATTAGTTTTTAAAGAAAGCTTTAACTTTAGATGTTCTATTAGAAACTCTGTCAGTAAATGATACAACTGAAATCGTCAAAAATCCCAACAAATTTATGGACCAGAGAAGTAATTAGGATAAATTAAGTATCAACTTCTTTACCTTAATTTTTGTGAGAGGTGAATGCTGCATGTTTTTGGTATTTTGTTCACAGTTGCATTGATCACAGACACTGTGGCTCAGAACGGATTGTAACTCGACTTGCGGTTGCTTCTGTAATTTGCAATTATTGGGAATTTACAGAAAGGCCTTTGTATTAGTCCTGTAATCAGTGTGTGTGCATCCTATGAAAGTGATTGCTGTGGTGTTGCTAAATGATCGATAAAACTTCTTGTCCATAATTAGTAAATTAAAATGCATATTTGGACAGGATTTCTAAGGGGTAATTGAACCTTTTTGGTTAACTATTCTCCTACATTTCTAAGATTGATCATCTTAGAAAAGGTGCGTGTTACTGCCATTGATCTGACCAAACAACTCCCTGTCTAAGAAGTGAGACCCCAACTGTGGATGAAACTATGACTGCCATAACTAAGTAAAGAGCAACAGCGACCCGGAGTCAATTGAATTCCATCTGAAGCTTGAGGAATGGTGGCCTAACTCTGAAGGCCAAGATCTGTTAGCTTTTCATGGACTATGAGGAACAGGGCAGGATTTCACAGAATCTTTAAGATGCCATATCTTGTACAAAACTGAAGGAGAAATGTCAGATTGCTCAAAGAACCATGGGATCACCAGCCTTTCCATTGCTGGGAAGATTCTGGCAAGGTTACTTCTGAATAGGTTTATGCCACCATGGCAGATGAAAACCTTCCATGCGAAGGGAACTTTGTGAAAATGTTGGAGACAGAGCAGGACCAAATTACAGGAATGATTCCAGGGATGAGATATTGCATTATGAAAATTGACTGGGGGAGTTGGGACAGTTTTCCCCGACTTTCCTAGCATTTGTTTCTCCCCAAACAATTTACCGTTTCTTCAAAATAAAAAGAAATATGTAATTTAACTACTTAACTTGCATTCCTTCAAAGGTTGAAAATATCTAAACAAAAATGAACATTTCTCTTACTTCTTTATAGGTACCGCAGTCTCAAGCACTTCAATTCTGACATCTGCCAAAGCTGTTTCTTTTCGGGGCGCACATCAAAGGGACACAAGTTACATTGCCCCATGGTGGAGTACTGCACTCCGGTGAGTAATATAGTATTCCACTTGATAGAATTGTTCCAATCAGTGGAAACTTAGGGATTTAACCATTTAAATACAATCTTCCCTCAAAGTTGAAGTAGTTTGCTAAAATGATAAAAGGCCAACAGCTTAAATCAGGCTTCAATATCAGAAATGCAATATTGTGCAGAAGCCCTTTGAGGTCAAGTTGAGGCTCAAGGAAGAATGTGCCATCACGCCCACCCTTTTCTCCAGCTTTGCCACCGCCATTCTTAATCTCGTGAAGAACAAGCTTCCCAGTGGCCTGGACAGGATTGATGGAAAACCTTTTAACCTCAACCAGTTGAAATCGAAGAAGAAAATGACACTGACCTCGCATATGGAACTTCAGTATGTGGTTCACAATGTCATTTCCGCTCTCAGAAGTCTTCAAATCTCCCTTAAGGCCTTTGCAGAAGTATACTGAAGAATTAGCCTCAACCTTAAATTTGCCACCCAGGTTGATCGGGTTGTTAAGAAGGCATACGGTGTGTTAGGTTTTATTCATAGAGGGATTGAGGTTCAGAGCCATGAGGGCATGTTGCAGCTGTACAAAACTCTGGTGCAGCTGCACTTGGCGTATTACGTACAGTTCTGGTCAGCGCATCACAGGAAGGATGTGGAAGCATTGGAAAAGGTGCAGAGGAGATTTATCATGATGTTGCCTGGTATGGAGGGAAGGCGTTTTGAGGAAAGGCTGAGGGACTTGAGGCTGTTTTCGTTAGAGAGAAGAAAATTAAGAGGCGACTTAATGGAACCGTACAAGATGATCAGAGCATTAGATAGGGTGGACAGTGAGAATCTTTTGGCTCGGATGGCCATGTTTGACACGGGCCGGACATAGCTTCAAATTGAGGGGTGATAGATATAGGACAGAGGTCAGAGGTAGGTTCTTTACTCAGAGAGTAGTAAGGGCGTGGAATGCCCTGCCTGCAACAGTAGTAGACTTGCCAACTTTAAGGGCATTTAAATGGTTGTTGGATAAACATATGGATGATAATGGAATAGTGTAGGTTTGTTGGGCTTCAGGTTGGTTTCATAACATCAAGGCCGAAAGGGCCTGTACTGCGCTGTTATGTTCTGTGTTCGAACCTCAAGATGACTCAAATCCTTTACCAATCTGTCATGTTGTGGTCCATCTTTTCATCAAAATTAATAGAGAAATCCTCCCAAATGTAGAACATTTCCCTTAGATGGGACGCTCTCTCTCTTTTAAGGCTGACATCGATACAGAGATTCTAACATTACGTCCAATCTGCGAGTGGCACCTTTGGACTCCTAAGGATGAGAATGCTCAATTGTGACATCTGTGCTGATCGCAAGATCCTTGAGTTCAAGGCATGCATCGTTCAGCCTCTTCTATATGACTGTGAAACCTGGATAACATAGAGCTGCCACTTCAAGACCCGTTCAGCACAGTTTTGTCATGGATTCTCCACATCAGCGAGGAGGAAAAACCTCCCAGCATCAGCATTGACGCCATGATGATTTGAAACAAACCTCATTGGGATTGCCATGTACTTGGGATGCCGAAGTTATGACTACCAAAGTAAATTTTTGCCAACTCAAGGAAGGCATCTGAACAAGAAGTCGTCAAAGGAAGCATTTCAAAGACCTTGAAATGTTCCTTCAAGAAGTAGTACTTGGAGGTCAAAGTATGGATATCCCCATTCAGAAGAAACCAACTTGGGGGAATCTCCTGTATGAAGGCACATAATTCTTCATGAACACCAGACAAGAAGTTCAAGTGTGGGAAAGGAACTGGAGAAAGGAATGCCAATGTTCTCAAGGCCGAGACCACTTCCACCACTCCGAAAGACGACCTAAACGTGTGGTCAGATATGTGGCTCCAGTTCAGGCTAATCAACCCGCACAGAGCTCAGGGCCTGTGATATGGAATTTCCTAGCTGGGCAATCATACTCATCAGCCAGTGATGGTTCTTAATATTGTGCAGACTATGATTTGATCACAACTGAGTACTGTGTGTAGCTTTGAGCATTGCTATAGAAAGACCACGTTTTATAGATTAATCAGAATGGTGCTGCATGAGAAACTGGAATTAAGAAGAGATAGGTGATACTTAATTGTTATTTGTTTCTGGGCCACTGGCATCACTAACTGGGCCAGCATTTACTTCCCATCCTTAGTTACCCTTGTCATTGTTGAATCATTGTAGTCCATGTGCTGTAGGTAGACTCAGTCAGTCAGGGGTGAATTTCCAGGACTTTGACCCAGTGATAGTGAAAGAACAGCAATATATTTCCAAGTTGAGATGGTGAGTGGCTTAGACAGGGTGTTGTAGGTGGTGCTGTTCTCATATATCTGTTACCCTTGCCCTTGTAGCTGAAATTTGTCATAGGTTTGGAAAGTCCTATCTCAGGATCTTTTGCAGATTTCTCAGTGCATCTCATAGATGGTACACACTGCTGCTTTTGAGCACTGGAGGGAGTAGGTTGCTTTTTCCTGGGTGGTGTTGAACTTGTTGAGTGCTTTTGCATCTGCACCCATCTAGGCAAGTGGGGAGTATTCCACCATTCTTCTGACTTGTTCCTGTAGCTGGTAGACAGGCCTGGGGAATCAGGAGGTGAGTTACTTGATGCAGTAATCCAAACTTTGGGCCTGCTCTTGTAGCCACTGCATTTAAATAGGAAGTCCAGTTGAATTTCTGTTCACTGGTAAAACCTGGGATTTTGATAGCGGACAATTCAGTGATGGTTACACCATTGAATGTCGAGGGACAATTTATGGATTTTCTCTTACTGGAGATGGTCATTACCTAGTATTTGTAAAGTATAAATGCGACTTGCCACTTAGCAGCCCAAGCCTAGACATCGTTCTGGCCTTGTTGCATTTGGACATGGACAGGTTCACGATCTGAGGAGTGGTGAATGATGCTGAATATTCTGCTATCTCTGGTGAACATCCCCACTTCTGAGCTTATGATGGAGAGAAGGTCATTGATAAGGCAGCTGAAGATGGTTAGGCTTAGGACTGTACTCTCAGGACCTCCTGCAGGTGACCTCCAACAACCAAAATGCCTCCTATTAGGCGAGGCGATGACCTAATGGTATTATGACTAGACTATTAATCCAAACACTCAGGTAATGTGCTGAGGACCTGGTTCAAATTCCACGATGGCACATAATGGAATTTGAATTCAATGAAAATCTGGAATTAAGAGTCTAATGATGATCGTAAATCCATTGCCAATTGTTGGAAAAACCCATCTGATTCACTTATGTTCTTTAGGGAAGGAAACTGGGCTAGGCCTGGTGTGGCCTACATGGAACTCCAGATATCAGTTATGCAATTTGGGATGGGCAATAAAAGCTGGTCTAACCCGCAATGCCCTCTTTCCCATGAAAGAATGGAAAAAATATCGTCCTCTGTGCAGATATTATTCGAACCAGTGGTGAGTTTCTGCTGGATTCCCATCAGCTGCAGTTTTGGTAGCGCTCCTTGATGCCACACTCGGTCAAATGTAGCCATCCTTAGCTCACCTCCGGAATTCAAGTCTTTTGACCATGTTTGAACAAAAGCTGTAATGAAGTCAGGAACTGATGAGGTGGCACAATTGAGGACATTGTACAGGGATCCGAGGGATGTGGCATATTGAGATTTCCAGCAAGAATTTGACCAGTTGCTGCATAAAAATGTGAACCAGAACGTTAGATCCAAGGGGATGAAGGGTAGAATATTGGTTTGAATAAAGGCCTGGCTAACTGACAGAAAGCTGAGTGTCAGGATAAATGAGTCTTTGCCTGGATGGTGAATTGTCACTAGTGGGGTGCTGCGGGTTCAGTTCTCTGACCTCAACTATTTGTAACCTATACAAATGATATGTAAGCAGAGACAAAATGTAACATAACAGAATGCATGGATGATTCTGAAATAGGTGGGACAACAGCCTGTGATGTGAAATAGAACATACACAGCGGAACATTGACAGGCGAGGAGAATGGACCAGAATCTGGCAGGTGGTTAATGTGGATAAGCACAAGGCTTGCCTATTTTGCCCAGGGGAAAAAAGGGCGAATTATTATTGAAATGGAAGGAAGATTCAAAGTGTGTTATCTGGCTGCCTTTGTGCATGAATAGCCGAAAGTGGGTATGCAGGTATAGCATAGCATAAGAAAGGCAGATGGAACTCTGGCATTTGTCACAAAAGGACTGGATCATTAAAGTAACAAAGTGTTTTTCCTCATACATTGGGTGTTGGTGAGACCAGAGTGTTGTGTCCAGTTTAGATCCCCTCACTGAGGATGGATACGTTTGTACTGGAGGCAGTTCGGAGGAGGTTTAACTGATTGTTTCCAGGGATGAAAAGGCTGTCATATGAGAAGTGGCTAAGTAGCTTGCGCTTGTACTTGCTGGTGTTCGAAAGAGTGAGGGGGTGGTTCTGATTGAGGTATATAAAATAGTAAAGGGGATTGAAAAGATGGGCATTGAGCACATGTTCTGCATTGTGGAACAGTCTCAAACAAGAAGCTGTGGCTGTTGAGTGAGAGATGGAATGTTCAAAATGGAGATGAGGAGAGGGTTGTGAATCTGTGGAATTCATTGCCCCTGAATGCAATGGAGGCAGCACCAATCAACCGATCCAGGAAAGAAATAAATATGTTTCTGATGAAAAATAGGGATCAAGGGCCATGGGGAGCTGGCAGGAGAGTGGAGTTGAGATCAGGAAAAGATCAGCAACCATGGCTAACAAGATAAGTCAGGGACAGGATGAAAGCAAAAGAAAAAGGATAAAATGTGGTGTAGGTGAGTGGGAAGCCAGAGGATTGGGAAGCCTTTCAAAAACTAGCAGAGGACAACTAAAAAGGCAATAAGGGGGAAGATGATGAAATATGAGGGCAATATTAATGAGGGTAATATTAAAAAAAAATTGCAGGAGTTTTTTTCAGCTATAAAGGTAAGAGAGAGGCAAGAGTACAAATAAAGAGAAGAAAGAAAATTACAGCACAGGAACAGGCCCTTCGGCCCTCCAAGCCTGCGCCGATCGAGATCCTCTGTCTAACCTGTCACCTATTTTCTAAGGGTCTGTGTCCATTTGCTCCCTGCCCATCCATGTACCTGTCCATAAGACCTGAAGACAGAGGAGTGGAAGTAAGGCCATTCGGCCCATCAAGTCCACTCCACCATTTAAATCATGCCTGATGGGCATTTCAACACCACTTCGCTGCACTCTCCCCATAGCCCTTGATTCCTTTTGAGATCAAGAATTTGTTGATCTCTGCCTTGAAGGCATCTCACGTCCCGGCCTCCACTGCACTCTGCGGCAATGAATTCCACAAGCCCACCACTCTCTGGCTGAAGAAATGTCATCTCATTTCAGTTTTAAATTTACCCCCTCTAATTTTAAGGCTGTGCCCACGTGTCCTAGTCTCCCTGCCTAACGGAAACAACTTCCGAGCGTCCACCCCTTCTAAACAATACATTATCTTGTAAGTTTCTATTAGATCGCCTCTCAACCTTCTAAACTCTAACGAGGACAATCCCAGGATCCTTAGCCGTTCATCATACATTAAACCTAGCATTCCAGGGATCATCCGTGTGAACCTCCGCTGGACACGCTCCAGGGCTAGTATGTCCTTCCTGAAGTGTTGGGCTCAAAATTGGACACAGTTTTCTAAATAGGGCCTAACTAGAGCCTTATAAAGCCTCAGAAGCACATGGCTGCTTTTATATTCCAACTCTCTTGAGATAAACGCCAACATTACATTCGCATTCTTAATTACGGACTCGACCTTCAAGTTAACTTGTAGAGAATCCTGGACCAACACTCCCAGATCCCTTTGCACTTCTGATTTGCAAATTTTCTCACCATTTAGAAAATAGTCCATGCCTGTATTCTTTTTACCAAAGTGCAAAACCTCACATTTACTCACATTGAATTTCATCAGCCATTTCGTGGACCACTCTCCTAAACTGTCTACATCTTTCTGCAGCTTCCCCACCTCCTCAGTAGGACCTGTCTGTCCACCTATCTTCGTATCTTCGGCAAACTTCGCCAGAATGCCCCCAGTCCCTTCATCCAGATCAGTAATATATAAGGCGAACAGCTGCGGCCCCAAAACTGAACCCTGCGGGACAGCACTCGTCACCGGTTGCCATTCCGAAAAAGAGCCTTTTATCCCAACTCTCTGCCTTCTGTCAGACAGCCAATCCTCAATCCAAGCCAGTATCTCACCTCGAACACCATGGGCCCTCACCTTGCTCAGCAGCCTCCCGTGAGGCACTGTATCAAAGGCCTTTTGGAAGTCTAGATGGACAACATTTACTGAGTTTCCCTGGTCTAACATATTTGTCACCTCTTCAAAGAATTCAAATAGGCATGACCTCCCCTGACTAAGCCCATGCTGACTTGTTTTAATCTGACCCTGCACTTCCAGGAATTTAGAAATCTCATTCTTGACAATGCATTCTAGAATTTTACCAACAACCGAGATTAGGCTAATCGGCCTGTAATTTTCCATCTTTTGCCTTGATCCTTTCTTAAACAAGGGAGTTACAACAGAAATTTTCCAATCATCTGGGACTTTCCCTGACTCCAGTGACTTTTGAAAGATCACGACCAAAGCCTCTGCGATTTCCTCAGCCACCTCCCACCGAACTCTAGGATGTAGCCCATCGGGGCCAGGAGATTTATCAGTTTTTAGACCCTTGAGCTTTTCTAGCACTTGCTCTTTTGTAATGCCTACCGTACTCAACTCTGCCCCCGGCTCTCCCTAATTGTTGGCATACTACTCATATCTTCCATTGTGAAGATTGACGCAAAGTACTTATTAAGTTCTTCAGCTATTTCCTTTTCTCCCATCAATAGCCTTCCAGAATCAATCTGGAGCGGCCCAATATCTTCTTTTGCCTCTCGTTTGCTTCTTACGTATTGAAAAAAGCTTTGACTGTCATTTCTGATATTACTAGCTTGCCTACCTTCATATATGATCTTCTGCTTCCTGATTGCTCTCTTTGTTATCCTCTGTCTGTTTTTGTGGCCTTCCCAATCTTCTGATTTCCCAGTGCTCTTGGCCATTTTATAGGCTGTCTCTTTTTCTTTGATATGTTTCCTGACTTCCTTTGTCAGATGTCCAATAGCAGCGGTGAAGAAGCTGCTGTTGGGGAAATAGAGACATTGGTGTGCTGTTTTCACTCATTGCAACGATCTGGGTGGACCAGGAGAGATCGTTGGTGATCGACACTCTCAACTATCTCCACCTCAGCAACATCTCTCACACTGTCTGATGCAGGCACTCACACGCTCACATTCTGTCGCCCATTCTGTCTGTCTGACTGTCTCTCTCTCTCTCTCCCTCATCGCCCATCTCTCTCTCTCTCTCTCTCTCTCTCTCTCTCTCTCTCTCTGTCCCTGTCTCCCTCCACCTCCCCCGCCCCCGACCAACCTCTCTGTCTTTGTCTCTCTCTCTCTCTCTCTCTCACACCAACTCATTGCTCAGTATTCCATGGTATCTCAATTGTTGGAAGAATTAACTTGGACTGAGTGTGGATTTTCTCCCAATATAGTTATGACAAAGCAGAACCAATTCTGCCTTGAAGAAGAAAGGCAGGAGCCATAATAACTTGTGATTGTTTAGCTGAAGGAACCGTGCTGTGATATGCATCCAGATAGGATGCTTTCTGTGGTACATCAGTGAAAGTTGTCCTTGTGGACGCACAGAATGACCTTAGCCTCCTGGGAAGTAGAGACAATGGTGTGCTTTTTTGCCCATTGCAACAATCTGGGCGGACCGGTGAACTAATCTAAGCCCATCCCCCTACATGATCCCATTATCATCCATACCCAAGGACTGTTTAAGTGCCCCTAATGTGGCTGAGCCAACTACATTGGCAGGCAGGGGGTTCCACGTCCTTACCACTCTGAGTAAAGAACCTGCCTCTGACATCTATCTCAAATCTATCACCCCTCAATGTTTAGCTGTGCCCCCTCAAACAAGCTGACATCATCATCCTCGGATAAAGACCCTCACTGTCCACCCTATCTAATCCACTGATCATCTTGTATGTCTCTATTCAATCCCCTCTGAACCATCTTCTCTCCAACGAGAACAGACCCAAGTCCCTCAGCCTTTCTTCAGAAGTCCTTCACTCCAGACCAGGCAACATCCTGGTAAATCTCCTCTGCACCTTTCCAATGTTTCCACATCCTTCCTGGAATGGGGTGACCAGAACTGTACACAGTATTCCAAGTGAGACCGCACTAGCTTTTTGGACAGATGCAGCATGACATCACGGCTCTGGAACTCAATCTCTCTACCAATAAAACCTAATACACCGTAAGCCGCCTTAACAGCACTATCAAACTGGGTGGCGATTTTCAGGGATCTACGTACATGAACACCAAGATCCCTCTGCACAGCAACACTACCAAGAATCTTTCCATTGACCCAATATTCTGCCTTCCTATTATTCCTCCCAAAGTGAATCACCTCACATTTATCCACATTGAACTCCATTTGCCACCTTTCAGCCCAATTCTGCAGTTCATCCAAGTTTCCATGCAAGCTGCAACATTCTTCCACATTGCCCACCACTCCACCGACTTTAGTGTCATCTGCAAACTTAGTAACCCATCTACCAATGCCTCCGTCCAAGTCATTTGTGAAAATGACAAACAGCAGTGGTCCCAAAACAGATCCTTGAGACACACCACGAGTAATCAGACTCCAGGCTGAATATTTTCCATCAACCACGACTGGTTGCCTTCTTACTGCAAGCCAGTTTCTAATCCAACCTGCTAAATCTCCCTCAATCCCATGTCTCCATGTTTTCTCCAGTAGCCTACCATGTGGAACCTTATCGAAGACTTTACTGAAGTCCATGTACACCACGTCAACTGCCCGACCCTCATCCACATGCTTCGTCAGCTTCTGAAATGACTCAGTGAGGTTTGTGAGACATGACTTGCCCTTGACAAATCCATGTTGACTATCTCCAATCAAATTGGTGCTTGCTCGATGATTATAATACCTATCTCTTATAACCCTTTCCAAAACATTTCCGACAACAGATGTAATGCTCAATGGTTTATAATTACCTGGGTCATCTCTACTGCCCTTCTTGAACAAAGGCACAACATTTGCAACCCTCCATTCCTCTGGTACTAAACCTGTAGACAATGAGGACTCAAAGATGAAGGCCAAAGGCTCCACCACCTCCTCTGTAGCCTCCCAGAGAATATCAAAGTTTCGAAGGAACTGATGCGTTGTATCCGGAGGTTGGTGGGGTGGTACGTGAGCACGAGGGAGACTTTGTTTTGGTTGTTGTTGTGGGGTGGGGTGAGACGGATTTGTTGCAGGAAATGCTGGAGACACGGTCGAGGGCGTTATCAACCACTGAGCGGGGGAAGTTGTGGTCCTTGAAAAATGAGGACATCTGAGATATACGAGAGCAGAATACCTCATCCTGGGAGCAGATGCAGAGTCAAAGGAATGGGGAAAGTGGATGAATTGTTGCGGGAATTTGGTGGGAGTTGGTGGACTTGAAATGGATATTTGTTTCTTGGTGGTTGGAAATAGAGAGGTCCAGGAAGGAGAGAGGTATCAGAGATTGTCCAGGTGAACTTAAAGTTCGGGAGGAAGGTGTTGCTGAAGTGGATGTTAGAGCCCCTTGTGGGAGCACGAGGCAGTGCCGATACAGTCACCAATGTAACGGAGGAAGACGTGGGGTTTAGGGCCAGTGTAGGTACGGAAGAGGGAGCGTTCCATGTAACCTACAAAGCGGCAGGCGTAGCTTGGGCCCAGGTGGGTACACTGGCCACCCGCTTTGTCTGTAGGAAGTGGGAGGAATTGAAAGAGAAATTGTTGAGGGTTGTTCAAGGACCACAACATCCCCCTCCTCAATAGTCAAAAACGCCCTCAACCGTGTCACCCGCATTTCCCACAACTCATCCCTCATACCCGCTCCCCATAATAACTACCAAAACAGTGTCCTCCTCACCATCACCTACCACCACACCAACCTCCGGATTCCAAGCATCGTCCGCCGACACTTCTGCCATCTGCGATCCGACCCCACACCAAAGACATTTTTCCCTCCACACTTAGGTGACTCCCTTATCCGCTCCACACTCGCCTCCAGCACCCCCTACACCCAGCACTTTTCCCTATATATCCACAAATATTGTCAGCATAATGTTTAAAATTCACTTGTCCCAATACCTCCCCCCTCACCCCCATCCCAGACCCCAGGAAGAATTTCCACATCAAACAGATGTTTACCTGCACATCTGCTAATGTGGTATACTGTATCCGCTGATCCCTTTGTGGCCCCCTCTACATCGGGGAAACCAAATGGAGGTTTGGGGACTGCTTTGCAAATCACCTATGCTCAATGCACTAAAGAACTGCACCTCCCAGTCGTGAACTGTTTTGACTCTCCCAATCCTCAGATAGGATGTCCACCCTGGGCCTCCTGCAGTGCCACAACGATGCCACCTGAAGGTTGCAGGAGCAGCACCTCGTATTGCGCTTGGGAACCCTGCGTCTCCGTGGTATCAATGCCGACTTCACAAGCTTCGAAATCTCCCCTCCCCCTCCCGCATCCCAAAACCAGCCCACCTAGCCCATCCTGCCACCTCAAGCCCCACCCCCATCTCCTACTTCCTAACCGCTTCCCACCCCCGAGACCTGTTCGTCCTCCCCGGACTAACCTATCCCCTCCCTACCTCCCCACCGACACTCACCTCTACTGGCTCCATCTCCACCTCTTTAACTTGTCTGTCTCCTCTCCACCTATCTTCTCCTCTATCTATCTTCGATCCGCCTCCCCCCTCTCCCTATTTATTTCAGAACCCTCTCCCCTCCCCGTTTTCTGATGAAAGGTCTCGGTCCAACATGTCAGCTTTTGTGCTCCTAAGATGCTGCTTGGCCTGCTGTGTTCATCCAGCTGCACACTTTGTTGTGTCTATATCTCTTAAGAACCTCATTAAGTGAGCTCTAGAGAGAACTATGCAGGGTAGACTTTGGGTTTATCATTCTAACTTGCCAGCCCTGAAAGATGAAAGTTGGTTTATGTTGGATGTTTGTTTCATAGCTACGAAAGAGATCCTGAAAGGATTGTTCGTATCTTTTGTTGAGAATTTTACCCATTTAGTCACTCTAATCCTTCTCCTTTTTTAAAGTTTCCTTGGGAGTCATAAATTTCAAATATCTGCAGAATTTTATTCGGCTTGGCATTGGCTCTCCGTGATTCCCTGTTAATGGCTCCGCGACCTGCTAGCTAATTAGAGAATTTGTCATTGATGTGCCTGTCATAAAATCTTTAGTCTTATACTATATATTCCCAATTTCAGGAGAAAGTCCAGAGAGACCTTTTAGAGGAAAGGGGTTTAGAAAGAAAACTTAAGTTCTATTGATCCAAGTCATGAATAGTTGATAAATTATTTGCACTTCATATTTCCAGAACCTACCCCGGAAGAGAGAGCCCAGAGAATTGCCAAAGCTGTCCGCAAACAGTCAATAGAAGTGAAGGAAACTTGGGAGCAATTGAAAACCCATGCGAGCAACTGGCAGGAACAGGTGGAAAAGGTGTTGGAGAAACTTCAAGAACTGCAGAAAGCTCTGGATGATCATGAGGCTCATGTGATAACAGCTGAAGGGGTCCGCACTGATTGACAACCTGTGGGTGAACTGCTTATTGACTCATTGCAGGATCACATTGATAAAACCACAGTAAGTGCAATTACATTACACTTCACTTATGAACAGATGTAACCACAATGTTGTATCGAGACGATCAGTAATATGAGTACTTAAGTAATATTGATTGAATGGTTGTTGACTTAATTTGCAAATTAAAACTTCGTTGAGCATGCCTTCTGATGATATCACATCGGTAATATTAGTATAATTGAGGATTCTATTAGTCAGTGACATCAGCTGAGTTATCTGCTTGTTGCCATGTTATCAGGATTAAAGGTAAAGCCTTACCACGCCATTTGGCCACTCCTTAGAGAGAGACAACTGGTTATGATTTAACCTGAAGATCACCATGCCTCAGGCAAGTAGAGCGGTTGAGGCGAAGACCCTTTGTGGTAAGGTCACTGGTGTGGCAATTGAGCCCTCTCTGCAGGGCATCACTCTGCATCACAAACCAACCGTTCAGCCAACTGAATTTGAATAGAGTTTAGGATTGGAGAGCAATCCATGCAATTCTATTTTTTTGAATGAATGTTTCTCACTGGGACTATCTCACTGGCAAACTTTTTAAAAGCCAGCTCAGCCATACAGGCGAGATCAGTTCCTGATCTCAGCTGAATTTTTTGACCTGGGGTGGGTCAGCGTTAGTTCAGTGATTGGAATGAATTCTCATGAAGTTAACGAGAGGGATGCTACACGTGAATAAATCGATGTTTTGAAAAGCGGATGAGATATGAGCAATAGTTTAATTGATGTGGAAGACCAGCCACAATCATCATCAACGGTGGAGCAGGCTTGAGCGGCCATGCAACATTGTGCTGCTGCTATTTGACTTGTTGTGTGGAAAGGAAGGAAAATGGTCAAAGTGTCAAAAATGCTGAAGACCGCATCATTCTACAATCTCAAAATTTGATTGTGTTCAGCATATTATCAGTACTGGTACCCCTCTTTCCTGGTCTATCATCTCAGCAGCTCGACTCTGCCCAAAAGCTGGTTACTTGTGACATTTTTGAAGGATCTTCCCAAGTCTGAAAATCATTTTTGCTTTTGTAGAATCAGAGTTGGCGTGTGGAAGGCGGTCTCCTGGCATATCATAGCTCTTTGAAATCACTCCCCAATTCGCCCCCCTCTGCTTGGCAATGACTTCAACCACTTATGTAATCTCTTTATTGGAGAGAAGCTTTGAAGACATCTGAAAGGAGTATTAACGATCCCAGAATACAACTGAGCCTTATTAAGTAGTTAGTTCTGATGATCAAGAGCTTGATCAAAGAGGATTCTTTTAAAAAGTGCCTTAAAAGAGGAAATGTACAGAGGCTAAGAGGTGTCGGAAGTTAGTGAGTTTTGCGAAGATTTGTTGCTCAGGTTGAGGTTCTGGATGTGAGTTTGCTCGCTGAAGGTGTAGGAAGTCTCTTCTTGGGTTTGAAGCCTACACAATTAAATGTTTGGCAACCAGTAGTGGGCCATTTGAAATCAAGAGTGGGCAAGAGGGCATAATTAGACGAGTGCAGATATCCTGAATTATGGTTGGATTGGTGGAGATTACGAAAATAGCGATTGGCAGAGCAAGGAACGATTTGTAAACAAAAATGAGAATTTAATAAAATTACTGTTAATACTATCAGTCAGGTAGAAAGTACAGAGAATAGGATTTGGTTCAAGATGAGACTCGGGCAGTGGAGTTTTAGACGACATCAAGCTTTCAATGGGCAAATGTGGGACTCAAACAGGGAATGCATTGGAGTTGTCAGGTCCAGAAGTGAAGTAGTTCCAGATGAAGGTTTCACTGCTGATGAGCCAAGACAAGAGACAGGTAGGCAGTATTAAAAAGATGTAAAGAGACAGCTTTAGGGATTGCATGAAAGTGTGGTCGGACGTTCATCGTGGGATAAACAAGATGCCAAGGTTGTGCTGAGACAAGCGTAACATAACATTGTTGCCAAGGAGGAGTAATGCAGTCCGTAGGTAGTGAATAGAGATTGGTGTGGGGACCACAAACAGTGGTCTTCCCACTTTTAAATTGTTATCTCTATGTAGTTGCGCAACTTTATGTTCTGTTCAAAAGGCTTTACTGACAAGAAAGCAGAAGTTAGCCATTTGTTTACTTGTCAATATATCTTGATTTTTCCACCATCTTCTCCAATTATGAACACAACATGTGCAGTGTACTAAGTGAACCATTCAAACCTTCACAGGAAATGTTGAAATTGTGGAATATAAAGTTAAATTTATTTCATTGAAAATTAAAATAAATTACATGAAGGTTTGACCAAGACTGAAAGGAATTAGATGGAACACCAGATGAATAAAACAAGCAGTAGTAAGGTGGTATTAGCTGGATGTTCCTGAAGAAAGAGAACACAGCCAACCTTTCTTCCATCAGGGGGATTAATTGTGAGGTGTCAAACACAGTCGATTAAATCATTCGTTCTGTCTTTACTGCCAGACTGTACGATGAACATAGAACATAGAACATAGAACAGTACAGCACAGCACAGCACAGCACAGGCCCTTCAGCCCACAATGTTGTGCCGACCATTGATCCTCATGTATGCACCCGCAAATTTCTGTGACCGTATGCATGTCCAGCAGTCTCTTAAATGACCCCAATGACCTTGCTTCCACAACTGCTGCTGGCAACGCATTCTATGCTCTCACAACTCTCTGTGTAAAGAACCTGCCTCTGACATCCCCTCTATACTTTCCACCAACCAGCTTAAAACTATGACCCCTCGTGCTAGCCATTTCTGCCCTGGGAAATAGTCTCTGGCTATCAACTCTATCTATGCCTCTCATTATCTTGTATACCTCAATTAGGTCCCCTCTCCTCCTCCTTTTCTCCAATGAAAAGAGACCGAGCTCAGTCAACCTCTCTTCATAAGATAAGCCCTCCAGTCCAGGCAGCACCCTGGTAAACCTCCTTGGAACCCTCTTCAAAGCATCCACATCTTTCCTATAATAGGGCGACCAGAACTGGATGCAGTATTCCAAGTGCGGTCTAACCAAAGTTTTATAGAGCTGCAACAAGATCTCACGACTCTTAAACTCAATCCCCCTGTTAATGAAAGCCAAAACACCATATGCTTTCTTAACAACCCTGTCCACTTGGGTGGCCATTTTAAGGGATCTATGTATCTGCGCACCAAGATCCCTCTGTTCCTCCACACTGCCAAGAATCCTATCCTTAATCCTGTACTCAGCTTTCAAATTCGACCTTCCAAAATGCGTCACCTCGCATTTATCCAGGTTGAACTCCATCTGCCACCTCTCAGCCCATCTCTGCATCCTGTCAATGTCCCGCTGCAGCCTACAAACAGCCCTCTATACTGTCAACGACACCTCCGACCTTTGTGTCGTCTGCAAACTTGCTGACCCATCCTTCGATCCCCTCATCCAAGTCATTAATAAAAATTACAAACAGTAGAGGCCCAAGGACAGAGCCCTGTGGAACCCCACTCACCACTGACTTCCAGGCAGAATATTTTCCTTCTACTACCACTCGCTGTCTTCTGTTGGCCAGCCAATTCTGTATCCCAGCAGCTAAGTTCCCCTGTATCCCATTCCTCCTGACCTTCTGAATGAGACTACCATGGGGAATACTATGGTTGTAATATTTCCTTTTTTAAAGGCTCAAGGTTAGACATACTTCTCATTTTATAAATTTTAAGAAGTTGGCTTATTGTCAAGTCATGGTAGGATTGAAAACATATGCTACAGCTGTGTGAAGTCAGAAGTCACATGACACCAGCTTATAGTCCAACAGGTTCATTTCAATTCACACAAGCTTTTGGAGTGCAGCCCCTTCATCAGGTGCAGTTCGTGAGGTGACCACACAGACACACAGCTTATAAGCAGAGAGATCAAAAGATCATAGAATTGGCCTGAGTGGAGTGTCAGATAATAACTCTTTCCAGGCGACCAAGAGTGTTAAAGGCAAGTGAAGTGTTTATAAAGTCAATGTCAGTGCTGTGTTGTCATGATAATCAGGCAGCGCAACAGGAATGTACAAGGTGACATCTCAGGTCAGACTCTGACTTGTAGTTTAGAGGCTTGTGTTCAGAATCTGTCTCAGAGTTTTAAACTTTATTTCAAAAGCAAGAATTTATAAGATACCACACTGACTGTAACTTCAAGTTGTGTGCTTCTTCAACAAAATATCTGCAAATAAACAAACGTCCTGGATGAAGACTTATTATCTGACACTCCACTCACACCAGTTGTATGATCTTTTGATCTCTCTGCGTATAAATTGTGTGTCTGTGTGTTTTCCTCTCTGACCGCACGTGATGAAGGGACTGCACTTCAAATCTTGTGTGATTGCAAATAAGCCTGTCAGATTATAACCTGATGCCATGTGGCTTCTGACTTTGTCCATCCTAGTCCAACACCAGCACCTCCACATTATAAGTGTTTGGAACCAAGTCAGTGCAACAGGTACATGTCAAACATTTGACTTCGGAAGGATGCCTAGTGCCGACAAATTCATTAATAACAAAGGATTTCTCCATTATGCCATCTATCATAACATGCTGCGCCTCACAGTCATAATGAAAGGATGCCCACTTTAATTTAGCAGCGCCAA
The DNA here is from genome assembly GCF_030684315.1 of Stegostoma tigrinum. Lineage (NCBI taxonomy): Eukaryota > Metazoa > Chordata > Chondrichthyes > Orectolobiformes > Stegostomatidae > Stegostoma > Stegostoma tigrinum. The sequence goes on along the minus strand of NW_026728674.1, from coordinate 1,675,684 downwards.
GAATAGTTACGGATATTTTTAGCATGGGAGGAGGCCATTCAACCTATTTTATCTGTACCAGCTCTCTCCCAGAGCAACAAAATTAATCCTTTTCTCGAACTCATTCCACCTATTTCACAGAATTGAAATATATAGGTACATAGTTAAGAGATTTTAACATCAAGTGAGCAGTTCTCGCACTTCACCTTGTCACTAAAAATTGAACACGTGACTTACAAAGAGTGAGTCTTTATTTTGTTCTGTTGTGATGATGAAGAAGATGCAAGTCAAAGTGCTGGAACTGGCCTCTTGAACTTTTCAACGTGTATAAAATGAATTCTGTGCGCATCTACTAAAAACAGTTTTATGGAAGGAAAAGGTACCAAAGAAGATTTAGTGTATTGTACTTGATGTGATTATACTCCAACCTGTGAAAACAGAACTCTACGACTGTGAGTGTTGAGATCTGAGAGGTTGCTATCTTGTTTGAATTTACATTGCTAAGTCTAGGCCTATTTTCCCAACAGCAAAATTGGTAATCCAGAAAGAAATGGATATTTCTCGCATTTGTTAGCTCTAAGTGTCTGGTCAAAGTTTGAGTACAGTTTCCTCATATACAGGTGCTTAACCTGCTTTTACAGTTTGAACATTTGTTGTGCCAATGAAAATTGTTTGAATGGTTTCACCTCCAGTTTTCTTCTTTATACATATTTAGTATTTTTCCATGGTAAGGACTGTCTGCAAAATCTGACATTGGGTTTTGAAAGACATCAGCCTTTATTTTGGAGAGATAATGGTAACTGCAGATGCTGGAGAATGCGAGATAACAATATGTCGAGCTGGATGAACACAGCAGGCCAAGCAGCATCTTAGGAGCACAAAATCTGACGTTTCGGGCCTCGACCCTTCATCAGAGAGGCTGAAGGGTCTCGACCCGAAACATCAGCTTTTGTGCTCCAGGGATGCTGCTTGGACTGCTGTGTTCATCCAGCTCCACACTTTGTTGTCTTAGAAGGACTGGGCTTGTTTTTGCTGAGGTTGAGAAGAGTAAGGAGGTGATTTCCTTGAAGTATATATGATTCCGAATGGTCTTCATGAGGAATATGTAGAAAGATTTTTCCTCTCCTTTGGCGAGCGCTGAACTCGGGACACTTATGCAAAATTTGGACTTGCCACTTCAGGACAGATGAGCAGAGCATTTTTTCTCTGATAGTTGTATGACACTGGAACTAGCTGCCTCATAAGATGACAGAGTTGGGGTCATTGAATATTTTAAGGTGGACTTAGATTCTTGTAAGGCAGGGAAAAGGTCTTTGTTAATTGGAGTCATACCAAGCACAAAGGAAAACGTTTGTGATTGTTAGACATAGTCATTTCACCTCCAGAACATCTCTTTCAGCGTTCGTCAGGGCAGCATCCAAGGCCCAAACATCTGTGCTGCTTCAGCTTCTCTCTATAAAGTCAGAAGTGGGGATGTTCACTGATGACTCCACAATGTTCAGTACCATTTCCAACTCCTTAGATAATAAAGCAGTCCATGTTTAAATGCAGCAAGACCAGTATATTATCCAGGCTTAGGCTGATAAGTGCTCGGTAATATTTGCACCACACAAGTGCCAAGCAATGGCCATCTCCAACAAGGGAGAATTTAGCCATCATCTCTTGATATTTATTGCTGTTACCATCGCTGCATCCCCCACTGTCAACATCAGAGGTGTTACTATTAACCAGAAACTGAACAAGATCGGCTACATAAATACTATGGATTCAAGAACAGGCCACCCCGTTGTGTGCAGATGATTTTCGTCACTCCATTTTTACCAAGATTTAACTGGAAATTTGGGATTTGTCATATTTCTGAAGAGTCGAACAGCAGCATGCTTTTCTTTTCGTTAATTCTTTGTAATTTATTGCAATTAAAACTTCTGTTGCCAGAAAAAGAAATGATGTGGCTGAGCGACTTTTTTCGAATGTCTTGTGAGAAGTGCCATTCAGAGGTGGTCACATTGTTACCTTGTGATCAGTCTGGATCAGTCGGGCTGGATATGAGATGAGGCTGGGGGGTGGGAAGATTTTGAAGCAGGTACTTGAGAGAAAGCAGCCTCTCCCTACAGTCAAACCCTTCAACCCTGGCAATGTTCTTGTAAATCTTTTCTGAACCCTTTCAAATTTCACGACAACTTTCCTATAGCAAGGAAACCTGAATTGAATGCAGTATTCCAAAAATGGCCGAACCAATGTCCTTTGTAGCTGCAACATGACTTCCCAACTTCTATATTTAGTGCTGTGACCAACAAAAGCAAGCATATTAAACGCCTTATTCTCTACCTGCAACTCCACTTTGAAGGAACTCTGAACCTGCTCCCCAAGTTTGTTTGGCGACACTGCTGAGGACCTCACCATTAAGTGTATAAGTTCTGCCCTGATTTTGCCAACCAAAACCTAAAACCGTTTCTGCATTAAACCTAATTGTCTGCTATTTGCTTGGTGGTATATATAAAAAGGGAAGAGTTTATGCTTGTTCAGGCAACCCATACCCGACATCCAGAGGTTGATTTCCTAATGGCTTGAATTGGAACTGGTTAACAGATTGAGTTTTGGGATGCCTCAGGATGTCTTTATGTGTGATGTGCATCAGGCAGGTGTCAAATTGTAATTTCAAATACAGTTCTGCGTACAGATAGCATAAAGTAAGGAAGAAGAACAGGACTTAGTAGTGTTATCCTTCAAAGCCTTTTTGAGTTGTTTTGTCCTGTTTTGTTACTTACTTCTACATTTATTAAATCCACTTTTTTTTAAAGCATTCTTTCACAGGATGAGAGCACTGCTGGCAAGGCTAACATTCATTTCCCATCCAGGAATGGCTTGGTGGGCCATTTTGGAAGTCAGTAGAGAGTCAGCCATATTCCAGTGAATTTGAAGTCATATACCAGAATTGCTTAGGAAAGCAGATTCCCTTCCCTGAAGAATAGTTTAGTGAATTCAGTTTTCTGTTACAACAATTTATGATAGTTTCATCATCACTGTTACTTTTAACTCGAGATCTATATCAGTGGATTTGGTGTACATGGACATCAGCAAAGCATTTGATAAGGTTCCCCACGGCAGGCACTTTCATAAAGTCAGGAGGTATGGAAATCAGGGTGACTTGGCTGTGTGGATTCAGAATTGGTTGGCTGACAGGATGTAGAGAGTGGTTGTAGATGGTAAATATTCTGCCTGGAGGTCAGTGCTGAGTGGTGACCCGCAGGGCTCTGTTCTTGGGCCTCTGCTGTTTGTAGTTTTTAGAAATGACTTGGATGTGGAGGTTGAGGGGTGGGTTAGTATGTTTGCTGCTGACACAAAGGTTGGAGGTGCCATTGATAGTATCGGGTTATTGCAGGCTTCAGCGAGACATTGACAGTATGCAGAGGTGGGCTGAGAAATGGCAGATGGAGTTCAACCTGGATAAATGCGAGGTGATGCATTTTGGAAGGTCGAACTTAAATGCTGAATATAAGATTAAAGGCAGATTCTTTGCAGTGTATAGGAATAGCAGGATCTTGGTGTTCAAGTGCAGAGCTCCCTCAAAGTGGCCACACAAGTGGATAAGGGTGTTAAGAAATCAGATGGTGTTTTGGCTTTCATTAACAGGGGGATCGAGTTTAAGAGCCGCGAGGTTATGCTGCAGCTCTACAAAACCCTGGTGAGACCACACTGGAATATTGTCTCCAGTTCCGGTTGCCCTATTATAGGAAAGATGTGGAGGCTTTGGAGAGGGTGCAAAGGAGGTTTACCAGGTTGAGGAGGTTGACTGAGCTCGGACTTTTCTCTCTGGAGAGAAGGAGGAAGAGAGGTGACCTGATCGAGGTGTACAAGGTAATGAGAGGAATGGATAGAGTCGATAGGCAGAGACCTTTCCCCAGGGCAGGATTGACTGCCACGAGGCATAGTTTTAAGGTGTTAGGAGGAAGGTATAGAGGAGATGTCAGAGGGAGGTTCTTCACCCAGAGAGTTGTGAGTGCATGGAATACTTTGCCAGTGGTAGTGGTGGAAGCAGAGCCATTAGTGACATTTAAGCAACTGCTGGACATGCACATGGACAGCAGTGAATTGAGGGGAATGTAAGTTAGGTTCGGTTATTTTTGGATTGGGATTATTCCACGGCACAACATCGTAGGCCGAAGGGCCTGCACTGTGCTATACTTTTCTATGTTCTATGTTGTGTGTAAGAGTCAGAAGCCCAGTTGTTAGTTGCTTGGCTCTTTAGCTCAGTAGCTACCCCTTAATTTTTTGATGGCCAAAAGTGGCTGGCAAAGCAGACTTGCAACTTGAAAGCATGATGACATTTGCCAGGATGTGAAGCATTGACCTACATGGTTTTTTGCAGATGTCTATTACTGCATCCATGTCTGTGAATGATTTGTGTAGCAGCCTTGAAGTTTTCACAGAGTCCTTCAGAACTTAGATGTGGACCTTGGCAACTTTAAAGAAGTCTAAAAAATATCAACACACATACATTTTGGCAATGACTGGTATGAATATCGATAGAGAGTGGATAGCCAGAGACTTTTTCCGAGGGTGAAGGTAGCTCTTATGAGGAGGCAGAGTTTAAAAGTAAGTGGAGGTAGATATAGGGAAGATGTGAGAAGTAAGTTCTTTACTCAGAGAGTGGCAGGAGCGTGGAATGCATTGCCAAGGAGGGGAGTGGAGTCAGCTTCATTAGGAGCATTTAAGCAGCTATTAGACAGGCATATGGATGATAGTATAAGGTAAGGGTGGAGGTTAGCTCGACGTTAGGTTGAGGGTAAAAGCTCAGCACAACACTGTGTGCTGAAGGGCCTGTCCTGTGCTGAACTGTTGTATGTTTGTATGCTCTATGAATCCGTAAGTAATTAATCTGCAAGTAGCTGACAGTGTCTTTAAATAACTCTGGCAGAGGGGTTATTCATGTTCCTGGTGATCATACTTTCAGCAATGTGTCATTGAAGGACTTTAAGCGTTTGGCTCTGATATCCCAGTATTGGCAATATCTGGCCTCCTCTACATCATTTCATCAGGTATTTGCTGCATGCAACGTAGAATTGTCAGAATAGCATCCATGGCAACTTGCATTTGATGTGTGCTCATGAGTCAAATATACAATTTCAGATCTCAAAACCCTTTGTGGCCCTGAAAAACCAGGCGGCAAGAATGCAGGCTTTACACCAAGCGTGATTATCTGAATCGTTTCCCTCCTACTATAAAGCTGACAGTGAGACTTCCGTGAGTTCCACCAGATGCTGTTTGCCAGTTATGACAAGAATTTCATGTAGCTTTTGACCACCTACATGAGGAATGGGTAACAAATGCTGGTCCTGTCAGTGATGTTCCCATCCCTGAAAATATGTGGAAATAAATTGAACCTAGTAGTTATCATTTCCTTTTACTGCGCCTTGTATTCTTTGGCAGATATTTATCCCCCTGTATTCATTGCAGAGTAGTTGAGCACGTGTTCCAATTGAAATGGTTTGTACTAACAGTTAGGAAAAATGTATCTAAAGATTTTTTTGAATGCAGGTGATTTAAACACCGTGCGTTTTTCTGCATATCGGCCAGCAATGAAGATCCGCCGACTCCAGAAAGCGCTCTGTTGTAAGTACATCCACACATTCCAGAATTTGTAATCTCGTGCTGTGTTTTGTTGTGAGCTTCCTTGCTTGTCTGTTGTCAGATGTCATTGATTACAATTAGCTTGGTTTTGCAGTTGTTGAGACATCAGTTCGGCATGACCTTACAACCTTCCACTCAAAGGACGTTTGTCTATAAAGTTGCTGAAAATGCAATCTGATAAGGGCAGACAGGCATCTTAGACTAGAGTGAGTGAGGAAAGCAACAGGATGTCTTCTTAATGATTGGGAAATAACTACATGAAGGACTGAGGAGGACAGTGAATTAAAAGAGGAATGGTTTGTTTCAAATCAGGTACAGCAAAAGAAATTAAGAGAACGTAAGGAAGGTTGAAATTGAAAAGGCAAGTAATGGTTTATGTTCATTGGAAACCATCAACAACAAAAGTACAATGAAGAAAGTATTTGAGAAAATACAGAAGATTTCTTCAAATGAAAGGGAGACACTGTCTTCATGATGCCAATAGCACGGAGTGCAACTTTGGCGTTTAACCACATCATCCCTTGGCCTGAAGTCACTGTACTATTTACCCATTTTATAACAGAAAAATACTTTAATGATGAGTGTCATGGAGAATTTCAGCCCAGAATATAACCATATTCTGAGCAATTGCCACAACAGCTTCTATGACATGACTTTATAAAACATCCCAAAGCATGTCATAGGAGCTTTATGGAGTAAAAATTGACACTGAGTACTGAAAGAGATCCGAAGGTAGATGATTGAAACCTCACCAAAGAGGTAGATTTTAAGGACTGTTTTGAAGGAGGAAACAATGATACAGAAGTTCAGCAAGGTAATTCTAAAGTTTAGGCCCGAGGAAGTTGAATGTCAGGCTGTCGATGATGGAACAGCACAAATTGTGTTGAAAGGCTGGAATTAAAGGAGCTCATGTTCCTAGAGGGGCTATGAGTTGGACATTGTCAGGGGATGTGCATGGGTGTTGCCAGGTCAGGGAGGGATTTGAAAGCCAGGACAGCAATGTGAAAACCAAGGCACTGCTTAACTGTGAGCCATTGTAGATCAGAGTGCGCAGAGAAAGATGGGTGAATGGAACTTGGTGCGTGTTAAGACAGAGTCAATGGACTTTTAAATGATGCCATGTTAAAGAAAAGGAGAACTTGGGAGGCCAACTTGATATTCATCAGAATGGTCATGTTCAGAGTTAATCAATGCGGTCGGGTTTCAAAACTAACGGACTTACCTGGGGCCAAATGTTGTGGATGTGAAAATAAGTAGACTTTGTGACATCAGGCCTATGTGGTCGGAATTTAAACTCTGGGTCAAAATAACAAAGGGTACAACGAAAACCAGTAGCTAGCAAGCAGACGTCCTTTCAAGGACCAAAGATAATGGCTTCGTTCTGTACCAGATTTAATAGATGGAAACTGTCCGGTTATGTAGAGACAGTGGAAGAAATGAATGAGGGGGTGGTGAGATAGACCTGGGCATTGCCACCATGTCTGTGGAAAGTGCAGCGCATTCACATGATATTGCTCTGGGGCAGTGTTCAGATGAGAAAAGGAGAGGGATTTTACTGATTTTGGCCAGACCTCGGTGATTCACACCCACGGCCATGCTGTCAAAGATTTGTGGAAGCCAGAAAAACTGAACTTGACTGTTTGCAGTAAATGTACAGCATTTCAGATGTCACTTGATCCTGCAGATTGACTCCCTAGAATCTGCTTGTCAAATGATTTATATGGCTAAAAGGTTCAAGTATGAGTTTGCGCTGTGGAACTCATCTCGCACCAAAACTGGCCAGTTGTTATATCAAGATTTGGAGAAAGTATTAGTTTTTTGAAGAATGTTCTGATACAGAGAGAGACTAATAGTTTCCTGAGAAATCGCGGGGCATTGGCCAGGAAGTTAAACAAACAGTGGGGGAAAAAAACAAACTTGACCTGAATCCTATGTTAAGTACATAATGGATTTGTTCGACAGTGAGGATATCAGAAGATATTCTCATTTTTAAGATGAGACACGCGGGATAATTTGGATAGGATGCACTTCTTGAAGGGACCAGAAAGGTACAGAATTATCCATTGGATGTGAAAAATTTGAAATGAAGACAAAACTTTTTGAGGCTGGGGTGGGGAAGAAATGAAGGTCCGATTTTGCTCATTCAACCTCTCCCATGACAAAATGCACTTGTAGTGTCTATAAGATTGGTGACGGCACTTAAATGAAGAAAAATCAACATGGACATTTCTTCTGCTGTACATAAACCATGAACATTGAATCTCTTGGCAAGGAGAATGTGACAGGGCATTTGAAAATCCAAGTTATTGTAATTTGAATTAAGAGATCAGGCTGTAGAACCTGAGATCAATCTCAGAATAAAATGTAACAACAGTGATAGATGAGGAACCTCTTCACTCACAGAGAGGTGAACTTTGTAATTCTGTACTCCAGAAAATGTGGCGCCTCAGCCAAGAAGTATGCTCAGAACAGGGATTGACATGCTGGGGTAGTCAGTGAAGCACTATTAATGTAACAGGATTAGTAATCTGGAGGCCTGGGACAATGCTGTAGAGTATAGGCGTAAATTCCACTGTAACAGCTGATGGAATTTGAATTCAGTTCAATATAATTTTGGGGGTAGGTAGGAATGTGGAGCCGACATTGCAGTCAAGTCAGCCACGACCTTATTGAATGGTGAAGCAGGCTTGAGGGGGCCAGTTATCCAACACATGCTCAAATTGATATAATCATAAACAAAGCTGGTCTCAGTGATGGTTACACCGTCACTGTTACACTATTCACCGTTATAAAAACTTGACTCATTCACTGATGTTCTTTAAGAAAGGAGCTCTGCCATTCTTATTTGATCTCACCTCCATATGACTCCAGATCCACAATAATGTGGTTGACACTTAACTGCACTCTGAAATATCAAACAATTTGGAGGAACTATGGATGGGCAGCAAATACTGTCCTTGCTATTCCTGCTCCTTGTTGCTATGACCCTATATGCTCTAACATATTAACCAATTTCCTCTTTGAATCCATTTGAGGAGCAGTGTATATTTTGTATCGCTTGGTGATTCTCCAAGTATCTGATGGATTTTGCATAGTTCCTTCTACCTTCTAAATGTGAGCTCCTTCCAGTGTTTAACCTTTAAGGTCGGCAATCGTTCTCGAACCTTTTTGATTGAATGCCTACATATTAATAGCAATCACTAACCTATCTATTATTAATTGCATATTCATAATACAAAGGGCTACATGTAAAGAAGTGTTCTAATCATCTTTTTAAAAAGCTACTTCCTGACGGTTATCATGGAGATTAGATTAGATTCCCTACAGTGTGGAAACAGGCACTTCAGCCCATCCCCCTATAACCCACACACACCCCTGAACACTATGGGCAATTTAGCATGGCCAATCCACTGAGTCAGCACATCTTTGGACTGTGGGAGGAAACCGGAGCACCCGGAGGAAACCCACGCAGACACGGGGAGAATGTGCAAACTCCACACAGACAGTTACCTGAGGCTGGAATCGAACCCGGGTACTTGGTGCTGTGAGGCTGCAGTGCTAACCCGCTGAGCCACTGTGCTGCCCCGATGTGTGTATTTGCTTCTAACTGTGATATCTGTCAGTCCCTGGACTGGTGTTTGATATGGGCACTCATAATGTATATCCACTTGATCCAATTGCTCTTCTATTGTTAGCCTGATAAATCAAGAAAAGGTCTGGATCCTTTTGTATATTTTTCACATCATTATATAGTTGCGAGTTTCAAATTGCAATAAGTAAAAATTCATGACAAATAAAAGCATTCCAGAATTGTTTCGACTTGATGATAAATAGTGAATATCTGTTCTTGACTGCAGCTTTCCCGCCTATCAGTGCAGAGAGGCATTGCTTAGCAAGGTTGGAAGAGGAATATTACTGTTCCAATTAGTTACATTTAATTTATCACCATTGAAGCTCGCGTCAGTTAGTATGCTTTTTTCCAATATATTTAATCTCAAGTTATGACAGATGATTTGGTTTGTCGATCTCCAATTACCTCTCTACTGTAGAACCCAGTTTTGAAACAATTGATATAAGGCACTTATTGTACTGTCACTGATGCTGTCATTATACTACCAGAGTATGGCTGTAATGCTGAATTACTTTAGCCTGCCTTCATGAAGCAGTGCAATCTTTCCTAGATAAGGATGAGGGGAAGGTGCACATAAAAGACTGATTTATAAAATTGAGATTCATGGAATATATAGGTCACTATCAAATTTGGTTAAAAAAGATGGCTGAAGGACAGAAGCAGCAAGTTATGATAAATAGATTAGAAGATCGCTATTAGCAGTTTCCCAAGTATTAGGACACTGATTTTTGGAGATAGATACATGATTTGAATTTGGGAATATGGCATACAAAAGGCCCTTCAGCCAATCAAGTCTATGCAAACCTAACTGCACTAATCCCACTTTGCAGCACTTGGAGAATAACCTTTAATTTCATGTGCTCATCCCAGCACTTTGTTAAAAGTTGTGAGCTCTCTTGTCTCAATGACCCTTCTGGGTAGTGCATTCCAGATTACCACCACCCTCTGGGTAAAAATATTTTCCTCAAATCCCCTCTACATCTCCTGCCCTTCACCTCATAATTGTGTCTCCTTGTTATTGACCCTTCAACTAAGGATACAGCTGCTTGCTAACCTTGCCCCTCCTAATCTTCTGCACCTCAGTCACGTCCCTCCTCAGCCTTCTCTGCTCTAAAGACGACAACCGGAGCTTATCCAGCCAGTCTTCATAGCTGAAGTGCTCCGCCCCAGGCAATATCCTAGTGAATAATCTCTGCACCCCCTCCAATTCAATCACATCCTTCCAACAGCATGGTGATGAGAACTGCATACAGTATTCCAACTTTGGCGAAACCAAAGTTCTATACAATTCCAACGTAACCTTCCAGCTGAAACCATGTGTGCCATGACTGATAAAGGCAAGTTCTCAGTCTGCATTCTTAATCATCGTGTTAACGTGTCCTGCCACCTTCAAGGTTCTGTGGACAAGCACCCCATGATCCGTCTGTGTCCCCTAAGCATCCTAGTGTCTTGCCATTCATTGAGTACCTCCTTGTCTTGTGACTTCTTCCGATGTGCATCACCTGATATGTTTCAGGATTAAATTCTGTCTGCCACTGATCTGCTCATCTGACCAACCCATCTATATCTCATTATGCTATATATATCACGAACAGTGAGGGACCCAATATGGAACATTGCAGTACGCCATTTGACACAAGCTTCCAGTCGCACAAACAGCCTTCTACCTCTGTGCTCTGTCTCTTACCACTGTGCCATTTTAGAACTACCTTGTCGCAACAGCCAGTGGTGCCAGATGTGTTTACCTTTATTATCAGTCTCACATGTGGGACCTTGTCAAAGGCGTTTTTGAAATCCATACAAACGACATCAGCTGCAATATAAGCATAGAGCACAGAAGCAGAAATAGGCCATTCAGCCCTTTGAATCTGCCCTGCAATTCAAAGAGACCATGGCAGAACAGTTAATTCTCAAGTCTACTTTCCTGCCTTTTCCCAATATCCGCTGTCTATCTCAACCTTAAATTTACTTAATGACCAGCCTCAATAGTCTTTTGTGGCAAAGAATTCCACAGATTTTCAACCCTCAGAGGGAAGAAATTCCTCCCAATCTCTGTCTTAAATGTGTGACCCCTTATTCCGTCTGGTCCTAGATTCTCCCACAAGGGAAAACAAACTCTCCGCATCTAACTTGTCAAGAATCTTCTAAGTTTCAACAAGGTGGCATCTCATTCTTCTGTATTACAACGAGAACAGACTCAATCTTCTTAACCTCCTGGAACTTATTTGAACTTCCTCCACATCCTTAGATATGTGTCCCAAAACTGTTCTCGGTGTTACAGCTGAGATCTGACAATTGCCTCGCACAATTTTAACAAAACCTCTATACTTTTATATTCCATTCCATTTGCCTTCCTCATTACCCAATGAACTTGGATACTTGCTTTTTGTGATTCGTAGATGAGAATATTTAAATCCCTCTGCTCTGTAGCTTTCTGCAGTCATTCTCCATTAAATAATAGCCAGCTTTTCTATTCTTCCTGCCAAAATACATTCGCTCAGATTTCCCTACATTATATTCCATCTGCTAAGTTTTTGCCCATTTGCTTAGCCTGTCAATATCTCTCTGCAGACTTTTTGATTATTCCTTACTAATTGCCTTCCCACATGGTTTTGTGTCATCAGCTACAGTATATTCTCTTTCCTCATTCAAGGCATTAATGTATTTCATAAATAATTGTGTCCCCAGCACTAATCTGTGCGGCGCTCCGCTAGCTGCAGGTTGCCAGTCTGCAAATGCCTCCCTGTCCCAATTCTGTCTTCTCTGAGTGAGCCAGTCCTCTGTTCATGATAATATACGACAGCAACATCATGGACTATTATCTTATTAAGTAGCCTAATGTGTTATAGCTTATCAAAACCCTTGTGAAAATCTGGGCACCTACATACCTTGCAAAATTGTATCAAAATTGTGAAGTGTGACCTCACTTTGATGAAGCCATGCTGATCAGACCTTGCATTTCCAAGTGGAGATGAATTCTCTCCTCCAGAATTTCCCCAGTTGTTTCCCTCCCACTGATGTGAGATTCATTGGTCTGTAATTCCTGATATATCTCTCTCTCGCTCCTTGAAAAATGGTACCACATTAGTTGTCCTCTACCAATTCCCCTGTAGCCAGAGAAGAATTGAAAGTTTGGGTCAGAGCCCCTGTAATTTCCTCTCATCTCTCATTGCAGCATACGATACAACCCCTTCAGACCTAGAGAATTATTTACTTTTAGGCCTGGCAAAGCCTCACTCCCTACGTCAGTCTGCTCAAGTACCTCAGTCCCTGTCCCCGAGTTCTCTACGTCCATCTTCCTCCTCTTGAATGTAGACTAAAGTGAAACACTCTACCAGTGTCCTTCTGTACGGTATAAAGTTTGCCCCTGGACCCTAATGGGCCCCATTCTTTCTCTGGTTATCTTCTTCCCCTAAATGTACTTGTGAAATATCTTGGGATCTGTCAAATTTTATCTTCATGTTTTTTCATGCGCCTGTTTCCTCCTAACTGCTTTAAGTTCCCTCTGAGCTTTCTATACTCCACTGGGGCTTCCATCATTTGCTCCCTTTGCACCTACTGAAAGCCTTTTTTTTTTGTTCTTAACCAATTCTGAATATTCCTACACATCCAGGGTTCTTTGTCTTGTTATGTCCAAATTTCATCCCAAAGAAAACATGTTGGGCCTGTGCTTTCCCCATTTTCTTCTCAATCACACCTTCACTTTCTACTGTAGAATTTGCCAGACGTAGCTGAACCTGTTCTACTTTGGTCAGATCCTGCTTTATTTTAATAGCATCTGCCTTCCTCCAATCCAAAATTATTTTTTTTGCAAACTACCATTTTCTTTTTCATAACAGTGGTTGTTATCAATAAATTCTGCCCACTACCACCTTAAACAACTTGGCAACTTTGTTCCCAAGAATTAGATCTGGGACTGGACTGTCCCTTGATGGACCTTCTATATGTTGACACAATAAACTCTGCTGAACGCGTATTTAGAAATCCAACTCCTCTTTACACTGTGCACTTTACACTCGATAACAAGGTGGACATTATTTTAAAATGAAAGGCAGTAGGTTTAAAGGGGATTAGGGGAAAACCTTTTTCACCCAGAGGGGTCTAAAATGCACTCTCTGGGATTATAGTTGAGACGGGAAATCTCAGAATCTTTAAAAAGCACTTGACGTGTCATTACGTTCAAGGCTATGACCTAGTGTGTTGACAGTGGGTCTAGTGTATATAGTAGTATGTCCTTGATAGTGCAGACTCAGTGGGTTGAAGGGCCTCATATATTGTATGATTCACTGATTATGACTATCTCAAGCAATGTTGAGGAAGTTGAAATCCCCTGGTATAGTTACCATCTTATTATTGCACACCTCAACATGAGTAATAGAGCGTGAAGTTCCAAAATTTACCACGATTGCCAAGCTTGCAGGAGCTCAAACAATGAGGATGATTCTGATCAGCTGCAATAGGCCAACAGAATGGGAAATGACATGGCAGATAGAGTTCAATACAGCAAAACGTGAGGGGATCTGGGATACAGTGTGGTTTAGTCAGCAGTGGCCCTCCTCCTGAGTCAGAAATGTTGGTGTGATTCTCACTCCAAGACAGAAGGACCCAGTATTCAGTGCAGGAAAGCAAACTTGTGTGGTAATGAATCCTCAGCCTGGATCGACGGGTTAGGTTAGTGGCAGATATATCTACGAAATCAAAAGATGATAATTGCAAAGAGTGGTGATCTTTGCTCACTGTTCTGAGTTCGTGTCACTAGACCCGAAACGTTAACTCTATTTTTCCCTTCACGGATGCTGCCAGACCTACTGGGATTTTTCCAGCAACTTTGCTCTTGTTCTTGTTGTTGTTGATCAACTTGCATTGTGTTACCCCATATAAAATGTGAAATGTCAAAAGCAAAACAAAACGATGCATGAGGTGAAGCAGTTTAACTAAAGGGATAGTGGCAAACAATAAATACTCGAAAGATATTGTTCCAAAGAGTGTGTGAGGACTGAAAAACCCAGGAATGTAGGGGTCATAAAGCCATAAAATGAAGGAATGGAAGTAGGCTTTTTAGCCCATTGAATTTGCTTCACCATTCGATCAGATCATGGCTATCTCTGTTTTGAATATTCTTAGTAACCCAGCTTCAACAGGCCTCTGGAGTAGACAATTCCACAAAATCAAGCCCTCAGAGGAAATAAATTCATCTTCATCCCTGTCTTAAATATGTCACACCTTATTCTGAGATGATGCCCTTTGGTCGTAGATTCTCCTCCAAGAGGAACCAAACTTTCTGCATCGACACTAACAGGTCCCCTAAGAATCCTGTATGTTTTAATAAGGTAACCTTTTACTCTTCTAAATTCTAAAGAGTACAAGTCCAACCTATTTGACCTCCTTAGAAAGAAGATCCTTCTGTACCTAGAATCAACTTAGTTAACCTTCTCTGGACTGCCTCCAATGTTGAGATTTCTTTCCTTTGATGAAGGGCCAAAACTATTTGCTGTGTTTGAGATGTGGTCTGTCTCGTACTTTGTATTGTTTTAGCAATACTTCCCTCTTCTTTTATTCCATTCCTTTTAAAGGCCAACAGGACACCTCCTTCTTAGTTGCTGAGCATGGTTGCTAACTTCTTATGATTCATGCACGAGGAGCTTCAAATTCCTCCTGCACTCCAGCTTTCTGCTATCTTTTTTCCATTTTAATAACATATAGCTCTTTTATTCTTCTTGCCAAAGTGCACAACCTGACATTTTCCACATTATATTCTATCTGCCAAGTTTGTGGCCATTCACTTTCCACGGAAACATAAGAAGTAGAATGAGAAATGGGCCATTTGGCCCTTCAGGCTTGCTTTATCATTCATTATGAATATATCCAATCATCCAACACAGTAGCCTGTTCCTCCTTTAACCTTATATCCTGTGATCCACTTAGTTCCAAGTGCTAAACCCAAACTCCTTTTTGAAACTGTGCAATGTTTTAGCATTGATTGATTTCTGTGGTAGTGAATTCTGTGGGCTCATCAGTCTCTGGGTGAAGAAATATCTCCTCGTCTTAGTTTAAGGGTATGAAGAATGACTGTGACTCCTTTGTTCTGTACATCCCTGCCATCAAGAACATCTGCCCTCCATTTGACTTGTCTAGTCCTGTAAGAATTTTAAGCTTCGATGAGAAGCCCCTTCATTCTTCTGAATGCCAGTGGTATAATCTTATCTGACGCAACCTCTCCTAATATGCCAGTCTGCCTTCCAGGAATCAGTCTGCTAAACCTTTGCTGCACTGTCCCTAGAACAAGAGTGTGCTTCCTCAGATAAAGAGGCCGAAACTG
Source organism: Stegostoma tigrinum (assembly GCF_030684315.1). Classification (NCBI taxonomy): domain Eukaryota; kingdom Metazoa; phylum Chordata; class Chondrichthyes; order Orectolobiformes; family Stegostomatidae; genus Stegostoma; species Stegostoma tigrinum. Next base: position 1,660,124 of record NW_026728674.1, on the reverse strand, counting down.
CACGTAATATTCTTGGTATGTAATGGTAGCGAGACATCCCCACTCCTGAATGAAAATTCTCTCACTATGAAGGCCCTTCTGCTATTTGCCATCTTTACTGCTTGCTGCACCTGCATGCTTACCTTCAATGACTGAAGTACAGGTTTGCCCAGATCTTATTCTACATTCCCATGTCTTAATTTATATCCATTCAGGTAATGATCTGCCTTTCCGTTTTTGCTCCCAAAGTGAATAATCTCACATATATCCGTGTAATACTGTATCTGTCTCACATTTGCCCAGTCATTCAGCTTGTCCCAATGACACTGAAGCATCTCTGCATCCTCCTTGCAGCTCACCCTCTCATCCAGCTTTGTGTCATCTGCAGATGTGGAGATAGTGCATTTGATTCCTTCGTTTGAATAGGTGGGTAGCCGGAGTCTGAGCACAGATCCTTGCGACACACCACCTGTCTCTGCCTTTGGAAAAAGACCATTTATTCCTATCCTTTGATACTTGCTGACCAGTTTTATTTCCATCTCAGTATATTACGACAATCCCATGGGCTTTAATTTAAAGCACTAATCTCTTATGTGGGATTTTGTTAAAAGCCTTCTGAAAGCCCAAAGAAGCCACATCTAGTGGTTCCCCCCTCATCAACTGAATGAGTTACATCCACAAAGAATCCCAAAAGATTGTCAAGTATGATTTCCCTCTATCCCTTTCATAAATCCATGCTGTCCCTGTTTGATCTTGCCACAGTTCAGCTGTTAAATACTTTATAGTAAAGAGACCTGAAATTCTTCCACCCAGAGAATCCATTGTTCCTGGTATTATGGCAGGGTGTGGGAATGTCCTTCGTCGCCTGAGGAGCCTGGTACCGCTAGAGAAACCGGGTTTCAAAACTTATGAAGAAATAGTAGGAATAGTGGCAGCTGAGAGATGAGCACCAACACAGACTCACAACTGCCATTGGTGTGAAAGAGCACTTCACTCAACAGCAAATTGCTGGTATAAATTAGTCGTATGCAGAAACTGCGGCAATAAAGGGCCCATTGAATGGGTGTGTTTGAGAAAGAAATATGAACAGTGTACAGCAAAAGTACTGAAAGTGAAGAGTAGGAAAAAAATCTACATGTAACAATGACAGCATGGATAATCTGCTAGTTTCACTGGGAGGACCATGGCTGGAAAAAAAATCAAACTCAGTTGGGTTGAACTAAGTTGCTTGTCAGATTCTGAAACTGATTCATTGGAAAATTCTAAAGAAGCGTGCAATTATTTTCATTGGGATCTGGGAGACATGGAGAAGACATCTGTCGAATTGAAAATCAAGTGTGAGAGTCCAGCAAAATGTTGCAAGGCAGGATCAGTGCCTCGTGCAATCAGACTAAAGCTTGAGGCAGAATTAAACCTACTTGACAGGGCTCAGAAAGGATTTCCAATGATGTTGCCAGGGTGGAGGATTTGAGCTATGGGGAGGCTGAATAGACTACTTTCCCTGCAGTTTTGGAGGCTGAGGGGTGAACTTGGAGGTTTATGAAATCATGAGGGGCATGGATAGGATGAATAGCCAAGGTCTTTTCCTTCGAGTAGGGGAGTCAAAAACTAGAGGGCATAGCTTTAAGGTGAGGGGGAAAGATTTAAAATGAACGTAAGGGTCAACGTTTTCCAAGCCGAGGATGGTGTGTGTAAGGAATGAGCTGCCGGAGGAACTGGCGGAAGCAGGTACAATGAGAATATTTAAAAAGCACTTGGATGGGTACATGAATAGGAAGGGTTTAGAGGATATGGGCCAAATACTGGTAAATGGGATTAGAAAAATAAGGATATTCTGTTCACGTAGATGAGTTGGACCAAAGTGTTCTGTTTCCATGCTGTACGTCTCTATGACACTATGACCATAATTGAGTGACACTGGTCAAGATGGGAATCCTTGAATCCAAAAATGATTGGCCCACACCTATCATTCCACTGATAGATGGAGTTATGCATCTGCACTGATTACAAGTTCGCTACTAATCCAGCATTATGCGCTGAGCAGTATGCTTTGCCTGTAATTGATGACATACTTGTTGGACCAGCTAGAGGTCTGCTTTTCAGTAAGATTGAACTTAGTCAAATCTATCTCCAGATGAATAGAGTTCCTGAGTCACGGAAATACTTGATTATTGTAACACGTAAAGTAGTATTCAATAACAAGAGATTTCCATTTGAAATCCATCTGTGCTTGGATTATTCTAACATGCCATGGATCAGATTTGAAGTGGATTGAAAGGAGTCTAGTGTTACCAAGACAATATTTTACTCACAGGGAGAACCTAAAAAAGAGCATCCTCACAAGTTAGATTTGAAGAAGTGAGGAAAAATGACTATGATTTTTAAAAATAATTTCCATACAATACTAAGGCCATATCATTGATGCCGTGGGATTATACAAGCCCCCTTCAAAAGTAAAAACTGAAGTTCACTGTGGGATGCTGTAAATCAGAAACTTAGAGATTGCTGAAGGATTTTAGATTACCTTTGCCAAATGAGTTGACAACGAACAGTCCCTATGTAGACATTTTCTACTTCGAGCAAGTAGGGAACACTCTGGCAACGGTAGGACAAATTAAGAGAGACAGTCAAAATGACCCACGACTACGCGAGTGGTGGGTGTGGTACTGCAAAGGGAGCAACCGGAACTGAAACCATTTGTCACGTGGAAGCTAGAACTATCTATACAAGGAGGAGGTCTCCTGTGGGGAATGAGGGTCATCACTCCATCACAGCTAAGGAAACGCATGTTAAAGGTCAGGATCGGGATTCCCGGAAGGTATGTTGCCTCCCTGGTGCCAGGATCCGGGACGTCTCCGATCAGGTGTATAAGGTTCTAAAAGGGGAGGGCGAACAGCCAGAAATCGTGTTACGTATTGGCACTAATGATAAAGCCAGAAAAAGGATTGAGGATATACAAAGTGATTTCAGGGAGTTAGGATGGAAGCTGCAAAGCAGGACGAACAGAGTCGTGTTCTCTCGTTTACTACCGGTGCCACGAGATAGCGAGGCGAGGAACAGGGAGCGGGTGCAGCTTAACACGTGGCTGCGCAGCTGGTGTAGGAGGGAGGGCTTCAGTTATGTAGACAATTGGGATGCCTTCTGGGGAAGGTGGGACGTGTACAAGATGGACGGGTTGCATCTGAACTGGAAGGGGACCAATGTCCTGGGTGGAAGGTTTGCTCGAGTAGTTTGAGAGGGTTTAAACTAGTATGGCAGGTGGGTGGGAACCTGAGCTGTATACCGGAGGTGAGAGTTGATGCAGGTGAGGCAATAGCAAGAGGTAGACCAGCTAGTGGGAAGGATTTTCCTGGGAAGGAACCAAGGGATCAGTTAAAGTGTGTTTGCTTTAATGCAAGGAGTATCAGGAATAAAAGTGATGAACTTAGAGCATGAATCAGTACCTGGTGCTATGTTGTTGTGGCCATAACAGAGACATGGGTTTCTCAGGGGCAGGAATGGTTGCTGGATGTTCCAGGGTTTAGAGCATTTAAAAAGAATAGGGAGGGGGGAGAAAGAGGAGGGAGTGTAGCACTACTAATCAGAGATGGTATCACAGCTACAGAAGCTTCCATTGTCGAAGAAGATCTGCCTACTGAATCAGTGTGGGTGGAAATTGGGAACAGCAAGGGAGTAGTCACCTCGTTAGGGGTTTACTACAGGCCCCCCAATGGCAGCAGGGAGGTTGAAGAAAGCATAGGTCGGCAGATTTTGGAAAAGTGCGGACGTAATAGGGTTGTTGTAATGGCTGACTTTAACTTTCCCAATATTGATTGGAACTTCCTTCGAGCAGAAGATTTGAATGGAGCTGTTTTTGTAAGGTGTGTTCAGGAGGGTTTCCTAACTCAGTACGTTGACAGGCCGACGAGGGGAGAGGCCATTCTAGACTTGGTGCTCGGAAACAAGCCGGGGCAGGTATCAGATCTTGTGGTGGAGAGCATTTTGGTGATAGTGACCATAACTGCCTCACATTCTACAGAGCTATGGAGAAGGAGAGGATTAGGCAAAATGGGAGGATATTTAATTGGGGAAGAGGAAACTATGATGCGATTAGACATGAGTTAGGAAGCATGGACTGGGAGCAGTTGTTGCATGGTAAAGGCCCTATAGACATGTGGAGACTGTTTAAGGAACAGTTGTTGCGAGTGAAGAATAAATATTTCCCTCTGAGACAGGCAAGAAGGGGTAAGATAAAGGAACCTTGGATGACGAGAGTGGTGGAGCTTGTCGTCAAAAGGAAGAAGGTAGCTTACATAAGGTGGAGGAAGCTAGGGGCAAGCTCAGCTCTAGAGGATTACAGGCAGGCGAGGAAAGAGCTCAAAAATGGTCTGAGGAGAGCCAGGAGGGGGCACGAGAAAGGCTTGGCAGAACGGATTAGGGCGAACACAAAGGCATTTTACACTTAGGTGAGGAATAAGAGAATGGTCAAAGAAAGAGTCGGGCCGATCAGGGATAGCATAGAGAACTTGTGTGTGTGGAGTCTGAGGAGGTAGGGGAAGCTCTAAATGAGTTTTTTGCTTCTGTCTTTACGAAAGAAACGAACTTTGTAGTGAATGAAACCTTTGAAGAGCAGGTGTGCTTGCTGGAATGGAGAGAGATAGAGGAAGCTGATGCGCTGAAAATTTTGTCAAACATGAAGATTGACAAGCCGCCAGGCCTGGACCAGATTTGTCCCCGGTTGCTTTGGGAAACGAGAAATGCAATTCCTTCGCCACTCGCGAAGATCTTTGCATCCTCGCTCTCCACTGGAGTCGTTCTTGAGGACTGGAGAGAGGCAAATGTAATTCCTCTCTTCAAGAAAGGAAATAGGGAAATCCCCGGCAATTACAGACCAGTAAGTCTCACGTCTGTCGTCTGCAAGGTGTTAGAAAGGATTCTGAGGGATAGGATTTAAGAGCATCTGGAAGAGCATGTCTTGATTAAATGCAGTCAACACGGCTTTGTGAGGGGCAGGTCATGCCTCACAAACTTTATCGAGTTCTTTGAGGATGTGACTAGAAAAGTTGATGAGGGTTGAGCTGTGGATCTGGTGTATATGGACTTCAGCAAGGCATTTGATAAGGTTCCCCATGGTAGGCTCATTCAGAAGGTCAGGAGGAATGGGATACAGGGGAACGTACCTGTCTGGATACAGGACTTGGATGAGGGGATTGAAGGATGGGTCAGCAAGTTTGCAGACGACACGAAGGTCGGAGGTGTCGTTGACAGTATAGAGGGCTGTTGTAGGCTGCAGCGGGACATTGACAGGATGCAGAGATTGGCTGAGAGGTGGCAGATGGAGTTCAACCTGGATAAATGCGAGGTGATGCATTTTGGAGGTCGAATTTGAAAGCTGAGTACAGGATTAAGGATAGGATTCTTGGCAGTGTGGAGGAACAGAGGGATCTTGGTGTGCAGATACATAGATCCCTGAAAATGGCCACCCAAGTGGACAGGGTTGTTAAGAAAGCATATGGTGTTTTGGCTTTGATTAGCAGGGGGATTGAGTTTAAGAGTTGTGAGATCTTGTTGCAGCTCTATAAAACTTTGGTTAGACCGCACTTGGAATACTGCATCCAGTTCTGGTCACCCTATTGTAGGAAAGATGTGGATGCTTTGGAGTGGGTTCAGGGGAGGCTTACCAGGATGCTGCTTGGACTGGAGGGCTTATCTGATGAAGAGAGTTTGACTGAGCTCGGACTTTGTTCATTGGAGAAAAGGAGGAGGAGAGGGGACCTAATTGAGGTATACAAGATAATGAGAGGCATAGATAGAGTTGATAGCCAGAGACTATTTCCCAGGGCAGAAATGGCTAACACGAGGGGTCATAGTTTTAAGTTGGTTGGAGGAAAGTAAAGAGGGGATGTCAGAGGAGGGTTCTTTACACACAGAGTTGTGAGAGCATGGAATGCGTTGCCAGCAGCAGTTGTGGAAGCAAGGTCATTGGGGACATGTAAGAGACTGCTGGACATGCATATGGTCACAGAAATTTGAGGGTGCATACATGAGGATCAATGGCCGGCACAACATCGTGGGCTGAAGGGCCTGTTCTGTGCTCTACTGTTGTCTGTTCTATGTTCTAACTTTGGATTGTTGGACTCAAAGCATTGGCTTTGTTTTCTCTTCACTGATGCTGCCAGACCTGTTGAGTTTTTTTGTTTCATAATCAAGCTTCTGCTTTTGAACATTTCAGCCTCCTGGTCGTTCTTGGAACTGAATAGCCTTCCCACTTATTTTTATGTCATCTGCAAACCTGGCAATAGTATGTTTGCTTCAAGTATATAAGTCAGTAATATTTTATTGGCAATAAGTATGGATCCAGCACTGATCCCTGTGGTACTCCACTAGTTACACCTCCCTTCAGCCCAACTAACACTTCCGCCATCTACGATCCGACCCCAGCACCCAAGACATTTTTCCATCCCCACCCTTGTCTGCCTTCCGGAGTGACTCCCTTGTCCACTCCACACTCCCCTCCAATCCCACCACACCCAGCACGTTCCCGTGCAAACGCAGGAAGTGCTACACTTGCTCCCACACCTCCTCCCTCACCCCCATCCAAGGCCCCAAGATGACTTTCCATATTAAGCAGATGCTCACCTGCACATCTGCCAATGTAGTATACTGTATCCACTGTACCCGGTGTAGCTTACTCTACATTGGGGAAACCAAGCGGAGGCTTGGGAAGCGCTTTGCAGAACACCTCCACTCGGTTCGCAATTTCGTTAGAGAGAAAAAGTTTGAGAGGTGACTTCATTGAAACATATAAAATAATCAGAGAGTTAGAGCCTTTATCCTAGGATGGTGACGGCGAGCACGAGGGGGCATAGCTTTAAATTGAGGGGTGAAAGATACCGGACAGATGTCAGTGGTGGTTTCTTTACTCAGAGAGTAGTCAGGGAATGGAACGCTTTGCCTGCAACAGTAGTAGATTCACCAACTTTAGGTACATTTAAGTCGTCATTGGATAAGCATATGGACATACATGGAATAGTGTAGGTTAGATGGGCTTCAGATCAGTATGACAGGTCGGCACAGCATCAAGAGCCGAACGGCCTGTACTGTGCTGTAATGTTCTCTGTTCTATAAACACGTGCACCCCCCAGTTGCGAACCATTTTAACTCCCCCTCCCATTCCTTAGACGACATGTCCATCATGGGCATCCTGCAGTGCCATAATGATGCCACCCGAAGGTTGCAGGAACAGCCACTCATATTCCGCTTGGGAACCCTACAGCCCAATGGTATGAATGTGGGCTGCGTGAGTTTTAAAATCTCCCCCTCCCCCACTGCACCCCAAAACCAGCCCAGCTCATCCCCTCCCCCCACTGCATCCCAAAACCAGCCCAGCTCATCCCCGCCTACCTAACCTGTTCTTCCTCTCACCTAACCCCTCCTCCCACCTCAAGCCACACCTCCATTTACCACTTAGTAACCTCATCCAGCCTCCTTGATCTGTCTGTCCTCCCTGGACTGACCTATCCCCTCTCCACCTCCCCACCTACACTCTCCTCTCCACCTATCTTCTCCTCTATCCATCTTCGGTCCGCCTCCCCCTCTCTCCCTATTTATTTCAGAACCTTCTCCCCATCCCTGATGAACAGTGTCGGCCCAAAACTTCAGCTTTTGTGCTCCTAAGATGCTACTTGGCCTAGACAATAAAATGTGAGGCTGGATGAACACAGCAGGCCCAGCAGCGTCTCAGGAGCACAAAAGCTGACGTTTCGGGCCTAGACCCTTCATCAGAGTTTATTATCTTGGATTCTCCAGCATCTGCAGTTCCCATTGTCACTGCTACTTGGCCTGTTGTGTTCATCCAGCTTCACACTTTGTTATCTTGGATTCTCCAGCATCTGCAGTTCCCATTATCTCTCCCTTCAGCCCAACTGCCTATTTTCTATTCTTTGACCAATTCTGAAAACATGCTAATATACTATCCCAAAATTATGTGTTTTTTTTCTTATATTAGGTAAACTTAGGGCGATATTTTTTCAAGTGCCATTTTAAAATCCAAACACAATACTTCTACTGGTTCTGTTTTATCCATCCTGTCTGTTACTTACTCAAAGAATTTTTTAAAAATTGTCAGGCACAATTTCCCCACCATGAAGCCATGCTGACTTTGCTTGATTATATTATCTACTTCCACAGTTATGGACTAGACCAAGTCCCCAACAAATATGTATCAAGGAGATAACCTAGACTCCAACTTTTATTTAAAGACAAGTCTAGGGTGCTGTGTTCTAGATGTAAATCGATTCGGCACACCACTCAGATTTAAGCAAAACCACTTTCCCCCTAGTTAAAATGCAGACAAAAGAAAGAAGAATTGAGATTAGTTTAACTCTACTGGAAAACTTAATTGAATAATATATTACTTAACTACCAAACAACAACTGTTCCAATATAATAATATCCCATAAACACACCTTGGCAAAGGCAAAGACAGTAAAACAGATTGTCTCACATGATTCTGGTCACAGAAAGAGAACCCCTGCTTTTAGCTGTAACACAGAGAGAGATGGGGAGATATGGAGAGAGATAACAGCTTCCACGGCCAACTTCAAACCTCAACAACTGTCGAAATCTAAACTAAAACCTTGGTTCTGTGGGAGCCTGACATGACCCATTCATACTGAGATAGTAAGAACTGCCGATGCTGGAGAATCTGAGATAACAAGGTGTCGAGCTGCATGAACACAACAAGCCAAGCAGCATCAGAGGAGCAGGAAAGCTGATGTTTTGGGTCGAGCCCCTTCTTCGGAAGTTACCCATTCATGCTGCTTTTGTTGTTACAACTTCAAAAAATAAAACCCCAAGGCCTCTCGGGCCTTTAGAGAAGAACACAAACCAGGACAAAATACACCTCTTAAAGCCATAGTATTGCCAGACCACATGACCTGCTGTTGCATCTTTTATAACAGACTGCAATATTTTCCTAATGAGAGGTTGCCTATTTTTTGTCATCCTTCCTTTTCATATGAAGTTGTTACATTGGCAGTATTCCAATCTACTGCTTGAAATGTTCCAGATTCCCGGGATATTTGGAAGATTACTGCTAGTGCATCCAGTATCTCTGTAGCTACATCTTTTAATATCCTAGTGCAGGGTACATCAGGTCCAGGATACCTATTGACCTTTAGCCCCATTAGTTTCCCGAGCACCTTTTCTCTGGTGATATTTCCTGTCTGCTTTTTGTACCTTGTTAAGTAAGTAATTTTGAGATTGTATTTGTTTCTTTTGCTATGGAGTCTCATATGAAGTATTTATTTGTCTCATTTGCCATTTCCTGATTCCCCATTATTATTTTTGCAGCCTCCATCCTTGAAGGGATCTGCGTTCACTTTGACTTCTTTCTTTCTTTTCATTTCTTTAAATACGCTTTTGTTGTCTGTTTCTTTTCTATTTCTCGGCTTTGAACTCTTTCCTTATTTCTGGTTTTCCACTAACCTTGGGCACTGACTGTTGAATTGGCAGAACATTGGAGAGAATGCTTAGGATATGGAATTTTTGGTCCGATAAATAGTACTCAACATGGTGCTGTTGCCCCAGCTCCTGCTCAGGTCTCTCCCAGTTGAAATGCCAAATGGGACCCTGCCCATGCTCTTCACAGCTGCCCTGCAACATTAAATGGCTGGAGGCAGGACATCAGGCGCCCTCTTGGATAGAAGTTCTACCTTGTAGAACTCCTGGCCACTTAGAGCCCAGAAGAGTCTGAAGTTGCTGTTGGCTGGATGGCGGGTCCCCGACGAGGGGTACGGAGTGGTTGAGGGTTGTTAGGGGTTGTTAAAAGGGTGGATGAGCATTTAAGAGCGTGAAGTGCCTAGGATCGGGCCAAGGGACCTGTGAATGATGTTCCCCTACCAACTCACTTTTTCTAGGCTGGATTGTGCATCTCAACCTGACTGCCTTTCTGATTGACATCTATCTCCTTACGCAATAGAGGGGATCCCTTAAATTGCCATCAATTAGTCTCAGGAGGTCAAAGGATAGGCAGGCTGCTTGACAGTTCCCCAGAACTTCCACACATGTACACACAGTGCCCTCCAGATTTTATGTGTTTCTTCCCACCTTCGTATCTGTGGGATGGGGCTTTATAATGTAGCTCATGCAGTGCTAAAACAAAGAAGTTATCCTGAACCTTGAAATAGGACTGGAATGATACACCCAAATCTGGTGACTAAACTTAAAGAGTAATAATTTTGGTAGTGTTGAGTAATAATGATGAAATTTACCCAACTTGTTTTAAGAATGTGACATTTTATCAACAAATTTAACTAATGCTATTTTCATTGGAGTACAAGGGATTAATAAGTAGTGAATGGAGACATAAAGGATTATGATTGGTTGGGGTAAGATAAACGTGGAAAGTCTGTGTTCCTATGGCTGATGGATGATGTTACAAGGAGAATGGAATGCATTGATGTTTTGGGGAAAAGATGTAGGGGGATGTTAGGAGGAATTTTTTTAAAGCAGTGAAGGTTCATGGGCCAGGATCTTGCTGCCTGTGGAAGGGTTAGAAGCCGAGAAAATAAATGATTTCAGTCACATGAATGCATATCTCTGGGAGCTTCATTCCTCATATTGCCATTAGATTTTATTTATGGAGGTTCTGTTATATTTAGAGTGGTTTGACTGGCATTCGATGTTTTGACAAAGTTTGCCAGATTTTGTTGGCATCATGTGAAGTAACGTTGAATTGATACTTGCTTAACTACTAATTATTTTTGGTAGACGCTGTAGAACATACCATATGTATGACAAAATAGCAAAATTACAAGAGAAATCTCGTTCAAAACCGAGGTAACAGAGCATCTTTTTAAAATTAACAAGAACATATAATTAACACACTTAATAGCTGTGGCATAGTGTGATTTAAAAGAATGCTGATGACCAGAAGTGAAATAAGGGTTGTAAGATCCACTATTTGAAACGGAGAAAGAGCCAATTAGATTGTACTTTGGATTTGGATGTACTGAGAATGAACATCGCTTGAAAAAGATGGATGTTTCAGGTTAAATTGTTTTGAGTCCTGCTTCATAAATATAAAGGAGGGCTTCATGACTTACAAAGCTACTGTTCCTCCACCATTGTTCTGCAGGAATTACTGAACCAAACAACAGAATATGACCAGCATCACTGACGGTTCCCTCGTTGGATTTGACATGTTGCATTTGAGAAGGAAATGGCCTGTTTCCATCATTCCAGAGTACTTTTGTGAATCCTTGTATTTATTTCTGGGCCAAATACAGGAATTAATTTTATTTAATAGCTCCAATAAGTTAAAACTGTAATCGAAGTTAGTTTTCTTCCTCCTTTGTCGTGTATCTGTTGGAGTTGCACACAGCACAACGCGTCTTGGATCAACACAAATTGACACAAAATGAGCAACTTCTAAATGTGACTGAAGTAATCAACTGTTTAATGACCATTTATGATGGTTTGGAACAAAATCACAAGGACTTGGTCAACGTGCCACTCTGTGTCGAAATGTGTCTGAACTAGCTGCTGAACGTCTTTGATCCCTATGTATGATTTACACTTTAATGTAATAAGTTTAGATTGTCCTAAGGTGCACTAAACTGCATGCGACATATTGGATTTTGATATGTACAGGATCAGTTAAGTAAATGTGAAGATTGTGGACTGATTAAAATCAATCCGAGTATTGTTGACATAAGGTTTCAGTATGTTCTAGTTTCATTTCAGTTCAACAGATAAAGTAGTTGACAGTTTTAGCGACTTTTGTTTTAAATCATAAAATTTAAACTGATATACTTTTGATTCCATTTGGTCAGATCTGCCCAGGATCATGTAGACATCTTGACATTCTGATTGTAATGCTCTACACGGTGACAAATGTTAGTGCTGGAGAATGACGTGTATAAAATACACAAAATGAACATCATCCAGTTAATGTCAAGGAATAAACGGCCAGATGTAGAATAAATTTTCATATGACCCTCAATCTCATAGAGTCATACAGCATAGAAACACCATATCTATGCCTACCAACAAGCACCAAGCTGCACTAATCTCATTTGTCAACACTTGGTCCAGAGCCTACTTTGACCTAGCATTTTAAATGCTCATCCCAGATGCTTTTTAAATGTTGAGAATACCTGCATCAAAAACCCTCTCAAGCAGTGTGCTCCATATGTCTACCACTTTTTAGATGAAAAAGCTTTTCCTCAGACTTCCTCCAAAGCATTTAATCCTCACCTTAAACTTGTGCCATCTGGTCTCAGACACATGTGCCATGGGGAATGGATTCTCACCATGTATTCTGCCAGTGCCTGTCATAATTTTCTATGCCTCAATCAGATCCCCACCCACACCTCCGCCTCCTCTGCTCCAAGGAAAACAAACCCAGCATACCAGTCTATCTCATAACTGAGATAATGGGAACTGCAGATGCTGGAGATTCCAAGATAATAAAATGTGAGGCTGGATGAACACAGCAGGCCAAGCAGCATCTCAGGAGCACAAAAGCTGACGTTTCGGGCCTAGACCCTTCATCAGAGAGGGGGATGGGGGGAGGGAACTGGAATAAATAGGGAGAGAGGGGGAGGCGGACCGAAGATGGAGAGTAAAGAAGATAGGTGGAGAGGGTGTAGGTGGGGAGGTAGGGAGGGGATAGGTCAGTCCAGGGAAGACGGACAGGTCAAGGAGGTGGGATGAGGTTAGTAGGTAGCTGGGGGTGCGGCTTGGGGTGGGAGGAAGGGATGGGTGAGAGGAAGAACCGGTTAGGGAGGCAGAGACAGGTTGGACTGGTTTTGGGATGCAGTGGGTGGGGGGGAAGAGCTGGGCTGGTTGTGTGGTGCAGTGGGGGGAGGGGATGAACTGGGCTGGTTTAGGGATGCAGTGGGGGAAGGGGAGATTTTGAAACTGGTGAAGTCCACATTGATACCATATGGCTGCAGGGTTCCCAGGCAGAATATGAGTTGCTGTTCCTGCAACCTTCGGGTGGCATCATTGTGGCAGTGCAGGAGGCCCATGATGGACATGTCATCAAGAGAATGGGAGGGGGAGTGGAAATGGTTTGCGACTGGGAGGTGCAGTTGTTTGTTGCGAACTGAGCGGAGGTGTTCTGCAAAGCGGTCCCCAAGCCTCCGCTTGGTTTCCCCAATGTAGAGGAAGCCGCACCGGGTACAGTGGATGCAGTATACCACATTGGCAGATGTGCAGGTGAACCTCTGCTTAATGTGGAATGTCATCTTGGGGCCTGGGATGGGGGTGAGGGAGGAGGTGTGGGGACAAGTGTAGCATTTCCTGCGGTTGCAGGGGAAGGTGCCGGGTGTGGTGGGGTTGGAGGGCAGTGTGGAGCGAACAAGGGAGTCACGGAGAGAGTGGTCTCTCCGGAAAGCAGACAGGGGAGGGGATGGAAAAATGTCTTGGGTGGTGGGGTCGGATTGTAAATGGCGGAAGTGTCGGAGGATAATGCGTTGTATCCGGAGGTTGGTAGGGTGGTGTGTGAGAACGAGGGGGATCCTCTTGGGGCGGTTGTGGCGGGGGCGGGGTGTGAGGGATGTGTCGCGGGAAATGCGGGAGACGCGGTCAAGGGCGTTCTCAATCACCGTGGGGGGAAAGTTGCGGTCCTTAAAGAACTTGGACATCTGGGATGTGCGGGAGTGGAATGTCTTATCGTGGGAGCAGATGCGGCGGAGGCGGAGGAATTGGGAATAGGGGATGGAATTTTTGCAGGAGGGTGGGTGGGAGGAGGTGTATTCTAGGTAGCTGTGGGAGTCGGTGGGCTTGAAATGGACATCAGTTACAAGCTGGTTGCCTGAGATGGAGACTGAGAGGTCCAGGAAGGTGAGGGATGTGCTGGAGATGGCCCAGGTGAACTGAAGGTTGGGGTGGAAGGTGTTGGTGAAGTGGATGAACTGTTCGAGCTCCTCTGGGGAGCAAGAGGCAGCGCCGATACAGTCATCAATGTACCGGAGGAAGAGGTGGGGTTTGGGGCCTGTGTAGGTGCGGAAGATGGACTGTTCCACGTAACCTACAAAGAGGCAGGCATAGCTGGGGCCCATGCGGGTGCCCATGGCCACCCCCTTAGTCTGTAGGAAGTGGGAGGAGTCAAAAGAGAAGTTGTTGAGTGTGAGGACGAGTTCCGCTAGGCGGATGAGAGTGTCGGTGGAGGGGGCCTGGTCGGGCCTGCGGGACAGGAAGAAGCGGAGGGCCTTGAGGCCATCTCCATGCGGAATGCAGGTGTACAGAGAATGGACGTCCATGGTGAATATGAGGTGTTGGGGGCCAGGGAATTGGAAGTCCTGGAGGAGGTGGAGGGCGTGGGTGGTGTCACGGACATAGGTGGGGAGTTCCTGGACCAAAGGGGAGAAAATGGAGTCCAGATAGGTGGAGATGAGTGGAGATGATTATCTCATAACTGAGACTTTTTAACCTAGCCAGTATCTTGAAGAGCATTAACTGTGCCATTGTGGTATTTTCCAGGCTAATTGTCCTTCAGCTTATCTCAGTCAGATTGTTTAGTAAACTCCATTCCGGAATAATGTTATGCACTTCACTTGGAAATGTATTAAGACTGTGACAGTATATTGGGGAATCCTTGCAAGCGGAGAGAATTTTATTTTCCTTCAGTCCAAGCTGGCACTTAAAATGGCCTTTAAACATGGCACTAGTGCCAGTAATACCAGGATGGTCCAGTTACGATGAGTAGGAGAACTAACTAGCATCGGCTGAGAGAGGCACAATAGGAGCATTGTTGCCAGTTATTGAATAGGTTTGCCACAACAGCGTGAGAAAATCTGTTTGGTCTTTTGGAGAGATACTGTCCTTGCAGTGCAATAAAAATGACACTGAACTGATTCATTCCAGTGTTTTAGACCTGAAGATTTAAGAACAGAATTAGACCATTCAGCATATTGAGTGGGATCTATCATTCTCAATCCCATTCTCCTATGTCCATACTAAGTAGGAACGTATCTATCTATGCCTGAAATCAACTCTGACTTGGCCTCCACAGGTTTCTGCATCAACGAGTTCCACAGATTCACAACTTTCTGACTGAACAAATTCCTCCTCATCTCCATCCTGAAGGGTAGTCCCTTTGACTCTGAGGCTGTGCCCCCAGGTCCTGGTCTCTCCTACTCGTGGAAACATCATCTCCATGTCCACTCTATCCAGGCCTGAATTACCTTCAGTGTGCCCCCTTCATCCTTCTAAACTCCATCGAGTACAGACCCAGAGTTCTCAGCCATTCCTCACATGACAGTCCCTTCATCGCCAGGATTATGTTTGAGAACCTCCTCTAGACCCTGACAAAGGCCAGCACATCCTTCCTTAGACAGATGGCCAAAAACTGCTCTTAATATTCCAAATGCAATATGACCAGAGCCTTACACAGCCTCAGCAATACATCTCTGCTCTTGTATTTTTGCCGTCTTGAAATGAATGCTGACATTGCATTTGCCTTCCCAACTGCCAACTGAACCTGCATGTTAAAAGAATCCTGAATTGGGGCATCTTTGTGCTTCAGATTTCTGAAGCCTTTCCCCATTTAGAAAATAGCCTATGCCTGTACTGCCACTTCTCTACAGACTCTCTGTGACCTCCCCACTTCCTCAACACTACTTGCCTCTCCACCTATCGAAATGTCATCTGCAAACTTAGCAACAACCCCCTGTGGACTACAATACCATTAGTTCCTTTGTCCAGATTGCTGATGTATAACGTGAATGGCTGTTGTCTGAACTCTGATGACTGTGGAACTCCTGTAGTTGCTGGCTGCCATCCTGCAAAAGACCCTTTTATTGCCACTCTCTGCATTCTGCCAGTTAGCCGATCCTCTATCCATGCCAGTACCTACTGCCTAACACCATAAGCTCATTTTTTTTATTTTGAAGCGTCCTGTGTGGCACCTTGTCAAAGGCTTTCTGAAAATCCAAACAGATAAAGTTCAATGGCTCTCTTTTGTTTTTACTCACTGGTTACATTCTCAAAGAATCTAACAGAGACCTTCCCTTGACAAAGTTGTGTTTTCTCAGCCCAATTTAACATGTAGTTCCAAGTATTACCATGTCCTTCCAAGTACTCTCCGATCTCATCCTTAATAATGGATTCTAAAATCTGACCTAATGACCAGCGTCAGGCTAACAGGTTTTTCTCGTCTTTTAATTTCTTGTCTTTTGCCTCCCTCCATTTTAAACAGGGGTGTTATATTTGCCATTTTGTACTCCTTTGGGACCCACCCTGACTCCAGTAATTCCTGAAAGATCATCAATACCTGCATGGTGTTCTTACTTATCTCCTTCAGAACTCTGGGGGGCAGTCCATCTGGTCCATGTAATTTACCATCTTCACGGAATTATAGAATTCCTACAGAGCGGAAAGAGGCCATTGGGTCTGCACCATCTCCGTCAAGAACATCCCACCAAGACCCAGCCCTGTACTGTGTCCCGGCAAGCTCACATTTGCCATGGCTGATCCACCTTGCCTGCACATCTTTGGACTGTGGATGGAAATCAGAGCACCTGGCGGAGACCCGTGCGGACATGGGGAGAATGTACAAATTCCACACAGACCCTTCAGCTTCCCCTGTACCTTCTCCTTAGTGATGGCCACCGCACTCACTTCTGCTTCAGACTCCCTTAAAGTTCTACTACTGGTGCCTTCCAACCTGAAGACTGATGCAAAATACTTGTTCAGTTCCTCTGCCATTTCTTGGTTCCCCAACACTACTTATTTGGCCCCTCTTGAAATTTTCTTTGGATTTACAGGGGTGTTTTACAATAACAATATCTACTTTATTGTGTTGACAAATGGATTGTTGAGATGATCACAGAAACAATAAGCAAAATTCATCAGTACTCTCAATTAACAATCATATAGCGCAGCTGAACACGTGGCTACGCAGCTGGTGTAGGAGGGAGGGCTTCAGATATGTAGATAATTGGGATGCCTTCTGAGGAAGGTGGGACCTGTACAAGAAGGACGGGTTGCATCTGAACTGGAAGGGGACCAATGTCCTGGGTGGAAGGTTTGCTCGAGTAGTTCGAGAGGGTTTAAACTAGTATGGCAGGGGGGTGGGAACCTGAGCTGTATACCAGAGGTGAGCGTTGATGCAGGTGAGGCAGTAGCAAGAGGTAGACCAGCTAGTGGGAAGGATTTTCCTGGGAAGGAACCAAGGGATCGGTTAAAGTGTGTTTGCTTTAATGCAAGGAGTATCAGGAATAAAAGTGATGAACTGAGAGCATGGATCAGTACCTGGTGCTATGATGTTGTGGACATAACAGAGACATGGGTTTCTCATGGGCAGGAATGGTTGCTGGATCTTCCAGAGTTTAGAACATTTAAAAAGAATAGGGAGGGGGGAGAAAGAGGAGGGGGTGTAGCACTACTAATCAGAGAGGGTATCACAGCTACAGAAGCTTCCATTGTCGAGGAAGATCTGCCTACTGAGACAGTATGGGTGGAAATTAGGAATAGCAAGGGAATAGTCACCTCGTTAGGGGTTTACTACAGGCCCCCCAATAGCAGCAGGGAGATTGAAGAAAGCATAGGTCGACAGATTTTGGGA